>NW_027554444.1:300000-594139 GCF_053574225.1 Canis aureus | reverse complement strand
CTAACCCTAACCCTACCCTAACCCTAACCCTAACCCTAACCCTAACCTAACCCTAACCCTACCCCTAACCCTAACCCTAACCCTAACCCTAACCCTAACCCTAACCCTAACCCTAACCCTAACCCTAACCCCTAACCCTAACCCTAACCCTAACCCTAACCCTAACCCTAACCCTAACCCTAACCCTAACCCTAACCCTAACCCTAACCCTAACCCTAACCCTAACCCTAACCCTAACCCTAACCCTAACCCTAACCCTAACCCTAACCCTAACCCTAACCCTAACCCTAACCCTAACCCTAACCCTAACCCTAACCCTAACCCTAACCCTAACCCTAACCCTAACCCTAACCCTAACCCTAACCCTAACCCTAACCCTAACCCTAACCCTAACCCTAACCCTAACCCTAACCCTAACCCTAACCCTAACCCTAACCCTAAAGAGATCACCTAACCCTAACCCTAACCCTAACCCTAACCCTAACCCTAACCCTAACCCTAACCCTAACCCTAACCCTAACCCTAACCCTAACCCTAACCCTAACCCTAACCCTAACCCTAACCCTAACCCTAACCCTAACCCTAACCCTAACCCTAACCCTAACCCTAACCCTAACCCTAACCCTAACCCTAACCCTAACCCTAACCCTAACCCTAACCCTAACCCTAACCCTAACCCTAACCCTAACCCTAACCCTAACCCTAACCCTAACCCCTAACCCTAACCCTAACCCTAACCCTAACCCTAACCCTAACCCTAACCCTAACCCTAACCCTAACCCTAACCTAACCCTAACCCTAACCCTAACCCTAACCCTAACCCTAACCCTAACCCTAACCCTAACCCTAACCCTAACCCTAACCCTAACCCTAACCCTAACCCTAACCCTAACCCTAACCCTAACCCTAACCCTAACCCTAACCCTAACCCTAACCCTAACCCTAACCCTAACCCTAACCCTAACCCTAACCCTAACCCTAACCCTAACCCTAACCCGTACCCTAACCCTAACCCTAACCCGTACCCTAACCCTAACCCTAACCCTAACCCTAACCCTAACCCGTACCCTAACCCTAACCCGTACCCTAACCCTAACCCGTACCCTAACCCTAACCCGTACCCTAACCCTAACCCTAACCCGTACCCTAACCCTAACCGTACCCTAACCCTAACCCGTACCCTAACCCTAACCCTAACCCTAACCCTAACCCTAACCCTAACCCTAAACCTAACCCTAACCCTAACCCGTACCCTAACCCTAACCCGTACCCTAACCCTAACCCGTACCCTAACCCTAACCCTAACCCGTACCCTAACCCTAACCCTAACCCTAACCCGTACCCTAACCCGTACCCTAACCCTAACCCTAACCCTAACCCCTAACCCGTACCCTAACCCTAACCCTAACCCCTAACCCGTACCCTAACCCTAACCCTAACCCTAACCCTAACCCGTACCCTAACCCTAACCCGTACCCTAACCCTAACCCTAACCCGTACCCTAACCCTAACCCGTACCCTAACCCTAACCCTAACCCGTACCCTAACCCTAACCCGTACCCTAACCCTAACCCGTACCCTAACCCTAACCCGTACCCTAACCCTAACCCGTACCCTAACCCTAACCCGTACCCTAACCCTAACCCGTACCCTAACCCTAACCCTAACCCTAACCCGTACCCTAACCCTAACCCGTACCCTAACCCTAACCCGTACCCTAACCCTAACCCTAACCCTAACCCTAACCCTAACCCGTACCCTAACCCTAACCCGTACCCTAACCCTAACCCTAACCCTAACCCGTACCCTAACCCTAACCCGTACCCTAACCCTAACCCTAACCCTAACCCTAACCCTAACCCTAACCCTAACCCGTACCCTAACCCTAACCCTAACCCTAACCCTAACCCTAACCCTAACCCGTACCCTAACCCTAACCCTAACCCGTACCCTAACCCTAACCCGTACCCTAACCCTAACCCTAACACTAACCCTAACCCTAACCCGTACCCTAACCCGTACCCTAACCCTAACCCGTACCCTAACCCTAACCCTAACCCTAACCCGTACCCTAACCCTAACCCTAACCCGTACCCTAACCCGTACCCTAACCCCTAACCCTAACCCGTACCCTAACCCTAACCCCTAACCCTAACCCTAAACCTAACCCGTACCCTAACCCTATCCCGTACCCGTACCGGTGTCCTAACCCTAACCCTTACGCATACCCTAACCCTAACACCTAACCCTAACCTAAACTCTAACCTGTACCCTAATCCCTAACCCGTACCGTAACATCTAACCTGTACTCTAATCCCTAACCCGTACCCTAACACCTAACCCGTAACCTAAACCTAGCCCAAACCCCTAGCCCAAACCCTAACCCATAACCCTAACCGTGCCTTCACCCCTTACCCTAATCTCTAACCCCATCCCCCACTCTATCTCTAACCGTATTCCCTCTGTTTCCCTAACCCTAAACCCTATAACCTATCTGTAACATTACCCTAATCCAGACCCTAAGTCAATTTCCTAATCCCTAATACCTTACTTTAACTCCTACCTCTTGACCCTTACCCCATCCCTTACCCTCACCAATAACTCGTACACATAACCATGATCACTAATCCATATCATCTAACCTAACCTTAACCACCTATTGCTCACCCTAAACCCTAACCCTATCTCAATTCCCCCCATTCACTTACCTTGTCGTTCTGAGTAGCCCTGCTGAGGTGGATGTGACTCTGAACAGCGCCTCCAGGGTCCATCAGCGGGTCCTGAGGAAGCCGGACTCCTGTCATGGCGGACGTGGCCCCATGTGTTCCTGAATCATAGACAGCGGGTCCTGAGGACGAGAGGGGTCCTGTCACTGTGGATTATGCCTCACATCCTCCAGAAGCCTCCCTGCGGGTTCTGAGGAGGCCAGGCTCCTGTCACCATGGATGCGGCCCCACATGGCACTGAAGCCTACCCGCGGGTCCTGAGAAGGCCGGGGTTTCTGTCAGCATAGACGGCCCCACGTCAACCGGAAGACTCACCGCAGGTCCTGAGGAGGCTGGGGCTCCTGTCAGCGTGGACGCGGCCCCACGTCATCCCGCAAACTCCCCGCGGGTCCTGAGGAGGCTGGGGCTCCTGTCCCCGCGGACACAGCCCCACGTCATCGCGAAAACTCACCGTGGGTCCTAAGGAGCCTGGGGCTCCTGTCAGCGAGGACACGGCCCCACATCTTCCTGAAGTCTCACCACGGATCCTGAGGAGACCAGGCTCCTGTCAGTGAGGACGGGGCTCCACATCCTCTGGAAGCCTCACTGCGAGTCCTGAGGAGGCCAGGGCTCCTGTCACCGTGGAGGCAGCCCCACATGGTCCTGAAGCCTACCCGCAGGTACTGAGGAGGCCGGAGCTCCTGTCAGCGTGGACGCGGCCCCACATCCTCCTCAGGCCTCCAGAGCGCAGAGGGGCTCCTGTTACTGCTGGCGGACGAGGCCTACTGTGCACATGTGCCCTTGACCCGGGCCTGGGTTCGGGCGCCCCCTGCTGGACGCTCAGGAGCTGAAAGAGGCCGTGGAGGAGGAGGCGTCCCCGCGCCCAGGGCCGGACCTGCCTCCTTCCAGGCTCCAGCTGAGACCTAGGAGGTTCACAAACGTCGCGCTGAAATGGAGCCCAACACCCGGCTTCCCCAGAAATACTTAAGGACAATGAATTGGAGCCCACAGGATGCGAAATGAAATGTGGACCAAACTTTTACCACGTCCGCCAAGACTCACTCAACCCTCTTCCACTGTGGGCGGGACCGCGGGCTGGTGCAGCAGCCCTGGAAACAGTGAGGAGGCTCCTCAGGAAGTTACCGATAGACCTGCCCTGCGACCGGCAGGTGCACGGCCTGGAGCTCACTCCGAAGATATAGATGCAATGAAACGCCGGGACACCTGCGCCCTGATGTCTACAGCAGCCGGGTCCACAGTAGCCACACTGGGAGGAGCCTCGGTGCCTTCAGACAGATGATGGATAAAGAGGATGGGAGATAGATGATGGTCATAGAGAGAGGAACGGTACTCAGCTATCAAAGAGAAGGAAATCTTGCCATTTGCAATGACGCGGATAGAACTAGAGGGATCGTGTTAAGTGAAATAAGTCAGTCGGGAAAGAGAATGACCGTGTGGTGTCATTCATAGGTGGAATTACAGAAGCAAAGCAGATGAACTACTGTGAAGGGAAGGAAAAACAAGATGAAAACAGATGCAGGAAATACAGACTCTTAATCATAGGAAACAAACTGAAGGTCGCTGGAGGGGAGGGGGGAGGGGTTAACGGGGGACAGGCACGAAGGAGGGCAGGTGATGTCACGAGCACTGCTGTTCTCTCCAACTGGTGAATCCCTGAATTCTACCTCTGAAAGTATAATACACTATACGTTAATTAATTGGGTTTAAATTAAATTAAGTTAAAAAAAATCAGTTGTATCAGAGCACATTTCCTTCTGGACTCTCTGTTCTGCTCCTTCAGCTTCTGCTGGAACCACCCCCTGTGGGTCTAAGTAGGGGCCACGCCTCCTCCATGGCCCAGCCCAGGGCTAGAACTCAAGACCCCGAGATCAGGACCGGAGGTGAGGTCAGGAGTCGGATGCTTAACCGACAGAGCCAGCCGGGGGTCCGAGAACCGCACTGCTTTATCCTGTCTCTGTGACATCGTTTGAAATAGGAAAGTGCTGCGTCCCACTCTGTCCTGCTTTTCCAATACTGATTTGCTGTCCGGGGTCATTTGTGGGGGCTGACGGATGTTAGGGTTTTTTTTTTTTTTCCTATTTCTAAGATCTACCACCATGATTTTCATAGGAATGACATTGAAACCGAGGGTGGCTTCAGGAACTGCGGACACTTTCACAAGATGAGGCTCCCACCCCGCGAGCCCGGGATGACCTCCCAGAGCCTGGTATGGCTCAGTGCACAAGTCTTGTGCTCCTTTGGTTCAGTCTCATTATTTATTCTCTGTGATGCTCCTGAGAAGGGAGTCACGTCCTTCATTTCCTTCCTGAGTGCTCATTATCGGGACACAGCAAGGCTACTGAGCTCTGTAGGTTCAGTTGGTGTCCCGTGAATTTACTGAATTCAATCATTAGTTCTAACAGGTTTTGGTGTGGTCTCTCGGGTTTCCTGTTTCTAATACCGCGTCTTCAGCAAATAGGGACAGCATGACGTCCCCCTTCCAGGTGTGAAACCTTTGCTGTTTCCTGTCTGTTGACTACATTAGGACTTCCAGTGCTCTTAGGGGAGACGATTTCAGGTTTTCACCCTTGAAGATGATGTCACCTGCGGGCCTTCCTAGCGGCCTTCATTCTCTTGATAGACATTTCCTCAAAACCCACTATGCTTTTGATGTTGTATTTTGTCAAATGTTTTTTCTGCAACTCTTGAGAGGATCGTATGCTTTTTGTCCTTTCTCTCGTTTTTCTTTTTTTTAAGATTTTATTTATATATCCTTGAGAGACACAGAGAGACAGAGAGAGAAAGGCAGAGACACGGGCAGAGGGAGAAGGCGGCTCCATGTAGGGAACCCGACATGGGACTCGATCCCGGGACTCCAGGATCACGCCCTGGGCTGAAGGCAGGCGCTAAACCGCTGAACCACCCGGGGCTGCCCCATGTCCTTTCTCTGGTTAATGTGACGGATCCAGCTGACTGATGGACAGAGGGGCCGTGGCTAGGACACGGGCGACATAGATGAACAATAGTAACAGCTATAAGCGTCTGGTTTGTAAATAAAATAAGTCACAGAAATTTAGAAAACACAGCCTAGGGAATGAGTCAGTACTGTTGTGACAACTTTGTACGGGGACAGACGGTGACGCCGCTTCTCGTGGGGGGAGCTGAGTAAGGCACAGAATTGTCAAGTCACTGGTTGTAGCCCTGAAACTACTGTCACATTGTGTGTTGACTGTACTTCAATAAATATCAAGGAAAAGGGGTTTCTAGTAGGACTCCCGGTGGGTCCGTGAAAGGCATTTACACGGTCGTTACACACACGAAGGCACCTCTGCAGAGGGGATAAAGATGCTCACGTGTCTTCAAGTTAATTTTTAGAAGATTTACTTGAGAGAGGGTGCGGTAGGGAGGTGCAGAGGGAGAGGGAGAACCTGGAGCGGACTCCTCACCCAAAGGAGCCCGAGCCCCACGCGAGGCTCCACGCCACAACCTCGAGATCCTGACCTGAGCCAAACTAAAGAGTCGACGTGGAACCGACTGAACCACCCAGGAGCCCCTCAAATGTTAAGTGCGACCCCATGCTGTGAACTCTGGGGGTCGGGGGGACATCTGTGACCCCCAGTCTGCCTAGAATGGTGGGAGGCCTGCAGGGCCCGAGGATGGGAACTGAGGATGTGGGAGGGTGCCTGCATCCCCTTCCTACCTGGCGTGGGCACAGGACCCTCCCCCGGGACACTCGGCCTTCAGGGTGAAGGGCTAAGTGCTGATTGGACCCTGCCTGCCCACAGTGATGACGCGACACCCACTGTGGGAGGAACTGTGCCGCCCCGGGGTTCCACCGCTGCCTGGCGCTCACTGTGCTTCTGCAGACCTTCGGAAGCACTCGTGCTTTGGATCTGGCTCACAGCGACCCAACTCTCCTGCTATCCCCAGTAGCTAAGTACTCTCACTCTCCTCAGTACCCACACTCTCCCCAGTACCCCCACTCTCCCCAGTACTCACACTCGCCCCAGTACCCCAACTCTCCCACTCTCCCCAGTACCCCAGAACTCCTACTCTCCCCAGTACACAGTGCATAAAGAGGAGGCGCTCACACAGCGACAGGTCACAGGTGAGTGGCCCCTGATGCCTGCTCCCCGTGGACCACTCTGGGGCCTGTGGGTCCGGGTGGGGGCGCTGGCCTCCTGGGCTGGGGTCCAAAACACCACGACCCCAATGAGATGATCTTGAGCAGCTCCTGCAGCCCTTCCACAGCCCCACGGGGTGAGGGCGGCCCCCTAAGGCCCTGTCCAGGGAAGGAGGCTACAGTTGGAGTTCGGCAGCTCCCCCGGGACCCCCGCTCCCCTGTAAGGTCTGTGCTATGCAGGGAGACACAATACATGACCTTTCCAGCCCGTCCTAGATGCAAGGACCCCGACAGGGATGACACCCCCCCCGCCCCACTCTGTGGTGAGGGGAGGACGGTCAGGGCCTGCTGGGTCCTCCTGACCGGTGAGCAGGCTTGCTCTTCACGCACTGGAATGCAGGCAGAGTCCCTCGTGCTCCCCCCAGACCCCCCTCAGGCTATTCACGCATTGTTGCCCTCAGGGTGGGGAGTTTGGTCGTACTCTTGCTGGCATCAGGTTTTAATTTTGATGAAGTCTAGTCCGTTGCTTTCTCCCCTCGGTGGTTGTGCTTGTGGAATCTAAGAGAAACCTTCGATATCCCCCGGGCTGGGAGACATCACCCCGAGCATCAGATCGGCAGTTCGCCAGAGCCTCCTGGGTCCCCCGCCCATGTGCTCCTGATACCGGGGTGGGAGCGCTCTGTGATCCCAGCGTGACGGCGTGTCCTGGGACAGTGGCTGGGAAGGTGGACTGTAGGTGGACGAGCGACAGGCAGTGAGGGCCCGTGTGTGATGTTCCAGCCAAGCCTGTGCCCCTCAGGGCTATGGGGTTGTCTCCGGCTCTGGTCAGATGGAGGGAGACCTGCCCACGGGGAGCACCCGGATGCATGTGTCCTCGGAAGGTTTTCATGTGCCGTCATTCTTGGATGTGTTTGGATTGCAGCACCATGCAGGAGGACTCGGAGAACCTACTGGCCTTGCGAAGGGCCGATATCGTGGCCCGGTACCATCAGGTGAGGCCCAGAAGGGACCATAGACAATACACACCCACGACAAGGGAGACCGTACCAGCAAGGCAGGGGAGGCCCAGGAGAGGATCAGAGCCAAGGATGAGTCAGGTCAACCCAGACAAGGACCATAGTCACCAGGAACAAGTGAGACCCTGGGGATGGTACTGGTGTCAGTAGTAACTAAGGGTCCATCCTGGATGTTAGTCATTGGTAGCTGAGGAGCCCAGTCACCAGGTACGGTGAGGCCCAGGTGGGGACCACAGTCACCAGGTCCAGGTGAGGCAAAGGTGGAGACCACAGTCACCGGGTCCCGGTGAAGCCAAGGTGGGAACCGCCTTGATAGAAATGCGAACTCTTCTCACTGTAGCGTTCCAGCTGTTCTCTCTTTAAATCTCAGGCCGAATTCATAGGTTTTCAGGATGATTTGAGAGTTACCTAGGTAGTTTGGTAGGGACAGGTGACTTGGGGACCCTACTCTTCGGCTGTCTTGCCCTTCTGACAGGAATATTTTTAGCAGTGAACAGTAAAGTCTGTTTATTAAAAGTTGTTATTAATTTGTGCAAATATTTCTGTAGGCTTAAAGCAACTGTGAATCACACATATCCACACTGGCTAGAAAATTTTTTTAACCTGAGTTTCTAGATCATTTTCATTATGTGAATGATTTCTTTCCAAAACTAATTACCAAAGGAAGTAGGGCAATGTGACAAGAGAAATAGCCAAACAACATGAGAAAAAAGAAACAAACAAAAAAAACCTAAGCATTTTTCTTGGGATGAGAAAAATCCTGATCGTGTAAGGTTTTTTTCACCCTGCCTTGAGAAAAACCAATTCCCTGACTCAGATGCTTCAGGAGACAACTGGGTTTCTGATCCAGGCTGGATTCTGACGGCCTCTGGCACTTGGTTCCCACAGCTGTGGATGTGACCTCAGACCAGCTCGGTGGTTTCCAGGCTGCACTTGGAGGAATTGGAAGGGCTCTGAACATGCACCTTAGGGGCAGTCTGGGATCCATACCCTACAGCTTTTAATTGATAGCTACACCAACTCACATAAAACTTTGCTAGAAAGAAGTCGAATTGTGTGTTTTAAGAAGAATTGAAAACGGGCAGCCTGGGTGGCTCAGCCGTTTAGCACTGCCTTCTGCCCAGGGCGTGATCCTGGAGACCCAGAATGGAGTCCCACTTCGGGCTCCCTGAATGGAGCCTGCCTCTCCCTCTGCCTGTGTCTCTGCCTCTCTCTCTCTCTCTCTCATGAATAAATAAATAAAATATATTTTTAACAAGTATATTGTAGGGCAGCCCCGGTGGCTCAGCGATTTAGCGCCACCTTCAGCCCAGTGTGGGATGCTGGAGATGCAGGATGGAGTCCCACGTCAGGCTCCCTGCATGGAACCTGCTTCTCCCTCTATCTGTGTCTCTGCCTCTCTCTCCCTCTCTCTCTCTCAAATAATAAATAAATAAATAAATAAATAAATAAATAAATAAATAATAAATAAATAAATAAATAAATAAAATGAAAAAGTATATGGCAGCTATATTGGTAGCTATATTAATCAAGTGTGTTGTTTTTGGGGGGAGGAGCAAGATGGCGGAAGAGTAGGGTCTCCAAATCACCTGTCTCCACCAAACTACCTAGAAAACCTTCAAATTATCCTGAAAATCTATGAATTCGGCCTGAGATTTAAAGAGAGACCAGCTGGAATGCTACAGTGAGAAGAGTTCGCGCATCTATCAAGGTAGGAAGACGGGGAAAAAGAAATAAAGGAACAAAGGCCTCCAAGGGGGAGGGGCCCCGCGAGGAGCTGGGCTGAGGCCAGGGCGAGTGTCCCCAGGACAGGAGAGCCCCATCCCGGAGACGCAGGAGCTGCACCGACCTTCCCGGGGGAAAGGGGCTTGCGGGGAGTTGGAGCAAGACCCAGGAGGGCGAGGATGCCCTCGGGCTCCATGGGACAGTAACAGAGCAACTGCGCGCCCAGGAGAGTGCGCCGAGCTCCCTAAGGGCTGCAGCGCGCGGCGGGACCCGGAGCAGCTCGGAGGGGCTCGGGCGGCAGCTCCGCGGAGGGGGTTGCGCAGCCCAGGAGCGCGAATCCAACAGCGCAGGCTCCGGAGCACAGGGCGCCGAGACACAGCCCAGGATCCCGCCTCCCCCGGGACAGGCAGAGGCCGGGAGGGCCCAGGACAGCTTGGACGCTCCTGCCCCAGCTGAGCAGAGCAGCGGCCCCGCCCCGGAGCCTCCAGGCCCTGCAGACGGAGTTCCTGCCGGAGCTGAATCCAGGTTTCCAGAGCTGCCCCGCCACTGGGGCTGTTCCTCCTGCGGCCTCACGGGGTAAACAACCCCCACTGAGCCCTGCACCAGGCAGGGGCAGAGCAGCTCCCCCAACTGCTAACACCTGAAAATCAGCACAACAGGCCCCTCCCTCAGAAGATCAGCTAGACTGACAACTTCCAGGAGAAGCCAAGGGACTTAAAGAACACAGAATCAGAAGATACTCCCCTGTGGTTCTTTTTTTTTTTCTCTTTTTCCCAATACAATTTGCTTTGGGCCACTCTGCACTGAGCAAAATGACTAGAAGGAAAACCTCACCTCAAAAGAAAGAATCAGAAACAGTCCTCTCTCCCACAGAGTTACAAAATCTGGATTACAATTCAATGTCAGAAAGCCATTTCAGAAGCACTATTATACACCTACTGGTGGCTCTAGAAAAAAGTATAAAGGACTCAAGAGACTTCATGACTGCAGAATTTAGAGCTAATCAGGCAGAAATTAAAAATCAATTGAATGAGATGCAATCCAAACTAGAAGTCCTAACGACGAGGGTTAACAAGGTGGAAGAACGAGTGAGTGACATAGAAGACAAGTTGATAGCAAAGAGGAAAACTGAGGAAAAAAGAGACAAACAATTAAAAGACCATGAAGATAGATTAAGGGAAATAAACGACAGCCTGAGGAAGAAAAACCTACGTTTAATTGGTGTTCCCGAGGACGCCGAAAGGGCCAGAGGGCCAGAATATGTATTTGAACAAATTCTAGCTGAAAACTTTCCTAATCTGGGAAGGGAAACAGGCATTCCGATCCAGGAAATAGAGAGATCCCCCCCTAAAATCAATAAAAACCGTTCAACACCTCGACATTTAATTGTGAAGCTTGCAAATTCCAAAGATAAGGAGAAGATCCTTAAAGCAGCAAGAGACAAGAAATCCCTGACTTTTATGGGGAGGAGTATTAGGGTAACAGCAGAACTCTCCACAGAGATCTGGAAGGCCAGAAAGGGCTGGCAGGATATATTCAGGGTCCTAAATGAGAAGAACATGCAACCAAGAATACTTTATCCAGCAAGGCTCTCATTCAAAATGGAAGGAGAGATAAAGAGCTTCCAAGACAGGCAGCATCTAAAAGAATATGTGACCTCCAAACCAGCTCTGCAAGAAATTTTAAGGGGGACTCTTAAAATTTAAGAAGAAGTTCAGTGGAACAGTCCACAAAAACAAAGACTGAATAGATATCATGATGACACTAAACTCATATCTCTCAATAGTAACTCTGAATGTGAACGGGCTTAATGATCCCATCAAAAGGCGCAGGGTTTCAGACTGGATAAAAAAGCAGGACCCATCTATTTGCTGTCTACAAGAGACTCATTTTAGACAGAAGGACACCTACAGCCTGAAAATAAAAGGTTGGAGAACCATTTACCATTCGAATGGTCCTCAAAAGAAAGCAGGGGTAGCCATCCTTATATCAGATAAACTAAAATTTACCCCAAAGACTGTAGTGAGAGATGAAGAGTGACACTATATCATACTTAAAGGATCTATTCAACAAGAGGACTTAACAATCCTCAATATATATGCTCCGAATGTGGGAGCTGCCAAATATATACATCAATTATTAACCAAAGTGAAGAAATACTTAGATAATAATACACTTATACTTGGTGACTTCAATCTAGCTCTTTCTATACTCGATAGGTCTTCTAAGCAAAACATCTCCAAAGAAACGAGAGCTTTAAATGATACACTGGACCAGATGGATTTCACAGATATCTACAGAACTTTACATCCAAACTCAACTGAATACACATTCTTCTCAAGCGCACATGGAACTTTCTCCAGAATAGACCACATATTGGGTCACAAATCGGGTCTGAACCGATACCAAAAGATTGGGATTGTCCCCTGCATATTCTCGGACCATAATGCCTTGAAATTAGAACTAAATCACAACAAGAAGTTTGGAAGGACCTCAAACACATGGAGGTTAAGGACCATCCTGCTAAAAGATAAAAGGGTCAACCAGGAAATTAAGGAAGAATTAAAAAGATTCATGGAAACTAATGAGTATGAAGATACAACCGTTCAAAATCTTTGGGATGCAGCAAAAGCAGTCCTAAGGGGGAAATACATCGCAATACAAGCATCCATTCAAAAACTGGAAAGAACTCAAATACAAAAGCTAACCTTACACATAAAGGAGCTAGAGAAAAAACAGCAAATAGATCCTACACCCAAGAGAAGAAGGGAGTTAATAAAGATTCGAGCAGAACTCAACGAAATCGAGACCAGAAGAACTGTGGAACAGATCAACAGAACCAGGAGTTGGTTCTTTGAAAGAATTAATAAGATAGATAAACCATTAGCCAGCCTTATTAAAAAGAAGAGAGAGAAGACTCAAATTAATAAAATCATGAATGAGAAAGGAGAGATCACTACCAACACCAAGGAAATACAAACGATTTTAAAAACATATTATGAACAGCTATACGCCAATAAATTAGGCAATCTAGAAGAAATGGACGCATTCCTGGAAAGCCACAAACTACCAAAACTGGAACAGGAAGAAATAGAAAACCTGAACAGGCCAATAACCAGGGAGAAATTGAAGCAGTCATCAAAAACCTCCCAAGACACAAGAGTCCAGGGCCAGATGGCTTCCCAGGGGAATTTTATCAAACGTTTAAAGAAGAAACCATACCTATTCTCCTAAAGCTGTTCGGAAAGATAGAAAGAGATGGAGTACTTCCAAATTCGTTCTATGAAGCCAGCATCACCTTAATTCCAAAGCCAGACAAAGACCCCGCCAAAAAGGAGAATTACAGACCAATATCCCTGATGAACATGGATGCAAAAATTCTCAACAAGATACTGGCCAATAGGATCCAACAGTACATTAAGAAAATTATTCACCATGGCCAAGTAGGATTTATCCCTGGGACACAAGGCTGGTTCAACACCCGTAAAACAATCAATGTGATTCATCATATCAGCAAGAGAAAAACCAAGAACCATATGATCCTCTCATTGGATGCAGAGAAAGCATTTGACAGAATACAGCATCCATTCCTGATCAAAACTCTTCAGAGTGTAGGGATAGAGGGAACATTCCTCGACATCTTAAAAGCCATCTATGAAAAGCCCACAGCAAATATCATTCTCAATGGGGAAGCACTGGGAGCCTTTCCCCTAAGATCAGGAACAAGACAGGGATGTCCACTCTCACCACTGCTGTTCAACATAGTACTGGAAGTCCTAGCCTCAGCAATCAGACAACAAAAAGACATTAAAGGCATTCAAATTGGCAAAGAAGAAGTCAAACTCTCCCTCTTCACCGATGACATGATACTCTACATAGAAAACCCAAAAGTCTCCACCCCAAGATTGCTAGAACTCATACAGCAATTCGGTAGTGTGGCAGGATACAAAATCAATGCCCAGAAGTCAGTGTCATTTCTATACACTAACAATGAGACTGAAGAAAGAGAAATTAAGGAGTCAATCCCATTTACAATTGCACCCAAAAGCATAAGATACCTAGGAATAAACCTCACCAAACATGTAAAGGATCTATACCCTCAAAACTATAGAACACTTCTGAAAGAAATTGAGGAAGACACAAAGAGATGGAAAAATATTCCATGCTCATGGATTGGCAGAATTAATATTGTGAAAATGTCAATGTTACCCAGGGCAATATACACGTTTAATGCAATCCCTATCAAAATACCATGGACTTTCTTCAGAGACTTAGAACAAATTATTTTAAGATTTGTGTGGAATCAGAAAAGACCCCGAATAGCCAGGGGAATTTTAAAAAAGAAAACCATAGCTGGGGGCATCACAATGCCAGATTTCAGGTTGTACTACAAAGCTGTGGTCATCAAGACAGTGTGGTACTGGCACAAAAACAGACACATAGATCAGTGGAACAGAATAGAGAATCCAGAAGTGGACCCTGAACTTTATGGGCAACTAATATTCGATAAAGGAGGAAAGACTATCCATTGGAAGAAAGACAGTCTCTTCAATAAATGGTGCTGGGAAAATTGGACATCCACATGCAGAAGAATGAAACTAGACCACTCTCTTTCACCATACACAAAGATAAACTCAAAATGGATGAAAGATCTAAATGTGAGACAAGATTCCATCAAAATCCTAGAGAAGAACACAGGCAACACCCTTTTTGAACTCGGCCATAGTAACTTCTTGCAAGATACATCCACGAAGGCAAAAGAAACAAAAGCAAAAATGAACTATTGGGACTTCATCAAGATAAGAAGCTTTTGCACAGCAAAGGATACAGTCAACAAAACTCAAAGACAACCTACAGAATGGGAGAAGATATTTGCAAATGACATATCAGATAAAGGGCTAGTTTCCAAGATCTATAAAGAACTTCTTAAACTCAACACCAAAGAAACAAACAATCCAATCATGAAATGGGCAAAAGACATGAAGAGAAATCTCACAGAGGAAGACATAGACATGGCCAACATGCATATGAGAAAATGCTCTGCATCACTTGCCATCAGGGAAATACAAATGAAAACTACAATGAGATACCACCTCACACCAGTGAGAATGGGGAAAATTAACAAGGCAGGAAACAACAAATGTTGGAGAGGATGCGGAGAAAAGGGAACCCTCTTACACTGTTGGTAGGACTGTGAACTGGTGCAGCCACTCTGGAAAACTGTGTAGAGGTTCCTCAAACAGTTAAAAATAGACCTGCCCTACGACCCAGCAATTGCACTGTTGGGGATTTACCCCAAAGATACAAATGCAATGAAACGCCGGGACACCTGCACCCCGATGTTTCTAGCAGCAATGGCCACGATAGCCAAACTGTGGAAGGAGCCTCGGTGTCCAAAGAAAGATGAATGGATAAAGAAGATGTGGTTTATGTATACAATGGAATATTACTCAGCTATTAGAAATGACAACTACCCACCATTTGCTTCAACGTGGATGGAACTGGAGGGTATTCTGTTGAGTGAAGTAAGTCAGTCGGAGAAGGACAAACATTATATGTTCTCATTCATTTGGGGAATATAAATAATAGTGAAAGGGAAAATAAGGGAAGGGAGAAGAAATGTGTGGGAAATATCAGAAAGGGAGACAGAACGTAAAGACTGCTAACTCTGGGAAACGAACTAGGGGTGGTAGAAGGGGAGGAGGGCGGGGGGTGGGAGTGAATGGGTGACGGGCACTGGGTGTTATTCTGTATGTTAGTAAATTGAACACCAATAAAAAAATAAATTTAAAAAAAAAGTGTGTTGTTTTTACATTTTATGGTGACTGGACCTAGCAAGTCTCTACATCAACAACCATCACTATTAGTCCTCACAACAGTGTCACGGGACAGGCAGTATTATTTCCTTTTTATAGATGAAATTGATGACCTCAAGCACATGCGGTTCCTTCCCTTTCTTTTTTTCTGTTCAGAATATACAAGCTATAAGTGAGTAAATTGCAAGAAACCCACTTGCGTGATGAACACCTCTACTTTCCTCAGATGATTTTAATATTTTTCTCAATTCTGAACTCCTTATCTATCTTACTACTCTTTTTGAATAACTTAGGATATGTTTTCCCAGGACTTGTTCAGAGAACCAGTCCCTGGATTAATGTCTTTCCCTAAGTATGAATCAGTGACCTGAAACAGACCCAGCATACACAGATTCTCCTATTTATTCAACACCCATCCATTCCAAAAAGAAGTCTATTTGGCCTTCTATATGACAGGTACAGAGACAGGCTCCGTCCCCACTGGGTTTCGATCTATGTCCCAGAGTACTACCTGCAGTCTTTTGAACTTCATATCAGGAGCCTTAATGCTGATTTCTGAGGGCAAAACAAGCAAGTCCACAGTTCTCCTTCATGCTTCCCCAGCAGACCCTTGGGTTCTCTCCACAGTGTTGAACTGTTACTGAGCCATTGGTTGTGTAGGTCAGTCACAGAGCAGCATTGCCATCCAAAACAAAAAGGAGGAAAAAGGAGTTTGGAAGTAATTGGGTCTCACAAATTGTGGGGAGGGAATATTGAAACTGTGACAATGTTTCTTAGTGCACCGTTTCTCAGAGCCACATCTCTCCTGTTCTTGACTGAGGGACAGGAGAGTCTAGGTAGGGAGAAATAGGTAGGGGGCTACAGATTCAGGCTCACAAAGATCCTAAGGATGCTGAGATGTAAGGAAACCAGAAATAAAGAAACAAATGAGACCACCCTGCCCTAGGTATGGGTAGAGAGGGTCTTTTTTAGGACAGTCCTCTGTGCCCAAAAAAGGATAACCAGACTCCAAAAAGAAGTAAACCATTAAAGATGTGAAAGATGTTATCACTAGTCTTTACTCATGTGGGCAACCCAGCCTGGGCCCCTCCCACTCCTGAGAGCTTTCTCAGTATCCTTGCTTAATAAACTCCCGTCGCTTTACTCACTCTTTGTCCACCAGATTCATTCTTCGACTCCGTGAGACAAGAACCTGACTTTCTCACTTCATTCTGCCTGCTGCACTTCTCTTACCCAAGCTCCCTGGGAAATTACTTCATTGGCTTAATCCCATCTCACTCACCTCCTGCCTCATATCCTTTGGATTCTTCACCACCAAAGGCCAACGAACCAAGAGATGCATGGAGGGATAGAAGACCCAGGTGATAGGGGGAACTAAGGCCAAAAATATATAGTTTAAAATTATATCTGCTTTTTTAAAAAAAGATTTTGTTTATTTGCTCATGAGAGACACACAGAGAGAGAGAGAGAGAGGCAGAGACAGAGACAAAGGGAGAAGCAGGCTCCCTGTGGGAAGCCCAATGTGGAACCCCATCCTAGGACCCCAGGATCAACCACTGAGCCACTCAGGCATCCCTACAATTACATTTCCTAACAAACTTGCAGTCCATAAACAAATACTTGAAACCGACAGAGTGGGACATTCTTACAAGAATTCACAGCTGCCTGAATGTTAATGCTTTGCTAGAGGCCAAAAGCAACATTTGTTTGCTGATAGCCAGACCTCCAGGATCCTGTAAATCTTTCAAGTGTGAACATCCTTTTGGAAACTTCTTTGATCTCTAGAGTCCCCATCCCACACAGCAACTTAAAAGATTATAACCAAGGCTCCTCATAATCCTGGTGAAGCTTTTCAGGCCCAGGGGTCCTGTCCCCATACTTTAATAAAAACACCTTTTTGCATGGAAAATGTCTCAAGGATTCTCTCTTGACCACTGGCTCCTGGCCCACAGTACATCACAGGTACATCTCTGAGTTAATTGCATCAGCACATCAGGAAAGTACACAAGATTTTTGCCTATCTTCTTGTATGACACATTCCGGAGGGGGACATTCCCATCTGTTCGATCTGGGTTTTTCTCTTCCTGGGATATATAGCTAGCTAGCTAGATAGTTGATAGAGTGATAGATCTACTGATAGATCGCTCCCAGGAACATAAATAGATGTTTATATAAACAAACATATAAACATAAATCTATGTTTCCACTTAATATATTTATTATTAAATGTATTACTCATAATATAATAATTATCTATAAACAGAACTATATATTTATATTTAAATATGCAAAATAAACATTTCTATATCTAATCTCTATACGTCCATATATAGATCTCCCTATAGAGATAGAGACAAAATGGTTAGAAAGAGATGTGTGCAGAAAGAGAGAGAAATAGATATAGACCTATAAATATGGAGAGGATCTGCTTTCAAATTCTATCCAACGACCTCTCCTCACAGGCACAGGCAAACGCACATACACATACTCAAGAACCTTCTGGTATGTGGCCATGACAGGAAATAACACCCCTTGAGTTGCCATCTCTTCTCCGACTTAAAGGTACCCGCTTTTCTCCAAAGAAGACCTACACAGAGTGAGCAAGCACATGAAAAAATGCTCCACGTGACTTTTCATCAGGGAGATAGAAATCAAAACCACAATGAGATACCACCTCACACCAGTGAAAATGGGAGAAATTAACAAGACGGGAAACGACAAATGTTGGAGAGGATGTGGAGAAAGTGGAACACTCTTGCATTGTTAGTGGGAATGTGAACTGGTGCAGCCACTCTGGAAAACAGTGTGGAGGTTCCTCAAAAAGCTGGAAATGGAGCTATACTACAACCCATCGATTGCACTACTGGGTATTTAACCCAAAGACACAGATGTAGTGAACTGACTGGACACTTGCACCCCAATGTTCACACCGGCAATGTTAATAGCCAAACTGTGGAAGGAGACTTGATGTCCTTCAACAGATGAATGGATAAAGAAGATGTGGTCTATATATACAATGTATTATTATTTAGCCATCTGCAAGGATGAATACCTACCATTTTCATGGACATGGAACTGGAGGGTATTATGCTGAATAAAATAAGCCACATGGAGAAAGAATTATCATGCGGTTTCACTCTTATGTCGAATGTAAGAAAGAGTGAAGAGGATCATAAGGGAGAGGAGGGAAACTGAGTGGAGAAAATTGAGAGAGGCAGTGTTGTCCCCAAGATTGCGAATCCGAGAAACCACGGAGGAGCCGACACTGATACAAACACACGAGGGTTTATTTACAAGCTCGAGCTTGGGTCCAAGTGTACCCGACACAACGGAGCAAGGACTTGGACCCTGAGACTAAGGGGCGTATCAGCTTTATAGGGGCCAGTGGCCCATGGGATACGCAGAAAGTTGCACAGTCATGTCGGTACACACGCAGGTGGCCGATTGAATTACATCTTACCCTATAGTATCCATTTGAGCTGGCCTATTACTTTGGTCAGAATTGGCGCGCAGTTTTGGTGGGCACAAAGCAGGATTACGTGGTTATGAGCCGATTTCCGATTAGGGTGTGCCCAGCGGCTTGACTAGGGTGGGGCAGCGCCTTAAGCAATAAGCAGGTTAAGGTTATGTGGGGGTCATACAGGAGGTGGCAGGTGTAACACAAAATGGCATCAGTCCTGCTCTGCTTGTCCAGGGGTAGGGGATTTTTGTTAAATTTCCTGGGTCTCACAGAAGATAAACTATGAGAGACTCCTAACTTGGGGAAACAAAGGATTGCGGAAGGGGAGGTGGGTGGGAGGATAGTTTAACTGGGGGACGGGCATTAAGGAGGGCATGTGATGTGATGAACGCTGGGTATTATACTACATGTTGACAAATTGATTTTAAATAAAAATTTTTTTAAATTTAAATTTAAATTAAAAAAAGGTACTGGACGGCTCAGCCATCCTCAGCAATTCATTTATGAAATGGCCCTCAGTAGATCATAAAAAAGTTACAAATGTGAATGGAAAATGACTGAAACTCTTTCCCACTTCAAATAAATAAGTATTCTGAAAAGCAAATCAAAGTTCCAGAATGGAAAAATGCAAAAAACGAGGGAGAGGGAGAAAGAGAAATGAATTCACTTTCTGTGATATTTATTAGTGACGGTCCAATAATGACAAATCCATGATTGTCATTAAAAACAAAGAGTTAATGAACGGTATGGAAACCGATCCCCTCAACTAACAGATAAGGAAACTGAGAAGACAAGAGAAGTCTCCAGGTTATTCTTTTCACACTAACATTTGAGAACCACTGGCTAGGCACCAAGGAGAATTGATTTACCTTAAAATAGCAAAATTTGAAATCCTATGTCCTTTCCTATTTTCAGATCATAATAAATAAAGAAATGAAACAGC
The DNA here is from genome assembly GCF_053574225.1 of Canis aureus. Taxonomy (NCBI): domain Eukaryota; kingdom Metazoa; phylum Chordata; class Mammalia; order Carnivora; family Canidae; genus Canis; species Canis aureus. The sequence continues at coordinate 574,351 of NW_027554444.1, read as the reverse complement.
AAAGAGAGAGGGAAGGAGGCAAACAGAAACAAAGTGCAAATCAAAAATGAGATTTACATAAAGTTTGTCTTTCACAAATTTATGGACAAAAGACTCCATACTGATGGAAATATGTTAAAGAGACACAGGTGTCAACTGAAAGAGCTCCCCTGGCCAGAGCGGAGACAATATAAGCAACAAAATAAGTAGTGTTGGATTATAACCCAAAGTGTAAAATAAATATCCATGAATCTATACTAATATTAAAAATTGTAAAAGAAAGAAAGAGGGGCACCTGGGTGGCTCAGTCAGTTAAGCTTCTGCCTTAGGCTCAGATCATGATCCACGTCCCAAGGCAGTCTCCCTGTTCAGCAGGGAACCTGCTTCTCCCTCTCCCTCTGCCCCTCTCGCTCATGCTTTTTCTCTCCTCTCTCTCTCTCAAATAAATAAATAACATCTTTGAAAAACAAACACAGAAGAAAGAGAAATCTCCCATGTAGAAGAATTTCAAACAATTTGTGCAGACATTCCACCCTCAAGTGGATGAGCGTAACTTCCCACTCTTATGTGTGGAATACACATAGTAACTTCCTTCTACAAAATAGATTATGAAAAAGTTATAATAATAATAATATTATAATAATAATAAAGAATCACTTTACTATGGAGAAAGCTGACAAACACTACCTCAGCAAGATGATCAGATCGATACCAAGACTGATAAATCATGTTGATAGTATCTATACTTTATATGATATAATAAAAATGGCAGTATATCTCTGTATATAATTCGCAATCCCAGTTCAATCATGAGATAAACAACAGACATGTCCCACCTGAGGGAAATTTTACAAAATACTCTACTTCTCAAAGTGTTCCAGTTCAACAACAACAAGGAGAGGCTGAAAAATTGTCACAATCCAGAGGAGCCTAAGAAAACATGAGGACAAGTGTAATGTGATGTGAGGGATGGTAACTTAGCAAAAATTAAGGAAATCTGAATAAAGTATGGTCTTTGGTGAATGCGAATATTTTAATACTGATTCATTAGCTAATATTTGTACCGTACTAATATAAGATATTGATAATTGGAGAAATTGAGTGCAAGCCCATGAGAATTCTCTGTACTATCTTCTCAATTTCCCTATAAATCTTTGTTTTTTTTTCTAATCAGTAAGATTTATTTTGAAAATTGACTTAAATGTATCAGGCTCCAAGTATGAAGACATTTTAAGAATAGTTTAATTAATTTTTGCCTTATTCTTAAAGAGTTCCTTCGATGGGAACAAAGTAAGAATTTTATATCAGAAGGAAAGAAAAACACTTATGAACACCTCCTCAACCTGAAAAGCAGGAAAGGATATTAAATAGCAAAAATCAGATAAAAATACTTCTTTTATAGTAGACACCATATTGCAAGTGCCTTTAAAATTAGCAATGCATAACATTTATTTCCTGGACATTTGTCTTCCAAAGAGTTCACAGTGCTTCAGTGTCAGTTAAGAAATGATTCATGTGAAATTTTTATTAAACCAAATTTACTGGGAAATTACTGCCCAGATAATACTTTATTTTGATTTTATTGAGTTCCTTTCTAATCACTGAGCCTTTTAGTTAGAGCTTTCAACTATAGCAAATGCCTTAGAAGGCCAATTTTTAAGTTGCTATTATAATACCCTAATGGAATCACGTATCATTTTCCTTCGCTCAGATATGGCATACAGTAGGCACCTGATAAAATACTGAATGAGTGAATGGATAAAATTGCTTTTTATCATTTCATTCAGCAATTTCATTCTTATCTTTGTCCATTTCATGTTCTAATGTTTATCAACATCAACTCGAGATGTTGATTAGGGATTAGGGATCCATTAATTTATTAGTATTTGGTGCATAGCTACTATGTGCAAGGTGCTAGGAATACCAAGTTAACCAGACATAGATGCAGTCCCTAGCTCCCTCCAGGCCATGCTGGTGGGAGAGACGGATACTAACCAAAAAGTGACCGAAAGACAACTAAACAAGATTATAGTAGCCAATAGAAAGGTAAATATACAGCTTACTACAAGTACATATATAAGAAGGCTTAGTCTAACTGGGGCCTCGGAGAAGATGACCAGAAGAAGCAACATTTATATTAAGACTTAGAGAAAGGAGAAGGTAAGTGGTGGAAGGAGAATATTATGAGGAAAAGGAAGGTTTCTGCCTCTGAATTGTAGGGCTCTGGGCAAGTCCCTTGAGCTTAGGCTCTGAACCTACTTCTTTCTCTGCAAAACTGTGACAGTAATAATGCCTGTGCCATAGAGCTCTAATGATAAAGAGTTGGACTTTATTTGTACAATATCTAGGACGTTAGTAAGTACTTAATAAATATTTTCTGGTGGCCATAACAGCCTGGAGCCAGGCTTCCTGAGTTCGAATCCACTTAACTAGCTAGGTCAAATGACCTTGGACAAGATGTTTTCTTCCTATCTATCCTTTAGTTGGCCCATCAAGATAACAGTATCTGCCCATAGGGTTGTTGGAGGATCCCATGAGTTCTTTTATGTGAAGCATGACACAATTCTTGGCACATAATATGTGCCATATCAATGTTAACTTGTATTAGCAATAAAGAAATCCTGCAACAGTCTAATGAGGTGTTTAGAAATTATTCTATAGCTTTTAAGGGAATTGAAATTCAAAAAGAACCTAAATGCCTGTCCGTGTTTACGTAGCTAACCAGTTCATTATCTGAAACCCAAACTCACAATTTCTGATTCTAACCTCACTCCAAGAGGCCTCCGCAAGCCCAAGGAAAAATTGCCTTCCTGGGATCTCAAGGAAGAATCTTTAACATAATAATATGACCATTGGTAATAATGTCTCTTGGTTCTTTCCAAATCCATAAAGATGCATTTCCTGATGAGTGACTGAGCTGTGAAGAGATGAGGAACCTTCAGCCCTCTGAATTACTTGTGTCAGAATATTTTAACCATAGTACTGCGGATAGTAAATTATCCTTATTAACAGGAAATATGTCTCAGATTGGAATCTGAGGAATCAGATGGGCAGAGAAAAACCGCTTTGACTTGCTCTTCATCTTTTAAAGACAAAGGAGAGCTTTTCTATGTACAAAGTCAGTTGTCAAAATAGCCTTAGGGAATAAGAGTCTGCAGCATCGAATCCGGCTTCACAGCCGGGACGCCCGCGCTCCAGGTCTTCCTGATCCCAAATGCCTGGACCTGTCCCCCAACACACGCTGCCACCAGAGGTCATTTGCAATTGCTCTCTTAGGAGCTCCGGGGAAGGGGGAAGGAGCTAGATAGGAAGACGGGACGCGTGGAGGCCGAGAAAAAAAAAATTTTTTTTGAGGCCGAGAAAATTAAGGCCATTCCACTTTTAATCCAGTGTTAGCACACGTCCAGCCATCCCACGCCCCTGTAAAGAAGAGCTGAAATTTTCATTACTTCAGTTACAGGAAAAAAAAAAAGTTTACAGCTTAATGTCTTTGAAAGCCCCACATTAGCATAAGAACTGAGCCCAGGCCTAGGGCGGGAAGCCCCTATTAGAATGAGAACAGAGCTCAATGCTCTTGAAGGCCCCATATCAAAATGTAAACAGAACTTGAGAAATTGCTCCAGCCCTTCTGGAGGTCCCCGAGACCAGCCCTTAAAACTAAGCTAAAACCCACCTCGGGGTCCAAGTCCCTGCTCCGATGTGTCGGGTGTACTTGGACGCAAGCTCGAGCTTGAAAAAAAACCCTCGTGCGTTTCCATCGGTGTCGGCTTCTCGGTGGTTTCTCGGATTTGCAATCTTGGGCACAACAGTCTGAGATAAAAAAACAAAACCAAAAGAAGCTTGGACGTAGGCAGAGTGAACGCAGGGTTCGGAGAGAAGCGGCGGAGACCCGGGGGCTTGGGGGCTCTTCTGTGGAGGCTATCCCTCTCATTACCCACCTCCACACCATCCACCTACATCATCATCCCCCATGGGATCGTCCCCATAGCATCCCACCTACACCATCCCCGACACCCCACACATTCCCCACCCACACTATACCCACACACCATCCTCCCTACACCATCCCCCACACTCCACCACCATCATACCTCTGCCCCCACACCATCGGACCCCAGCAAGGACCTGGGGAAGCTGTCCCCTGTGGGACATGCTCAGCCTCCCCGGGGTTCTCTGGAGAGCCGGCTCCCATCAGAATCCCTGGTGTCCCAGAGAGTACAGAGGTTGCAGGGAGGAGGGAATGCCGGGAGCCCACGACTGGGTGGATGCAGGTGGGTGGAGCACGGTATGCACTGTGCCCTGCCTCCTCCCACTGCCCCTCCTGGAGGGCGGCACGCCCTGCACAGGACACCAGCCTCTAACCCAGAGGGACCTGGGCTGGCCTGGCCCCGGGCTCTGTGGGGGCTGGGGTGATTTGAGCCTCACAGTTCCACACTGCCTGCAGAGTGAGTTTCGCAGGTCTTCACCACAGACTTTTGCCATAGGCTTCTGAGACGCAAGTTAACAATGCACACCTGGACGGTATCTCCAGGTGCAGTAGAGTGGTAATCTGGGAACCTCCTGACTCAGAATACGGCTACCTTCTCACTGCCATAGGAATGCTGCTAGATGAGAGCTGGCTTCTAGGCCTGCTTCCCGGTGAGAGCTGAGTTCAGAACAGAACCCTCCCGCATCCTGCCTGACTCTAGACGGAGCTGCTAACATCCTCATGGTAGTGACTGAGAGAGGTTGTGAGAAAAGCATGTGGAATCGTTGTGCCTGAACTCCCGTTTATCTGAGTTGAATACAGCGATTTCCAACAGCCTTCTTCAATCAGAGTGTAACTAGGTTCCAACTCGCATGTACGAGTGGGTAGCAGACATCTGCCTCCCATGCATACACACTTCTGAGAGTTGAGCTTATGGCCTGTAACCTTACATCCTGCCTGCCGGTACCAATCGCTTCCAAAAGGCTTAGGCTCGCTGCTTCACGGAAGTGTTGGGAGAGGTAATTGGAATCTCCCGGCACACAAGACGAGTGCCTCCAAGCCCAATTCAGCGAATTCCCAGTAATTCCTGTGGTAGACTGGTGCTACATACTAAGTTCCATACGTGAGAAGGTAGCTGAACGCCTTGTCCTAAAGCATCTTACTTCTGAGAGTTGAGCTCACCCTCAGTCCCTCACAGTTCCACACTGCCTGCAGAGTGAGTTTCGCACCAGAGACATTTGCCAGAGGCTCCTGAGACGCAAATTAACAATACAGACCTGGAGGGTATCTCCAGGTGCAGTAGAGTGGTAATCTTAGAACCTCCTGACTCAGAATACGGCTACCTTCACACTGCCATAGGAATGCTGCTAGATGAGAGCTGGCTTCTAGGCAAGCTTCCCTGTGAGAGCTGAGTTCAGGACAGAACCCTCCCGCATCCTGCCTGACTCTAGACGGAGCTGCTAACATCCTCATGGTAGTGACTGAGAGAGGTTGTGAGAAAAGCATGTGGAATCGTTGTGCCTGAACTCCCGTGTATCTGAGTTGAATACAGCGATTTCCAACAGCCTTCTTCAATCAGAGTGTAACTAGGTTCCAACTCGCATGTACAGTGGGTAGCAGACATCTGCCTCCCATGCATACACACTTCTGAGAGTTGAGCTTATGGCCTGTAACCTTACATCCTGCCTGCCGGTACCATTCGCTTCCAAAAGGCCTAGGCTCGCTGCTTCACGGAAGTGTTGGGAGAGGTAATTGGAATCTCCCGGCACACAAGACGAGTGCCTCCAAGCCCAATTCAGCGAATTCCCAGTAATTCCTGTGGTAGACTGGGGCTACATACTAAGTTACATACGTGAGAAGGTAGCTGAACGTCTTTTCCTAAAGCATCTTACTTCTGAGAGTTGAGCTCACCCTCAGTCCCTCACAGTTCCACACTGCTTGCAGAGTGAGTTTCGCACGTCTTACCCAGCGACATTTGCCAGAGGCTTCTGTGACGCAAGTTAACAATGCAGACTTGGAGGGTATCTCCAGGTGCAGTAGAGTGGTAATCTTGGAACCTCCTGACTCAGAATACTGCTACCTTCACACTGCCATAAGAATGCAGCTAGTTGGGATCCCTGGGTGGCGCAGCGGTTTGGCGCCTGCCTTTGGCCCAGGGCGCGATCCTGGAGACCCGGGATCGAATCCCACGTCGGGCTCCCGGTGCATGGAGCCTGCTTCTCCCTCGGCCTGTGTCTCTGCCTCTCTCTCTCTCTCTCTCTCTCTGTGACTATCATGAATAAATAAATAAAATCTTTAAAAAAAAAAAAAAAAGAATGCAGCTAGTTGAGAGCTGGTTTCTAGGCATGCTCCCATGGGAGAGCTGAGGACAGGGCAGAACCCTCCCGCATCCTGCCTGACTGTAGGCGTAGCTGCTAACATCCTAATGTTAGTGGCTGAGAGAGGTTGCGGGAAAAGCATGTGTAAGCATTGGGCCTGAACTCCTGTGTATCTGAGTTGAATACAGCGATTTCCAATGGCCTTCTTCAATCAGAGTGTAGCTATGTTCCATCTCCCATGTCAGAATGGGGAGCAGACATCTGCCTCCCATGCATACACACTTCTGAGAGTTGAGCTTATGGCCTGTACATCTCCATCCAGCCTACTAGTATCCTTCGCTTCTAAAAGGCCTAAGCTCGCTGTTTGACGGAAGTGTTGGGAGAGGTAATTGGAATCTCCCGGCACACAAGACTAGTGAGACTAGGAGACCTTTCTGTCCTTTAAGTGGGGGCAAGAATCACACGGGGTGGGTGGGCTGGTGCTGGAGTCCCCCACCTGGGAGCATGTGTGGACTCCGGGTGGGGGCGTGTGTCCTGAGGTTTCAGCCTGAGTGACGGTTCTGCGGACAGCGGTGCTGACCTGGACCTGTAGCTCATGGGCTCCTGCTCTGGGTACCCGCAGGGCAGCTGGACCCCGGCCTCGGGCCCTCTAGAGTCCCAGCACCTGGTGGAGCCTGCCTCATGGTGTGAGTGCGGGTGTGGCCCACCGGTTTACCCCTCCACTCCCCACACTGGTGTGTCCTGGGATCCCCAGGGCTGCCCTAGTTAAGCGACCTGTATCTGTGTGACATGCTCAGGGCCCAGTAGGCCACATCCAGCTGTGAGAGGGCTCGCTGAGCCCGGCGCCAGAATCCAGGGTTGTCGAGGGCCATGGGGGCCTGATTCCATTAGTCTTTCAGTTGGGACTGGTGTGGGCTCAAATCAACCCAGCCCCCACAGAGCCTGGGCCCAAGTCAGCCCAGGTCCCTCTGGGTTAGGGCCTGGTGTCCTGTGCAGGGTGCCCCACCCTCCAGGAGGGACAGAGGTTGGAGGCACGGCACAGTGTGTCCTCTGCACCACTCTCCTGCACACACACTGTCCGGGGCTCCCTGCCTTCCCTCCTCCCTGCAACCCCTGGTACTCAATGGGACACCCAGGCTTCTGATGGGAGCAGGGTATCCAGAGAACCCCGGGGAGTCTGAGCATGTCCCACAGGGTGCAGCTGCACTGGGTCCTTGCTCGGGGCCGATGGTGTGGGGGTGGATGGTGTGAGGGCATGGGTATGATGGTGGTGGGGTGTGGGGGATGTTGTAGGGGGGATGGTGTTGGGGTATAGTGTGCGTAGGGATTGTGTGAGGCTGTGTGTGTGTGAGGGGGATGGTGTAGGGGCTATGCCATGGGGGATGATGATGTTAGGGGATGGTGTGGGTCTGGGGAATGGGAGGATGGTGTGGGGGGCCGGTGGACACAGGGCATCCTCTTTCTCTAAGATGCATACTGAGACGTCCACAGATAAAGGTGACCCCAGTCTGGGGTATGCTGTGACACCTGTCCCTGGGGCCCCGTGTGGTGAGTACAGGGCTCTGGCTGGACCAGGGGCATTATCTGGGGGTCATCATACAATGTATGTTTACAAATTTCAAATTGTCTCAAATTTAATGCATAGAATTTAGAAATATATAAAGTCCTGAGGGTGGGTATCACCCTGACCCGTCCGACCCTCATCAGATCTATGTGTGTCTTCCTCCAGTCACCGCCATTCACCCTGCCCCCAGGTCCCCTTACTGGCCCGACGGCCCCCACCCCAGCCCCCTGCTTTTCAGGGGGCCGTCCCTCACCCTTTTGGGGTTCAGCTAACATGGCAATCCCTGGAGGCCCCGTCCTAGTGGCCTCCTCATCCCTGAGACCCCGAGGGTGGGGGCACGGTGTTTATCCCCAACAACCTACCATGCAGCCGTGTGTTGTTGGCTGCTGTTCTTCTCCCAGGCTCTGAAGCCCCATGTTCCCTACCCAGAAGCCCCCGGTCCTCCCGGGTCCTAATCCCCCTGGCCCCTCAGCCTCACCCTACCCCATAGTAGTCCCAAAACATGACGTGACTGCTGAATATCCTGTTGACGTCCAGGTCCCCCAGCGTGATGTCCCTAGAGGAGACCAGGGCCTCCTCCTTCATTTCCTGTGGGAAAACCGGGGAGGAGGAGCTGGAGTCAGGGACACAGACCCTAACCTGTCTGTCCTGGGCAGGGAGCCCTGGGGCCACCATGGAGTGGGTACTGCCAAAACCTCCTTCCTTCCTCTGGGAGGCCAGGGATGGTGGGAGTGCCCACCGTGCCCATGGGACCTGTGTGACGGCCTGTGCCCAGCTGTTGTAGGGAGGGAGGTGACTGAGTGTCACCCTGGGTGGGAGGGGATAGCGGTTCAACCAAGGTGGGAGGGGACATGGGGGTGTTGTGCCCAAGATTGCGAATCCGAGAAACCACTAAGGAGCTGACACCAATGCAAACACACAAGGGTTGATTTCCAAACTCGAGCTTGCGTCCAAGTACACCCAACACTGCGGAGCAGGGACTTGGACCCTGAGGTGGGTTTTAGCTTGAACTCCATGCATCAGCAACCCGATGTGGGATTCGATCCCGGGTCTCCAGGATCGCACCCTGGGCCAAAGGCAGGCGCTAAACCACTGCGCCACCCAGGGATCCCCTGAGTTAGGAGTCTTTATGTTCTGTCTCCCTTTCTGATATTTCCCACACATTTCTTCTCCGTTCCCTTATATTCCCTTTCACTATTATCTATATTCCCCAAATGAATGAGAACATACAATGTTTGTCCTTCTCTGATTTTTTTTTTTTTATTATTATTTTTTTTATTGGTGTTCAATTTACTAACATACAGAATAACACCCAGTGCCCGTCACCCATTCACTCCCACCCCCCGCCCTCCTCCCCTTCTACCACCCCTAGTTCGTTTCCCAGAGTTAGCAGTCTTTACGTTCTGTCTCCCTTTCTGATATTTCCCACACATTTCTTCTCCCTTCCCTTATTTTCCCTTTCACTATTATTTATATTCCCCAAATGAATGAGAACATATAATGTTTGTCCTTCTCCGACTGACTTACTTCACTCAGCATAATACCCTCCAGTTCCATTCACGTTGAAGCAAATGGTGGGTATTTGTCGTTTCTAATGGCTGAGCAAGGCCCACCTGTTCTCTCTCTTCATCTTCTGAGTCTTCTAAGATATGAATGTTATTTTTTAATAAGTGGCTGACTTCCCTACGTCCGTCTCTGTGGTCCATAACCTTTCTTGTTTTTATGGCTTCCACGTGGGACTGCATCTCAGTTATAGCATTTTTAACGTTGGCCTGACTAGATTTTAGTTGTTTTACTTCTGCAGTAAGGGATTCTCTAGTTTTCTTCTGTGCTCTTTTTCCAGCCCAGCTGCTATCTTTATAATCATTGTTTTAAAATGTAGTTAGACATCATATATGTGTATTGATGGACTTCCTGGCTGTGAGTACTATCTCATGTTATTTTATGGAGGTGAATTTCTCCATCTCATTACCTTTGCCAGAAAAGAAAGAGGGAAGAAAAAGAAAAACCAAGGAAAACAATAACAACTGCTCTCCAAAAAAAAACACCAGATTATTTTGGCCTGCGTTTCAAAAGATTCTAAACCCCAAATATGAAACACAATTAAAGTACCATGAAAGTAAAAATAAGAATTATATAAGGTACATACATAAAATTAAAATAAGTCAATTAATAAAAAAAATCAAGGAAAATAAATTACAATAAAGCACAAAGTACAAAGGAAGCTATATCCTACTTTCCAGGCACAGCTGAATCTATGCATCCTCTGTGGTCCGACAAATTGGTGGTGGTGAGTGGTCTGTGCAGGGTCTGGGGATGGGCTCTGGCACTGATTAGCAGGTGCACATCTGTGTGGTAGATGCACCTGCGGGATCAGAGGTGGGGTGGGCATCAGCACCTCTAGTCTCCAGTGGGCGGCACAGTGCTGCTCCTTGAGACCCCCCCCCCCCATAGGCCGGATGCCGGTGGGGTCTGTGGGTCCTCTGGCTCTGGGGCTGAGCATTCTGCCCCCCAGTCTGCATGGGCCTCCACAGAAGAGCTCCCAAGCCCCTGGGTATCCGCCGATTCTCTCAGAACCCTGCGTTTACTCTACCTGCGTCCGAGCTTCTTTTGGCTTTGTTTTTTTATCTCAGAGTGTTGTGCCCAAGATTGTGAATCTGAGAAACCACCCAGAAGCCGACACTGATGCAAACACATGAGGGTTTATTTACAAGCTAGAGCTTGTGTGCAAGTATACCGGACAGAGTGGAGCAGGGACTTGGACCCCGAGGTGGGTTTTAGCTTAGTTTTAAGGGCTGGTCTCAGGGACCTCCAGAAGGGGTGGAGCAATTCCTCAAGTTCTGTTTACAATTTGATATGGGACATTCAAGGGCATTGAGCTCTGTTCTCATTCTAATAGAGGCTTCCTGTCCTTGGCCTTGACTCAGTTTTGTTTCTATTGTGGGGCTTTCTAGGACATTAAGCTGTAAACTTTTGCTTTTACCGGTAACTGAAGTAATGTTAATTTCAGCTGTTCTTCACAGGGACCTGGGATGGCTGGACTTGTGCTAACACTGAATTTAAGTTGGAATGGTCTTAATTTTCTAGGCCTCCACGCTTCCAGTCACATCCTATCTCGCTCCTTCCCCCTTCCCCAGAGCTCCTAAGAGAGCAATTGAAAATGACCTCAGCATGGCAGCCTGTGTTGGGGGACAGGCCCAGGGATTTCGGATCAGGAAGACCTGTGTGCAGCTGGATTCGATGCTGCAGACTCTTATTCCCTAAGGCTATCTTGACAATAGACTTTGTACATAAAAAAGCTCTCCGTTGTTTTTAGAAGATGAAGAGCCAGTCAAAGCATTTTTTCTCTGCCCATCTGATTGCTCAGATTCCAATCTGAGACATATTTCCTGTTAATAAGGATAATTTACTATCCGTGGTACTATGGTCAAAATATTCTGACACAAGTAATTCAGAGGGATGAGGGTTTCTCATCTCTTTCTTCACAGCTCAGTCACTCATCAGGAAATGCATCTTTATGGATTTGGAAAGAACTGAGAGACATTAGTACCAATGGTCCTATTATTTATGTGAAGGATCCTTCCCTGAGATTCTTCCCCTGTTTCAACTGACACTGAAACACTTTGAACTCTTTGGAAGACAAATGTCAAGGAAATAAATGTTATGCATTGCTAATTTTAAATGCACTTGCAATACGGTGTCTATTGTACTAGAAGTATTTTTATCTGATTTTTACTATTTAATATCCTTTCCTGCTTTTCAGGTTGAGGAGGCATTATACGTGTTCTTAAGTGTTTTTTGTTCCTTTGATCTAAAATTCTTACTTTGTGGGAACCCTGGGTGGTGCAGCGGTTTGGCGCCTGCCTTTGGCCCTGGGCGCGATCCTGGAGACCCGGGATCGAATCCCACGTCAGGCTCCCGGTGCATGGAGCCTGCTTCTCCCTCTGCCTGTGTCTCTGCCTTTCTCTCTCTCTCTCTCTGTGACTATCATAAATAAATAAAAATTAAAAAAAAATTAAATTCTTACTTTGTTTCCATCAAAGGAACTCTTTAAGAATAAGGCAAACGTTAATTCAACAATTCTTAAAATGTCTTCACACTTGGAGCCTGATTCATTTAAGTCAATTTTCAAAATAAATCTTATTTATTAGGAAAAAAACAAAGATTTATAGGGAAACTGAGAAGATAGTACAGAGCATTCGCATGCACTTGCACTCAATTTATCCAATTATTGATATATTAGTACGGTACAAATATGAGCTAATGAATCAATATTAAAAAATTCGCATTAAACTAAGACAAAAAAAAAAAGACCATAGTTTATTCAGATTTCCTTAGTTTTTGCTAAGTTACCAATCCTCAAATCACATTCCATTTGTCCTCTTTCCTTAGGCTCATCTGGATTGTGACATTCTTTCAGCCTTTTCTTGTTTTGAACTGGAACACTTTGACAAGTAGAGTATTTTGTAAAATTTCCCTCAGGTGGGACATGTCTGTTGTTTATCTCATGACTGAACTGTTTTTGTGGATTATATACAGAGATATACTGCCATTTTCATTATATCATATAAAGGATAGATACTATCAACATGATTTATCAGTCTTGGTATCGATCTGATCATCTTGCTGAAGTAGTGTTTGTCAGCTTTCTCAGTAGTAAACTGATTCTTTTTTATTATTATTAATTATTATTATTATATTATCATTATTATTTTAAGGTTTTCTTATTAGAAGGAAGGAAGTTACTATGTGTATTCCACACGTAAGAGTGGGAAGCTATGCTCATGAACTTGAGGGTGGAATGTCTTCACAAATTGTTTGAAATTATTCTACATGGGCAATTTCTCTTCCTTGTGGATTTGTTTGTTTGTTTCTTTTTCAAAGATGTTTTTTATTTATTTGAGAGAGAGAGTAGAGATAAAGCATGAGCGAGAGGGGAAGAGGGAGAGGGAGAAGCAGGTTCTCTGTTGAACAGGGAGCCTGCCTTGGGACCTGGATCATGATCTGAGCCTAAGGCAGAAGCTTAACTGACAGAGCCACACAGGTGCCACTCATTCTTTCTTTCTTTCTTTCTTTCTTTCTTTCTTTCTTTCTTTCTTTCTTCCTTCCTTCCTTCCTTCCTTCCTTCCTTCCTTCCTTCTTTCTTTTCTTTCTTTCTTTTTTCTTTCTTTCTTTCTTTCTTTCTTTCTTTCTTTCTTTCTTTCTTTCTTCTTTCTTTCTTTCTTTCTTTCTTTCTTTCTTTCTTTCTTTCTTTCTTTCTTTCTTCTTTCTGTTCAATACAGCAACATCTGAGGAATTCTTCCCTCAGATGGGAGCTACATACTAACTTCCAAACCTGAGAACCTACCTGAAAGCTCACTCTGGGGAACTTCCCTCTCAGAGATGAGCTGAAACGTGGTCCTTCCCAGTCCACACTGCCTGCAGATACACTTATAAACATCCTCACTAGACATGTTTGTCAGAAGCTCATGGGATGCAAGGGGCAAGCTGCAGGCTTCAAGGTTGTGTCTCCAGGTGCAGTAAAGCGGTATTCATGGAACATCCTGAATTACAATGCTGCCACGTTCTCATGCCCATCAGAACGCAGTTAGTAGAAAGCTGGCCTCCAGGCATGTCTCCTTTGAAATCTGAGCTCAGGGCAGGAGCCTCCCGCATCCTGCCTGCCCGTAGTCGTAGCTGCTAACATCCTTATGTTAGGTGTTCGGAGAGGTTGGAGAAATGCCAGTGGAAGTGTCAGGACTGTACTCATATGTATCTGAGTTCAATAGAGCGATTTCCAATGTCCATGTTCAATTAGAGTGTAGCTCCTGTATACCTCGTCTCGATAAGTGTCTAGCAGACATCGGCCTGCAAAGCAAACACACTTCTGCAAGTTCAACTTATGGCCTGTACCTCCCCCATCCTGACTGCCTGTATGTTCCGCTTCCACAGCATTTCGTTGTATGCGGGACAGTAGCAGAGTGAAAACCACGTGTCTCCCTTGTAAATTTTGTGCGTAGCGGACAGCTGCCATCAAGGCATGCACGCTCCTTTGGATTGAGCTTATGGCTTGTACCTCCCAGGTACACCAGATTCACCAGGTCTGGTTGAGGCCTAGAGGGGTACCAGAATTACCTGGTCCAGGTGACATCCAGATGGGGACCAGAGTCACCAGGTCAGGGTGAGGCCCAGAGAGTTCCACAGTCATCATGTCCAGGTGAGGCTCAGGTGTGGAACAGAGTAACCAGGTACCAATGATGCCCAGGTGAGACCAGAGTCACCAGATCTGGGTGACACGCAGATAGGATCAGAGTCACCAGTTCCAGGTGAGGCCAAGAAGGAGTCCACAGCAATCAGGTCCAGGTGGAGAACAAAGTCACCAGGACTGGGTGAGGCCCAGATGGGGACCAGATTCACCAGGTCCAGGTGAGGCCCAGGTGGTGACCAGAGTCCCCAGGTCTGGGTGAGGACCAGGTAAGGACCAGATTCACCAGGTCCAAGAGGCCCACGTGGGGACCTGAGTCACAAGGTATGGGTGAGGCCCAGGTGGCAAACCCACTCACCAGGTCCAGGTGAGGGCAACCTGCAGGCCAGAGTCACCAGATCCAGGTGAGGCCCTGGTGGGGACCGGAGTCACCAGGTAAATGTAAGTCTACAAGAACACCACAGTTACCAGGTCCAGGTGTGGTTCATGTGGGAACGAGAGTCACCAGGTCCAGGTGAGACCCAGGTGGGGACCACAGTCACCAGGTCCAGATTGAGGACTAGGTCGGGGTCCCAGAGTCATCAGGGCCAGGTGAGGCCAAAGTGTGGAGCAAAGTTATCATGTCCAGGTGAGGCCCAGTTGGGGAAAAGAGTAACCATGTCCCATTGATGTCAGGTGGGACAAGAGTCACAAGGTCCAGACGAGGCAAGTGAGGAGTAGATTCACCAGGTCCTGTGGAGGCCCAGTTGAGGACCAGTGTCCCCAGCTCCGGGTGAGTCCCAGAGGGGGACCAGAGTCACCCGGTTCTGGTGATATCCAGGTGGGGACCAGAGTCACCACGTCAGGGTGAGGCCCAGAGGGGGACGAGAATCACTAGGTCCAGGTGAGGCCCCGATGTGGAACTGAGAAACCAGGTCCCATGATGCCCATATGAGGACCTGAGTCACCAGGTCCAGGTGAGGTCCCTGTGGGAACCAGTCACCTCATCCAGGTGAAGCCCAGGTGAGACCACAGTCACCAGGTCAGGGTGAGGTCCAGAGGGGGACCAGAGTCACCAGGTCCAGGTGAGGCCCAGGTATATAAGAGAGTAACCAGGTCCCAATGATGCCCAGGTAAGGACCAGAGTCAACAGGTCCAGGTGAGGTCCCTGTGGGAACCAGTCACCTCATCCAGGTGAAGCCCAGGTGAGACCACAGTCACCAGGTCAGGGTGAGGTCCAGAGGGGGACCAGAGTCACCAGGTCCAGGTGAGGCCCAGGTATATAAGAGAGTAACCGGGTCCCAATGATGCCCAGGTAAGGACCAGAGTCAACAGGTCCAGGTGAGGCCCAAATATGGATCAGAGTCATTTTGTTCCAGGTGAGGCCAGATGGAGACCACAGGAACCAGGTCCAGGAGAGCCCCATATGGGAACCAGAGCCACCAGATCCAGGTGAGGTCCAGGTGGGACCACAGTCACAAGGTCCAGGTGAGGCCCAGGTGGCAACAGGATTCACCAAGTCCAGGTGAGGCCCAGGTGGTGACCAGTCACCAGATCCAGGTGAGGACCAGCTAAGGACCAGATTCACCAGGTCCAAGTGAACCCCAAGGGGTGACCAGAGTCACCAGGTAAGGGTGAGGCCCAGAGGGGGAACCAGAGTAACCATTTTAGTTTGAGGCCCAGAATGGGACCAGAGGTCCCTGGTCAAAGTGAGGCCCAGGTGTGGAATAGAGTATCCAGGTCCCAATGATGCCTGGGTGAGGAACACAGTCACTAGGGCCATGCAGGGCCCAGATGGGGATCAGAATCACTAGGTCCTGGTGAGGCATAGAATAAGACCACAGTCACCAGTATCAGGTGAGCCCCTTGTGGGAACAAGAGCCACTCTATCCAGCTGAGTCCCAGGTCCATGTGAGGCCCACGTGAGGACCAGATTCATCAGGTCGAATTGAGGCATAGCTGGGGACAAGAGTCACCAGGTCTGGGTTAGGCCTAGGTGGGGCAAGATTCAGCAGTTCTGAGTTAGGTCAAAGTGGGGATGAGAGACACCAGGTCCAGGTGAGGCCAAACTGAGGACCAGAGTCACCAGATCCAGGTGAGGTCCATGTTGGAAAGAGAGTCACCAGGTCCAGGAGAGGTCCAGGTGGGGACCAGAGTCACCAGATCCAGGTGAAGTCCAGGTGGGGACCAGAGTCAACAGATCCAGGTGAAGCCCAGGTGGGGACCAGAGTCACCAGGTCCAGATGAGGCCCAGGTGAGGACCAGAGTTACCAGGTACACGTGAGGCCCCGGTGGAGATCAGAGGCAACAGGTCCATGTGAGGCCAGCTTGGGGACCATGGTCAACAGGTCTACTTGAGGCCCAGGTGTTGAACACAGTAACCAGGTCCAGGTGAGTCCCCGGTGGTGACAAGAGTCACCACGTCCAGGTGAGGCCCAGGTGGGGACCAGGATCACCGGGTACAGGGGAGGCCCTTGAAAGAACCAGAGTCAACAGTTCGAGGTGAGGTGCAGGTGGCAACCAGGGTCAGCAGGTCCACGTCAGGCCAAAGTGGGGTTCACAGTCACTAGGGCACGGTGAGACCCAGAGTGGGACCAGAGTCACCTGGTCCAGGTGAGGTCCAGTTGTGGAACACAGTCACCGGGTCCCAATTATGCCCAGTTGAGGACCATGGTCAACAGGGCCAGGTGAGGCCCAGATGGGGATCGGAGTCACCAAATCCAGGTGAAGCCCAGGTGGGGACCACAGTCACCAGATCCAGGGTAGTCTCAGGTGCAGACCAGAATCACCAGGTCCAGGTGAGGTGCAGGTGGCAACCACACTCACCAGGTCCCAGTGAGGCCCTGGTGGGAACCAGAGTCACGAGGTACATGAGAAGCTAGAAACACTGCAGACACCAGGTCCACATGATGTCCATGTGGGAACGAAAATCACCAGTTACAGTTGAGGACCAGTTGGGGATCCGACTCACCAAGTCCAGGTGAGACCCAGGTGGGAACCAGTGTCACCATGTCCAGGTGTGGCCCAGGTGAAGACCAGAGTTAATAGGTCCAGCTGGGTCACTGTTATTGAACAGTGTAACCATATCCTGATGCTACCCAGGTGGGTACCAGAGACACCAGGTCCTGGTGAGGCCCAGGTGGGACCAGAGACATGAGGTCCAGGTGAGGTCCCGATGGGAACCACAGTCACCAGGTCAGGTGAGGCCATGCTGAGGATCAGAGTCACCAGTTCCAGGTGAGGCCCAGGTGGAGCCAGAGTCACCTGGTACAGAAGAGGCCAAAGTCAGGACCAGAGTTACCAGGATCAGGTCAGTCCCAGTGGGGAATAGAGTAACCATCTCCCGATGATGCCCAGGTAGAACCAGAGTCACCAGGTCCAGATGAGGCGCAGGTGGGGAGCATATTCACAAGGTTCCGGTGAGGCCCAGTTGAGGACCAGAGACACCAGGTCTAGTTGAGGCCTAGAGGGGTACCAGATTCACCTGGTCCAGGTGACATCCAGATGGGGACCAGAGTCACCAGGTCAGGGTGAGGGCCAGAGGGGATCCAGAGTCATCATGTCCAGGTGAGGCTCAGGTGTGGAACAGAGTATCCAGGTCATAATGGTCCACAGGTGAGGACCAGAGTCACCAGATCTGGGTGAGGCCCAGTTAGGATCAGAGTCACCAGTTCCAGGTGAGGCCAAGAAGGAATCCACAGCAATCAGGTCCAGGTGGGGAACAAAGTCACCAGGACTGGATGAGGCCCAGATGGGGACCAGATTCACCAGGTCCAGGTGAGACCCAGGTGGTGACCAGAGTTACCAGTTCTGGGTGAGGACCAGGTAAGGACCAGATTCACCAGGTCCAAGTGAGGCCCACGTGGGGACCTGTGTCACCAGGTATGGGTGAGGCCCAGGTGGCAACCCCACTCATCAGGTCCAGGTGAGGCCAACCTGCAGGCCAGAGTCACCAGATCCAGGTGAGGCCCTGGTGGGGACTGGAGTCACCAGGTAAATGTGAGTCTACAAGAACACCACAGTCACCGGGTCCAGGTGTGGGTCATGTGGGAACGAGAGTCACCAGGTCCTGGTGAGACCCAGGTGGGGACCACAGTCACCAAGTCCAGATTGAGGCCTAGGTGGGGCCCAGAGTCATCAGGGCCAGGTGAGGCCAAAGTGTGGAGCTAAGTTATCAGGTCCAGTTGAGTCCCAGGTGAGGACCAGTCACCTCGTCCAGGTGAAGCCCACAAGAGTAGTGCCTCCAAGCTCAATCCCGCGACATCCTAGTAATTCCTGTCTTAGACTGGTACTACATACTAAGTTCCATACTAGCTAATTGAACCCTACATCCAACGGCAACTTACATTCGAGAGTTGGGCTCACACGCATTCCTTCACAGTTCCACACTGCCTGCAGAATGTGTTGCCAACGTCTTCACCAGAGAAGCTTGTCAGAAGCTTGTGAGACGCAAGTGGAATAATGCAGGCCTGGAAGGTGTCTCCAGGTGGAGTAGAGTGGTACGCTTGGAACCTCCTGAGTTAGAATACTGCTGCGTTCTCAGGGCCAGAACTTCGAAAGGACGTCGTTTGATACGGGACACAAGTTTTGTGAGAGGCAAGTGTCTCCTAGCCCAATCCAACTTCTGAGTAATTCCTCCCTCAGAAGGGAGCTACATACGAACTTCCAAACCTGAGTACCTCGGTGAAAGCTGTCTCTCTGGGGAACTCCCTTCTGCGAGGTGAGCTGACACGCGGTCCTTCCCAGTTCCATACTGCCTGCAGATGCATTTACGAACATCCTCACAAGACATGTTTGTCAGAAGCTCATGGGACGCAAGGGGCAAGCTGCAGGCTTCAACGGTTGTGTCTCCAGGTGCAGTAGAGTTTTGTTCATGGAACGACCTGACTTCCAACGCTGTAAAGTTTGAGTTAGGTTATGGGTTAGGGTTAGGGTTAGGGTCCTGTTTAAGCTTAGGGTTAGGGTTAGGGTTAGGGTTAGGGTTAGGGTTAAGGTTCAGGTTAGGGTTAGGGGTAGGCTACGGGTTAGGATTAGGGTTAGGGTACGGGTTAGGTTACGGGTTAGGTTACGGGTTAGGGTACGGGTTAGGGATCGGTTTAGGTTTACGGTTAGGGTTAGGGTACGGGTTAGGGTTAAAGTTAGGGTACTGTTTAGGATTAGGGTTAGGGTTTGGTTACGAGTTAGGGTTAGGGATAGGGTAAGGGATAAGGTTAGGATTAGGTTAGGGTTAAGGTTAGGATTAGGGATTGGGTTTCGTTAGGTTTAGGGTTGGGGTAAGATTAGGGTTAGGGTATGGGTTAGAGTTTGGGTTAGGGTATGGGTGAGGCTTAGGGTAAGCATTAGGGTACGGGTTAGGATTAGGGTACGGGTTAAGGTTAGGTTTAGGGTTAGGTTTAGGGTTAGTGTATGGGATAGGGTTAGGTTTAGGGTACTGTTCAGCGTTAGGGTTAGGGTTAGGGTTAGGTTACAGGTTAGGGTTATGGTTAGGGTTAGAGTACGGGTTAGGGTTAGAGTTAGAGTTTGGGTTATGTTTAGGGTTTGGGTTAGGGTTAGGCTACGGATTAGGGTTAGTGTTAGGGTTATGATTAGGGTTCGGTTTAGGCTTAGGTTAGGGTACAGATTAGGGTTAGGGTACGGGTTAGGGTTAGGGTGAGGGTACGGTTTAGAGATATGGTATGGATTATGGTACGGGTTAAGGTATGGGTTAGTGTACTGGTTATGGTTAGGGTTTGGGTTAGGTTTAGGGTTAGGGTTAGGGTACAAGATAGGGTTAGGTTTACGGTGTTAGGGTTTGGGTTAGGGTACAGGTTAGGGTTAGGGTTAGGGTAGGTTATGGTTAGGCTTAGTGTTAGGGTTAGGTTTCGGTTAGGGTTAGGGTTATGGGTCGGGTTAGTGTTTAGGGTTAGGGCTAGGGTTAGGGTACTGTTTAGGGTTAGGTATAGTGTTAGGTTTAGGTTACAGGTTAGGGTTAGCTTATGGGTTAGGGTTCGGGTTAGGGTATGGGATACGTTTTGGGTTAGGTTTAGGGAACGGGTTAGGGTTAGGGCTGGGGTTATGGTTAGGCTTAGGGTACGGGTTCAGGTTAGGGTTAGGGGTAGGGTATAGGTTTATTTATGGGTTAGGGTATGGGTACGGTTTCGGGTTAGTGTACGGGTTAGTGTTAGGGTTTGGTTTAGGGAACGGGATAGGATTAGGGTTTGGGTACGGGTTAGGGTACAGGTTAGGGTACAGGTTACGTTACGGTTTAGGGTTAGGGTACAGGTTAGAGTTAGGGTTCAGGTTAGGGTTAGGGTTAGGTTTAGGGTACGGGTTAGGTTTAGGGTCACGGTATGGGTTAGGGTACGGATTAGGGTTAGGGTTAGGGTATGGCTTAGGGTTAGGTTTAGGTTTAGGGTTAGGGTTAAGGTACAGGGTTAGGGTTAGGGCACTGTTTAGGGTTAGGGTTAGGGTTAGGTTTAGTTTATGGGTTAGGGTTAGATTTAGGGTTAGTTTATGTGTTAGGGATACAGTTAGGGTGAGGGTTACGGTTAGGTTAGGTTTAGGGTTAGGTTTAGAGATAGGGTTAGGGTTATGGTTAGAGTTAGCGTTTGGTTTAGGGGTAGTTTTAGTGTTATGGTACGGGTTATGTTTAGGGTTAAGGTAGGGTAGGGTATAGGGTTAGGTTACGGGTTAGGGTTAATTTTAGGGTTAGGTTTAGGGTACGGGTTAGGGTTAGTGTTAGGGTACCATTAGGGTTAGTGTACGTGTTAGCGTTAGGGTTGGGGTTAGCGTAAGGGTTAGGGAACGGGTTAGGATTAGGGTTAGGTTATTGTTTGGGTTAGGGTCAGGGTTAGATTTAGGTTACGTGTTAGGGTTAGGGTATGGGTTAGTGTTAGGATACGGGTTAGGGTTCGTGTACGGGTTAAGGTTGGGGTTAGGGTATGGTTCAGGGTTAGGGTATGGGTAAAGGTTAGGGTACGGGTTACGGTTAGTGTTCGGTTAGGGTTAGGGTACGGGTTAGGGTATGGGTTAGGGTTAGGTTTAGGGTTAAGTGTTGAGTTTAAGGGTTACGGAGAGCATTAGAAGTTAGGGTTAGGGGTTAGGGGTTAGGGTTAGGGGTAGTGTTAGCGTTAGGGTTAGGGTTAAGGTTTGGGGTTACTGTTAGGGTTTGGGGTTAGGGTTAGGGTTTGGGTTATGGTTAGGGTTAAGGGTAGGGTTAAGGGTTAGGGTTAGGGTTAGTGGTTACGGGTTTTGGTTAGGGTTAGGGGTTAGGTTTTGGGTTAGGGTTAGGGTTAGGGTTAAGGGTTAGGGTTAAGGGTTAGGGTTAGGGGTAGGGTTAGGGGTTAGCGGTTAGGGGGTAGGGCTAGGGTTAGTGGTTAGGTGTTAGGGTTAGTGTTAGTGTTAGTGTTAAGGTTAGGGGTTAAGGTTAGGGTTAGTGTTTAGGGTTGGGTTTGGGTTAGTGTTAGGATTAGGGTTAGGGTTAGGGTTAAGGTTTAGGGTTAAAGGTTAGGGTTAGTTTAGGGTTAGTGGTTAGGGGTTCAGGTTAGGGTTAGGGGTAAGGGTAGGGGTTAACGTTAGGGTTAGGGGTTAGGGTTAGGTTTTGGTTTAGGGTTAGGGTTAGCGGTTAGGGTTAGGGTTAGGGTTAGGGGTTAGGGTTAGGGTTATGGTTAGGTATGTGTTAGTGTTAGGGTTAGGATACGGGTTAGGGTACGGGGTAGTGTTAGAGTACTGGTTAGGTTATGTTTAGGGGATGGGTTAGTGTATGGGTTAGTGGACGGTCTTAGGGTTAGGGTAAGGGTTAGGGTCTGGGTTAAGGTTGGGGTACAGCTTAGTGTTAGTGTACCTGTTAGGGTTAGGGTACGGGTTTAGTTAGGGTACGGGTTAAGTTTAGGGTTAGTGTTCGGGGTAGGGTTTGGGTTAGGGGTTAGGGTTAGGGTTAGCGTTACGGTTAGGGTTAGGGTTAGGGTTAGGTGTTAGGGTTAAGGCTTAGGGTTAGGATAGGTTTAGTGTTGGGGTTAGGGGTTAAGGTTAGGGATTCGATTCGATTCAATTTTTTCGATTCGAATCGATTCGATTCAATTCTTTCAATTCGATTCTTATCGATTTGATTCTTTTCGATTAGATAGATTCTTTTCTATTCGATTCAATTTTATTCGATTCGATTCTTTTCGATTCGATTTGATTCGAGTCTTTTTGATTCGATTCGTTTCAATTCAATTCTTTTCAGTTCGATTCGATTCAAATCTTTTTGATGCGATTCAATTCGATTCTTTACGATTCGATTCGAATTTTTTCCTTTCGACTCGATTTTTTACGATTCGATTTGATTCTTATCCATTCGATTTGATTCGATTCTTTTCGATACGATTCGATTCTATTCTTTTCGATTTGATTCTCTTCGATTCAATTCGATTTGATTCTTTTCGATTCGATTCGATTTTTTCGATTCGATTCCTTTTGATTCGATTCAATTCGATTAAAATCTTTCGTTTTGATTTGATTCTTTTTGATTCGGTTCGATTTTTTTCGATTCGATTTGATTCTTTTCGGTTTGATTCAATTCGATTTGAATGTTTTCGAATCAATTCTATTCTTTTCAATTCGATTCTATTCTTTTCGATTCGATTCTTTTCGATTCGATTTGATTCTTTTCGATTCGATTCGATTCAATTCTGTTCGATTTGATTCGATTTAATTCGATTCGATACTTTTCGATTCGATTCGATTCTTTTCGATTTGATCGCTTCTTTTCAATTCGATTCGATTCGATTTGATTCGATTCTTATCGATTCGATTCGATTATTTTGATTCAATTCGATGCTATTTGAATATTTTCGATTCGATTCGATTGCATTAGATTCGATTATTTTTTATTCAATTCGACTCGATAATTTTTTATTTGATTCGATTCATTTCGGTTCGATTCGATTATTTTCGATTCATTTGAATTCAATTTGATTATTTTCGATTCGACTTGATTGGATTCGATTCGATTATTTTCGACTTGATCCGATTATTTTTGATTCGATTGATTCTTTTTGTTTCGATTCGATTCTTTTCGATTCGATTCGATTCGATTATTTTCGATTCAATTCGGTTCGATTCGATTATTTTCAACTCAATTCGATCGATTCGGTTCAATTATTTTCGATTCGATTCGATTCGATTATTTTCGATTCAATTCGGTTCGATTCGATTATTTTCAACTCCATTCGATCGATTCGGTTCAATTATTTTCGATTCAATTCAATTCGATTATTTTCGATTCAATTCAATGCGAATCGATTATTTTCTATTAGATTCGATTCAATTATCTTCGATTTGATTTGATTCGATTACTTTCAATTCGATTCAATTTGATTATTTTCATTTCGATTCGATTCTATTATTTTCGATTCGATTCGTTTCGTATCGATTCGAATCATTTTGATTCAATTCGATTATTTTCGATTTGAATCGATTCTTTTCTTTTCGATTCGATTCTTTTCTATTTGGTTTGATATTTTCGATTCGAATCGACTCGAATCTTTTTGATTCAAGTATATAAGATTCAATCTGATTCTTTTCGATTCAATTTGATTCGATTCGATATGATTCTTTTTGATTTGATTCGATTCATTTTGATTCGACTCGATTCTTTTCTATTCAATTCTTTTTGATTCAATTAAATACGATTCTATTCTTTTCGATTCGATTTGATTTGATTCTTTTTGATTCGATACGATTCGATTTGATTCTTTTCAATTTGATTCGATTCAATTCGATACTTTTCAATTCGATCATTTCGATCGATTCGATTCTTTTCATTTCGATTCGATTCTTTTCGATTCGATTCAATTCTTTTCAATTTGATTCGATTCGATCTTTTCGTTTCGATTTGATTCTTTTCTATTTTATTTGATTCGATTCATTTCAATTAGATTCGATACTGTTCGATTCGATTCTTTTCGATTCAAGTCGATTGGAATCAATTCGATTCTTTCGATTCTATTTGATTCGATTCGATACGATTCTTTTCGATTCGATTCTTTTTGGTCTGTCGATTCGATTTTTTTCGATTCAGTTCGATTCGATTCTTTTTTATTCGATTTGATTCTTTTCAATTTGATATGATTCGATTCGTTTCAATTTTTTTCGATTCGTGTCGATTCGAATCGATTCGATTCTTTTCTATTCAATTCGATTCGATTCTTTTTGATTCGATTCGATTCGATTCGATTCCATTTGATTCGATTCTTTTCGATTCGATACGATTCAATTCGATTCTTTTTGATTCGATTTTTTCGATTCGATTCTTTTCAATTCGATTCAATTCTTTTATTTTTTTATTTATTTCTGATAGTCACAGAGAGAGAGAGAGGCAGAGACATAGGCAGAGGGAGAAACAGGCTCCATGCACGGGGAGCCTGATGTGGGATTCGATCCCGGATTTCCAGGATCGCGCCCTGGGCCAAAGGCAGGCGCCAAACTGCTGGGCCACCCAGGTATCCCCGATTCGATTCTTTTAAATTTGATTCTTTTCGATTCGATTTGCTTCGCCTCTTGTCGTTTCGATTCGATTATTTTGATTCAATTCGATTCGACTCTTTTCGTTTCGATTATATTCGATTCAATTTGATTCGATACGATTCGATTCTTTTCGATTCGATACCATTCGATTCGATTCTTCTCGAATCGATTCAATTCGATTCTTTTCGATTCGATTTGATTCTTTTCGATTCAATGCGATTCGATTCGAAACTCTTCGATTCAATTGTTTTCGATTCGATTGGATTCGTTTGTTTTCGATTCGATTTGATTCAATTCTTTTCGATTAGATTTGATTCTTTTCAATTCGATTCGATTTTTTCTATGCGATTCTTTTTTATTTGATTTATGTCGATTATTTCCTATTCGATTCGATTCTTTTTGATTCGATTCGATTCTTTTTGATTCGTTTAGAATTGATTAGATCCTTTTCGATATAATTCGATTCGATTTTTTTGATTCGATACGATTTTTTTCTTTTCGATATGATAGTTTTCAATTAGTTTCTTTTTGATTCTATTCGATTCGATTCTTTTGGTTTCGATTTGATTTGATTCGAATCTTTCGATTCGAGTCTTTTCAATTCGAATTCCTTTCTTTTAAAATCAATTCGATTCAATTCTTTTCGATTCGATTCACTTCGATTCATTTTTTCTGAAACAATTCGATTCTTTTTGATTCCATTCTTTTCGATTAGATTCATTTGGATTCGAAACTTTTCGATTCGATTAGATTCGATTCTAATGAATCGATTCGATTCGATTCTTTTTGATTCGTTTCTTTTTGATTCCATTCGAATCTTTTTGGTTCGATTAGATTCTTTTCGATTCAATTCGATTCGAATGGAAACTCTTCGATTGAATTCTTTTCAATTCGATTCTTTTTGATTCGATTCGATTCGATCCTTTTCGATTCGATTCAATTCATTTCTTTTCGATTCGAATTTTTCTATTCAATTCCTTTTTATTTGATTTGTTTCAAATATTTTCGATTCGATACGATTCTTTTCAATTCGATGCGATTCGATCCTTTTGGATTCGATTCGATTCAATTCCATTTTTTTCGTATCGATACGATAGTTTCCGATTCTTTTCGATTCTATTCGATGGGATTCTATTTGTTTCGATTCCATTTGCATGTGGAAGTATCAGGCTTGTACTCAACATTATCAGAGTTGAATATAGCGATTTCAAACGGCCTTCTTCAATCAGAGTGTAGCTAGTTTCTAACTCCAATGTACGAGTGGGTAGCAGACATCAGCCTCCCAGGCGTACACACTTTTGAGAGTTGAGCTTATGGCCTGTACTTCCCACATCCTCCTCCAGGTACACTGCACTGGTAACAAGCCTAGGCTCGATGCATGACTGAAGTGTGAGAGATAAGACGAAAGTCCCGGCACACAAGAATAGGGCCTCGAAGCTCAATCCTGCGATTTCCTAGTAATTCATGTCTTAGGTGCTACATACTAAGTTCCATACGTGAGAGCTAGCTGAACCCCAAGTCCAAAAGCATCTCTCTTCCAAGAGTTGAGTTCACACCAAAACCCTCACAGTTCCACATTGCCTGCAGAATGAGTTTTGAACATCTTCACCAGAGACGTTTGTCAGAAGCTTGTGAGAAGCAAGTGGAATAACGCAGGCCTGGAAGGTGTCTGCAAGTGCAGTAGAGTGGTATTCTTCGAACTTCCTGAGTTAGAAGACTGCTATGATCTTATGGCCATTAGAACGCAGCCAGTTGAAAGCTGGCTTCTAGGCATGCTCTCTTGTGAGAGTTGAGCTCTGGGCAGGACCCTCCCGCATCCTGCCTGCCCATACTCATACCTGCTAACATCCTTAAGTGAGATGATGGGAGAGGTTGGAGAAATGCAAGTGGAAGCGCCAGGACTGTACTCATATCCATCTGACTTCAATACAGCGATTGCCAACGTCCTTGTTCAATTACAGTGTAGCTTGGGTATACCTCGCTTCGATAAGTGTTTAGCAGACATCAGCCTACAAAGCATACACATTGCTGAGAGTTGAGCTTATGGCATGTACCTCCCCAATCCTGACTGCCTGAAAGTTCGGCTTCCACAGCATTTCGTTGTATACGGGAGAGAAGCGGAGTATAAACCAAGTGTCTCCCTTGTCAATATCGCGCCTAGCGGACAGCTGCCTACTAGGCATGCACACTCCTTTGGCTTGAGCTTACCTTCCACATGCTGACTGCCTGTACACTTCACTTCCAAAGGATTTCGTTTGATACGGGATGCAATTTTTGCAAGAGCCAAGTGTCTCTTAGTTCAATCCAGCGACTTCTGAGGAATTCCTCCCTAAGACGGGAGCTACATACTAACTTCCAACCTGAGAACGTAGCTGAAAGCTCTCTTGGAGAACTTCCCCCCTCGGAGATAAGCTGAAACATGGTCCTTCCCAGTTCCACACTGCCTGCAGATACAGTTACGAACATCCTCACTAGACATGTTTGTCAGAAGCTCATGGGATGCAAGGGCCAGCGGCAGGCTTCAATGGTTTTGTCTCCAGGTGCAGTAGAGCGGTAGACATGGAACGTCCCACCTTACAATGCTGCTACATTCTCACGGCCATCAGAACGAGCTAGTAGAAAGCTGGCTTCTAGGCATGCTTCCTTCTGAGGCTGAGTTCAGGGCAAGACCATCTTGCATCCTGCCTGCCCGTAGACGTAACTGCTAATATCCTTATGTTAGGTGCTGGGAGAGGGTGGCGAAATGCATGTGAAAGTGTCAGGCCTGTACTCACGATTATCTGAGTTGAATACAGCAATTTCAAACAGCCTTCTTCAAAGAGTGTAGCTAGTTTCTAACTCCCATGAATGAGTGGGTAGCAGACATCTGCCTCCCAGGCTACACACTTTTGAGAGTTGAGCTTATGGCCTGTACTTCCCACATCCTGCCTGCCGCTACCTTTCGCTTCCAAAAGGCCTAGGCTCGCTGCTTGACGCAAGTGTTGGGAGAGGTAACTGGAATCTCCCGGCACACAAGACGAGTGCCTCCAAGCTCAATCAAGCGATTTCCTAGTAATTCCTGCTGTAGACTGGTGCTACATAATAAGTTCCATACGTGAGTAGGTAGTTGAACGCCTTGTCCAAAAACATCTTACTTCTGAGAGTTGAGCTGACCCTCAGTCCCTCACAGTTCCACAATGCCTGCAGAGTGAGTTTCGCACGTCTTCACCAGAGACGTTTGCCAGAGGCCTCTGAGACGCAAGTTAACAATGCAGACCTAGAGGGTATCTCCAGGTGCAGTAGAGTGGTAATCTGGGAACCTCCTGTCTCAGAATACTGCTACCTTGACCCTGCCATAAGTATGCAGCTAGTTGAGCGCTGGCTTCAAGACATGCTTCCCTGTGAGAGCAAAGGACAGGGCACAACCCTCCCGCATCCTGCTTGACTGTAGAAGGAGCTGCTAACGTCCTCATGTTAGTGGCAGGGAAAGGTTGTGAGAAAAGCATGTGGAATCGTTGTGCCTGAACCCACGTGTACCTGAGTTGAATACAGCGATTTCCAAAGTCCTTCTTCATTAGAGTGTAGTAGGTTCCCACTCGCATGTACGAGTGGGTAGCAGACATCTGCCTCCCATGCATACACACTTCTGAGAGTTGAGCTTATGGCCTGTAACCCTACCTCCTGCCTGCAGCTACCTTTCGCTTCCAAAAGGCCTAGGCTCGCTGCTTCACCGAAGTGTTGGGAGAGGTAACTGGAATCTCCCGGCAACAAGACTAGTGCCTCCAAGCTCAATCCAGCGATTTCCCAGTAATTCCTGGGGTAGACTGGTGCTACATACTAAGTTCCATATGTGAGAAGGTAGCTGAACGCCTTGTCCAAAATCATCTTACTGCTGAGAGTTGAGCTCACCCTCAGTCCCTCACAGTTCCACACTGCCTGCAGAGTGAGTTTCCCACGTCTTCACCAGAGACTTTTGCCAGAGGCTTCTGAGACGCAAGTTAACAATGCACACCTGGACGGTATCTCCAGGTGCAGTAGAGTGGTAATCTGGGAACCTCCTTACTCAGAATACTGCTACCTTCACACTGTCATAAGAATGCAGCTAGTTGAGAGCTGGCTTCTAGGCATGCTTCCCTGTGAGAGCTGAGGACAGGGCAGAACCCTCCCGCATCCTGCCTGACTGTAGACGTACCTGCTAACCTCCTTATGTTAGTGGCTGGGATAGGTTGTGGGAAAAGCATGTGGAAGCATTGGGCCTGAACTCCCGTGTATCTGAGTTGAATACAGCGATTTCCAACATCCTTCTTCAATAGGAGTGTAGCTAGGTTCCAACTCCCATGTCCGAGTGGGTAGCAGACATCTGCCTCCCATGCATACACACTTCTGAGAGTTGAGCTTATGGCCTGTAACCCTACATCCTGCCTGCTGCTACCTTTCGCTTCCAAAAGGCCTAGGCTCGCTGCTTGACGCAAGTGTTGGGAGAGGTAACTGGAATCTCCCGGCACACAAGACGAGTGCCTCCAAGCTCAATCAAGCGATTTCCTAGTAATTCCTGCTGTAGACTGGTGCTACATACTAAGTTCCATACGTGAGTAGGTAGTTGAACGCCTTGTCCAAAAACATCTTACTTCTGAGAGTTGAGCTCACCCTCAGTCCCTCACAGTTCCACACTGCCTGCTGAGTGAGTTTCGCACGTCTTCACCAGAGACGTTTGCCAGAGGCTTCTGAGACGCAAGTTAACAAAGCAGACCTGGAGGGTATCTCCAGGTGCAGTAGAGTGGTAATCTGGGAACCTCCTGTCTCAGAATACTGCTACCTTCACCCTGCCATAAGAATGGAGCTAGTTGACAGCTGGCTTCAAGGCATGCTTCCCTGTGAGAGCTAAGGACAGGGCACAACCCTCCAGCATCCTGCTTGACTGTAGAAGGAGCTGCTAACGTCCTCATGTTAGTGGCAGGGAAAGGTTGTGAGAAAAGCATGTGGAATCGTTGTGCCTGAACCCACGTGTATCTGAGTTGAATACAGCGATTTCCAAAGTCCTTCTTCATCAGAGTGTAGTAGGTTCCCACTCGCATGTAGGAGTGGGTAGCAGACATCTGCCTCCCATGCATACACACTTCTGAGAGTTGAGCTTATGGCCTGTAAGCCTACCTCCTGCCTGCAGCTACCTTTGTCTTCCACAAGGCCTAGTCTCGCTGCTTCACCGAAGTGTTGGGAGAGGTAACTGGAATCTCCCGGCAACAAGACTAGTGCCTCCAAGCTCAATCCAGCGATTTCCCAGTAATTCGTGGGGTAGACTGGTGCTACATACTAAGTTCCATATGTGAGAAGGTAGCTGAACGCCTTGTCCAAAATCATCTTACTGCTGAGAGTTGAGCTCACCCTCAGTCCCTCACAGTTCCACACTGCCTGCAGAGTGAGTTTCCCACGTCTTCACCAGAGACTTTTGCCAGAGGCTTCTGAGACGCAAGTTAACAATGCACACCTGGACGGTATCTCCAGGTGCAGTAGAGTGGTAATCTGGGAACCTCCTTACTCAGAATACTGCTACCTTCACACTGTCATAAGAATGCAGCTAGTTGAGAGCTGGCTTCTAGGCATGCTTCCCTGTGAGAGCTGAGGACAGGGCAGAACCCTCCCGCATCCTGCCTGACTGTAGACGTACCTGCTAACCTCCTTATGTCAGTGGCTGGGATGGGTTGTGAAAAAGCATGTGTAAGCATTGGGCCTGAACTCCCGTGTATCTGAGTTGAATACAGCGATTTCCAACATCCTTCTTCAATAGGAGTGTAGCTAGGTTCCAACTCCCATGTCCGAGTGGGTAGCAGACATCTGCCTCCTATGCATACACACTTCTGAGAGTTGAGCTTATGGCCTGTAACCCTACATCCTTCCTGCCGCTACCTTTCGCTTCCAAAAGGCCTAGGCTCGCTGCTTGACGCAAGTGTTGGGAGAGGTAACTGGAATCTCCCGGCACACAAGACGAGTGCCTCCAAGCTCAATCAAGCGATTTCCTAGTAATTCCTGCTGTAGACTGGTGCTACATACTAAGTTCCATACGTGAGTAGGTAGTTGAACGCCTTGTCCAAAAACATCTTACTTCTCAGAGTTGAGCTCACCCTCAGTCCCTCACAGTTCCACACTGCCTGCAGAGTGAGTTTCGCACGTCTTCACCAGAGACGTTTGCCAGAGGCTTCTGAGACGCAAGTTAACAATGCAGACCTGGAGGGTATCTCCAGGTCCAGTAGAGTGGTAACCTGGGAACCTCCTGTCTCAGAATACTGCTACCTTCACCCTGCCATAAGAATGCAGCTAGTTGACAGCTGGCTTCAAGGCCTGCTTCCCTGTGAGAGCTAAGGACAGGGCACAACCCTCCCGCATCCTGCTTGACTGTAGAAGGAGCTGCTAACGTCCTCATGTTAGTGGCAGGGAAACGTTGTGGGAAAAGCATGTGGAATCGTTGTGCCTGAACCCACGTGTATTTGAGTTGAATACAGCGATTTCCAAAGTCCTTCTTCATCAGAGTGTAGCAAGGTTCCCACTCGCATGTCCGAGTGGGTAGCAGACATCTGCCTCCCATGTATACACACTTCTGAGAGTTGAGCTTATGGCCTGTAAGCCTACCTCCTGCCTGCAGCTACCTTTCGCTTCCAAAAGGCCTAGGCTCGCTGCTTCACCGAAGTGTTGGGAGAGGTAACTGGAATCTCCCGGCACACAAGACTAGTGCCACCAAGCTCAATCCAGCGATTTCCCAGTAATTCCTGGGGTAGACTGGTGCTACATACTAAGTTCCATATGTGAGAAGGTAGCTGAACGCCTTGTCCAAAATCATCTTACTGCTGAGAGTTGAGCTCACCCTCAGTCCCTCACAGTTCCACACTGCCTGCAGAGTGAGCTTCCCACGTCTTCACCAGAGACTTTTGCCAGAGGCTTCTGAGACGCAAGTTAACAATGCACACCTGGACGGTATCTCCAGGTGCAGTAGAGTGGTAATCTGGGAACCTCCTTACTCAGAATACTGCTACCTTCACACTGTCATAAGAATGCAGCTAGTTGAGAGCTGGCTTCTAGGCATGCTTCCCTGTGAGAGCTGAGGACAGGGCAGAACCCTCCCGCATCCTGCCTGACTGTAGACGTACCTGCTAACCTCCTTATGTTAGTGGCTGGGATAGGTTGTGGGAAAAGCATGTGTAAGCATTGGGCCTGAACTCCCGTGTATCTGAGTTGAATACAGCGATTTCCAAAGTCCTTCTTCATCAGAGTGTAGCTAGGTTCCCACTCACATATCCGAGTGGGTAGCACACATCTGCCTCCCATGTATACACACTTCTGAGAGTTGAGCTTATGGCCTGTAAGCCTACCTCCTGCCTGCAGCTACCTTTCGCTTCCAAAAGGCCTAGGCTCGCTGCTTGACGCAAGTGTTGGGAGAGGTAACTGGAATCTCCCGGCACACAAGACTAGTGCCACCAAGCTCAATCCAGCGATTTCCCAGTAATTCCTGGGGTAGACTGGTGCTACATACTAAGTTCCATATGTGAGAAGGTAGCTGAACGCCTTGTCCAAAATCATCTTACTGCTGAGAGTTGAGCTCACCCTCAGTCCCTCACAGTTCCACACTGCCTGCAGAGTGAGTTTCCCACGTCTTCACCAGAGACTTTTGCCAGAGGCTTCTGAGACGCAAGTTAACAATGCACACCTGGACGGTATCTCCAGGTGCAGTAGAGTGGTAATCTGGGAACCTCCTTACTCAGAATACTGCTACCTTCACACTGTCATAAGAATGCAGCTAGTTGAGAGCTGGCTTCTAGGCAAGCTTCCCTGTGAGAGCTGAGGACAGGGCAGAACCCTCCCGCATCCTGCCTGACTGTAGACGTACCTGCTAACCTCCTTATGTTAGTGGCTGGGATGGGTTGTGGGAAAAGCATGTGTAAGCATTGGGCCTGAACTCCCGTGTATCGGGGTTGAATAGAGCGATTTCCAACATCCTTCTTCAATAGGAGTGTAGCTAGGTTCCAACTCCCATGTCCGAGTGGGTAGCAGACATCTGCCTCCCATGCATACCCACTTCTGAGAGTTGAGCTTATGGCCTGTAACCCTACATCCTGCCTGCCGCTACCTTTCGCTTCCAAAAGGCCTAGGCTCGCTGCTTGACGCAAGTGTTGGGAGAGGTAACTGGAATCTCCCGGCACACAAGACGAGTGCCTCCAAGCTCAATCAAGCGATTTCCTAGTAATTCCTGCTGTAGACTGGTGCTACATACTAAGTTCCATACGTGAGTAGGTAGTTGAACGCCTTGTCCAAAAACATCTTACTTCTGAGAGTTGAGCTCACCCTCAGTCCCTCACAGTTCCACACTGCCTGCTGAGTGAGTTTCGCACGTCTTCACCAGAGACGTTTGCCAGAGGCTTCTGAGACGCAAGTTAACAAAGCAGACCTGGAGGGTATCTCCAGGTGCAGTAGAGTGGTAATCTGGGAACCTCCTGTCTCAGAATACTGCTACCTTCACCCTGCCATAAGAATGGAGCTAGTTGACAGCTGGCTTCAAGGCATGCTTCCCTGTGAGAGCTAAGGACAGGGCACAACCCTCCCGCATCCTGCTTGACTGTAGAAGGAGCTGCTAACGTCCTCATGTTAGTGGCAGGGAAACGTTGTGGGAAAAGCATGTGGAATCGTTGTGCCTGAACCCACGTGTATTTGAGTTGAATACAGCGATTTCCAAAGTCCTTCTTCATCAGAGTGTAGCAAGGTTCCCACTCGCATGTCCGAGTGGGTAGTAGACATCTGCCTCCCATGTATACACACTTCTGAGAGTTGAGCTTATGGCCTGTAAGCCTACCTCCTGCCTGCAGCTACCTTTCGCTTCCAAAAGGCCTAGGCTCGCTGCTTCACCGAAGTGTTGGGAGAGGTAACTGGAATCTCCCGGCACACA
Source organism: Canis aureus (assembly GCF_053574225.1). Taxonomy (NCBI): domain Eukaryota; kingdom Metazoa; phylum Chordata; class Mammalia; order Carnivora; family Canidae; genus Canis; species Canis aureus. The sequence goes on along the minus strand of NW_027554444.1, from coordinate 540,964 downwards.
AGACTAGTGCCACCAAGCTCAATCCAGCGATTTCCCAGTAATTCCTGGGGTAGACTGGTGCTACATACTAAGTTCCATATGTGAGAAGGTAGCTGAACGCCTTGTCCAAAATCATCTTACTGCTGAGAGTTGAGCTCACCCTCAGTCCCTCACAGTTCCACACTGCCTGCAGAGTGAGCTTCCCACGTCTTCACCAGAGACTTTTGCCAGAGGCTTCTGAGACGCAAGTTAACAATGCACACCTGGACGGTATCTCCAGGTGCAGTAGAGTGGTAATCTGGGAACCTCCTTACTCAGAATACTGCTACCTTCACACTGTCATAAGAATGCAGCTAGTTGAGAGCTGGCTTCTAGGCATGCTTCCCTGTGAGAGCTGAGGACAGGGCAGAACCCTCCCGCATCCTGCCTGACTGTAGACGTACCTGCTAACCTCCTTATGTTAGTGGCTGGGATAGGTTGTGGGAAAAGCATGTGTAAGCATTGGGCCTGAACTCCCGTGTATCTGAGTTGAATACAGCGATTTCCAAAGTCCTTCTTCATCAGAGTGTAGCTAGGTTCCCACTCACATATCCGAGTGGGTAGCACACATCTGCCTCCCATGTATACACACTTCTGAGAGTTGAGCTTATGGCCTGTAAGCCTACCTCCTGCCTGCAGCTACCTTTCGCTTCCAAAAGGCCTAGGCTCGCTGCTTGACGCAAGTGTTGGGAGAGGTAACTGGAATCTCCCGGCACACAAGACTAGTGCCACCAAGCTCAATCCAGCGATTTCCCAGTAATTCCTGGGGTAGACTGGTGCTACATACTAAGTTCCATATGTGAGAAGGTAGCTGAACGCCTTGTCCAAAATCATCTTACTGCTGAGAGTTGAGCTCACCCTCAGTCCCTCACAGTTCCACACTGCCTGCAGAGTGAGTTTCCCACGTCTTCACCAGAGACTTTTGCCAGAGGCTTCTGAGACGCAAGTTAACAATGCACACCTGGACGGTATCTCCAGGTGCAGTAGAGTGGTAATCTGGGAACCTCCTTACTCAGAATACTGCTACCTTCACACTGTCATAAGAATGCAGCTAGTTGAGAGCTGGCTTCTAGGCAAGCTTCCCTGTGAGAGCTGAGGACAGGGCAGAACCCTCCCGCATCCTGCCTGACTGTAGACGTACCTGCTAACCTCCTTATGTTAGTGGCTGGGATGGGTTGTGGGAAAAGCATGTGTAAGCATTGGGCCTGAACTCCCGTGTATCGGGGTTGAATAGAGCGATTTCCAACATCCTTCTTCAATAGGAGTGTAGCTAGGTTCCAACTCCCATGTCCGAGTGGGTAGCAGACATCTGCCTCCCATGCATACCCACTTCTGAGAGTTGAGCTTATGGCCTGTAACCCTACATCCTGCCTGCCGCTACCTTTCGCTTCCAAAAGGCCTAGGCTCGCTGCTTGACGCAAGTGTTGGGAGAGGTAACTGGAATTTCCCGGCACACAAGACGAGTGCCTCCAAGCTCAATCAAGCGATTTCCTAGTAATTCCTGGGGTAGACTGGTGCTACATACTAAGTTCCATACGTGAGTATGTAGTTGAACGCCTTGTCCAAAAACATCTTACTTCTCAGAGTTGAGCTCACCCTCAGTCCCTCACAGTTCCACACTGCCTGCAGAGTGAGTTTCGCACGTCTTCACCAGAGACGTTTGCCAGAGGCTTCTGAGACGCAAGTTAACAATGCAGACCTGGAGGGTATCTCCAGGTCCAGTAGAGTGGTAACCTGGGAACCTCCTGTCTCAGAATACTGCTACCTTCACCCTGCAATAAGAATGCAGCTAGTTGACAGCTGGCTTCAAGGCCTGCTTCCCTGTGAGAGCTAAGGACAGGGCACAACCCTCCCGCATCCTGCTTGACTGTAGAAGGAGCTGCTAACGTCCTCATGTCAGTGGCAGGGAAACGTTGGGAGAAAAGCATGTGGAATCGTTGTGCCTGAACCCACGTGTATCTGAGTTGAATACAGTGATTTCCAAAGTCCTTCTTCATCAGAGTGTAGCTAGGTTCCCACTCGCATGTCCGAGTGGGTAGCAGACATCTGCCTCCCATGTATACACACTTCTGAGAGTTGAGCTTATGGCCTGTAAGCCTACCTCCTGCCTGCAGCTACCTTTCGCTTCCAAAAGGCCTAGGCTCGCTGCTTCACCGAAGTGTTGGGAGAGGTAACTGGAATCTCCCGGCACACAAGACTAGTGCCACCAAGCTCAATCCAGCGATTTCCCAGTAATTCCTGGGGTAGACTGGTGCTACATACTAAGTTCCATATGTGAGAAGGTAGCTGAACGCCTTGTCCAAAATCATCTTACTGCTGAGAGTTGAGCTGACCCTCAGTCCCTCACAGTTCCACACTGCCTGCAGAGTGAGTTTCCCACGTCTTCACCAGAGACTTTTGCCAGAGGCTTCTGAGACGCAAGTTAACAATGCACACCTGGACGGTATCTCCAGGTCCAGTAGAGTGGTAACCTGGGAACCTCCTGTCTCAGAATATTGCTACCTTCACCCTGCCATAAGAATGCAGCTAGTTGACAGCTGGCTTCAAGGCCTGCTTCCCTGTGAGAGCTAAAGACAGGGCACAACCCTCCCGCATCCTGCTTGACTGTAGAAGGAGCTGCTAACGTCCTCATGTTAGTGGCAGGGAAACGTTGTGAGAAAAGCATGTGGAATCGTTGTGCCTGAACCCACGTGTATCTGAGTTGAATACAGCGATTTCCAAAGTCCTTCTTCATCAGAGTGTAGCTAGGTTCCCACTCGCATGTCCGAGTGGGTAGCAGACATCTGCCTCCCATGTATACACACTTCTGAGAGTTGAGCTTATGGCCTGTAAGCCTACCTCCTGCCTGCAGCTACCTTTCGCTTCCAAAAGGCCTAGGCTCGCTGCTTCACCGAAGTGTTGGGAGAGGTAACTGGAATCTCCCGGCACACAAGACTAGTGCCTCCAAGCTCAATCCAGCGATTTCCCAGTAATTCCTGGGGTAGACTGGTGCTACATACTAAGTTCCATATGTGAGAAGGTAGCTGAACGCCTTGTCCAAAATCATCTTACTGCTGAGAGTTGAGCTCACCCTCAGTCCCTCACAGTTCCACACTGCCTGCAGAGTAGGTTTCCCACGTCTTCACCAGAGACGTTTGCCAGAGGCTTCTGAGACGCAAGTTAACAACGTAGACCTGGAGGGTATCTCCAGGTGCAGTAGAGTGGTAATCTGGGAACCTCCTGTCTCAGAATACTGCTACCTTCACCCTGCCATAAGAATGCAGCTAGTTGAGAGCTGGCTTCTAGGCAAGCTTCCCTGTGAGAGCTGAGGACAGGGCAGAACCCTCCCGCATCCTGCCTGACTGTAGACGTACCTGCTAACCTCCTTATGTTAGTGGCTGGGATGGGTTGCGGGAAAAGCATGTGTAAGCATTGGGCCTGAACTCCCGTGTATCTGAGTTGAATAGAGCGATTTCCAACATCCTTCTTCAATAGGAGTGTAGCTAGGTTCCAACTCCCATGTCCGAGTGGGTAGCAGACATCTGCCTCCCATGCATACACACTTCTGAGAGTTGAGCTTATGGCCTGTAACCCTACATCCTGCCTGCCGCTACCTTTCGCTTCCAAAAGGCCTAGGCTCGCTGCTTGACGCAAGTGTTGGGAGAGGTAACTGGAATCTCCCGGCACACAAGACGAGTGCCTCCAAGCTCAATCAAGCGATTTCCTAGTAATTCCTGGGGTAGACTGGTGCTACATACTAAGTTCCATACGTGAGTATGTAGTTGAACGCCTTGTCCAAAAACATCTTACTTCTGAGAGATGAGCTCAGCCTCAGTCCCTCACAGTTCCACACTGCCTGCAGAGTGAGTTTCGCACGTCTTCACCAGAGACTTTTGCCAGAGGCTTCTGAGACGCTAGTTAACAATGCAGACCTGGAGGGTATCTCCAGGTCCAGTAGAGTGGTAACCTGGGAACCTCCTGTCTCAGAATACTGCTACCTTCACACTGTCATAAGAATGCAGCTAGTTGAGAGCTGGCTTCTAGGCATGCTTCCCTGTGAGAGCTGAGGACAGGGCAGAACCCTCCCGCATCCTGCCTGACTGTAGACGTACCTGCTAACCTCCTTATGTTAGTGGCTGGGATAGGTTGTGGGAAAAGCATGTGTAAGCATTGGGCCTGAACTCCCGTGTATCTGAGTTGAATACAGCGATTTCCAAAGTCCTTCTTCATCAGAGTGTAGCTAGGTTCCTACTCACATGTCCGAGTGGGTAGCACACATCTGCCTCCCATGTATACACACTTCTGAGAGTTGAGCTTATGGCCTGTAAGCCTACCTCCTGCCTGCAGCTACCTTTCGCTTCCAAAAGGCCTAGGGTCGCTGCTTCACCGAAGTGTTGGGAGAGGTAACTGGAATCTCCCGGCACACAAGACTAGTGCCACCAAGCTCAATCCAGCGATTTCCCAGTAATTCCTGGGGTAGACTGGTGCTACATACTAAGTTCCATATGTGAGAAGGTAGCTGAACGCCTTGTCCAAAATCATCTTACTGCTGAGAGTTGAGCTCACCCTCAGTCCCTCACAGTTCCACACTGCCTGCAGAGTGAGTTTCCCACGTCTTCACCAGTGACTTTTGCCAGAGGCTTCTGAGACGCAAGTTAACAATGCACACCTGGACGGTATCTCCAGGTGCAGTAGAGTGGTAATCTGGGAACCTCCTTACTCAGAATACTGCTACCTTCACACTGTCATAAGAATGCAGCTAGTTGAGAGCTGGCTTTTAGGCAAGCTTCCCTGTGAGAGCTGAGGACAGGGCAGAACCCTCCCGCATCCTGCCTGACTGTAGACGTACCTGCTAACCTCCTTATGTTAGTGGCTGGGATGGGTTGCGGGAAAAGCATGTGTAAGCATTGGGCCTGAACTCCCGTGTATCTGAGTTGAATAGAGCGATTTCCAACATCCTTCTTCAATAGGAGTGTAGCTAGGTTCCAACTCCCATGTCCGAGTGGGTAGCAGACATCTGCCTCCCATGCATACACACTTCTGAGAGTTGAGCTTATGGCCTGTAACCCTACATCCTGCCTGCCGCTACCTTTCGCTTCCAAAAGGCCTAGGCTCGCTGCTTGACGCAAGTGTTGGGAGAGGTAACTGGAATCTCCCGGCACACAAGACGAGTGCCTCCAAGCTCAATCAAGCGATTTCCTAGTAATTCCTGGGGTAGACTGGTGCTACATACTAAGTTAGATACGTGAGTATGTAGTTGAACGCCTTGTCCAAAAACATCTTACTTCTGAGAGTTGAGCTCACCCTCAGTCCCTCACAGTTCCACACTGCCTGCAGAGTGAGTTTCGCACGTCTTCACCAGAGACGTTTGCCAGAGGCTTCTGAGACGCAAGTTAACAATGCACACCTGGACGGTATCTCCAGGTCCAGTAGATTGGTAACCTGGGAACCTCCTGTCTCAGAATACTGCTACCTTCACACTGTCATAAGAATGCAGCTAGTTGAAAGCTGGCTTCTAGGCATGCTTCCCTGTGAGAGCTGAGGACAGGGCAGAACCCTCCCGCATCCTGCCTGACTGTAGATGTACCTGCTAACCTCCTTATGTTAGTGGCTGGGATAGGTTGTGGGAAAAGCATGTGTAAGCATTGGGCCTGAACTCCCGTGTATCTGAGTTGAATACAGCGATTTCCAAAGTCCTTCTTCATCAGAGTGTAGCTAGGTTCCCACTCACATGTCCGAGTGGGTAGCACACATCTGCCTCCCATGTATACATACTTCTGAGAGTTGAGCTTATGGCCTGTAAGCCTACCTCCTGCCTGCAGCTAGCTTTCGCTTCCAAAAGGCCTAGGCTCGCTGCTTCACCGAAGTGTTGGGAGAGGTAACTGGAATCTCCCGGCACACAAGACTAGTGCCACCAAGCTCAATCCAGCGATTTCCCAGTAATTCCTGGGGTAGACTGGTGCTACATACTAAGTTCCATATGTGAGAAGGTAGCTGAACGCCTTGTCCAAAATCATCTTACTGCTGAGAGTTGAGCTCACCCTCAGTCCCTCACAGTTCCACACTGCCTGCAGAGTGAGCTTCCCACGTCTTCACCAGAGACGTTTGCCAGAGGCTTCTGAGACGCAAGTTAACAATGCACACCTGGACGGTATCTCCAGGTGCAGTAGAGTGGTAATCTGGGAACCTCCTTACTCAGAATACTGCTACCTTCACACTGTCATAAGAATGCAGCTAGTTGATAGCTGGCTTCTAGGCATGCTTCCCTGTGAGAGCTGAGGACAGGGCAGAACCCTCCCGCATCCTGCCTGACTGTAGACGTACCTGCTAACCTCCTTATGTTAGTGGCTGGGATAGGTTGTGGGAAAAGCATGTGTAAGCATTGGGCCTGAACTCCCGTGTATCTGAGTTGAATACAGCGATTTCCAAAGTCCTTCTTCATCAGAGTGTAGCTAGGTTCTCACTCACATGTCCGAGTGGGTAGCACACATCTGCCTCCCATGTATACACACTTCTGAGTGTTGAGCTTATGGCCTGTAAGCCTACCTCCTGCCTGCAGCTACCTTTCGCTTCCAAAAGGCCTAGGCTCGCTGCTTGACGCAAGTGTTGGGAGAGGTAACTGGAATCTCCCGGCACACAAGACTAGTGCCACCAAGCTCAATCCAGCGATTTCCCAGTAATTCCTGGGGTAGACTGGTGCTACATACTAAGTTCCATATGTGAGAAGGTAGCTGAACGCCTTGTCCAAAATCATCTTACTGCTGAGAGTTGAGCTCACCCTCAGTCCCTCACAGTTCCACACTGCCTGCAGAGTGAGTTTCCCACGTCTTCACCAGAGACTTTTGCCAGAGGCTTCTGAGACGCAAGTTAACAATGCACACCTGGACGGTATCTCCAGGTGCAGTAGAGTGGTAATCTGGGAACCTCCTTACTCAGAATACTGCTACCTTCACACTGTCATAAGAATGCAGCTAGTTGAGAGCTGGCTTCTAGGCATGCTTCCCTGTGAGAGCTGAGGACAGGGCAGAACCCTCCCGCATCCTGCCTGACTGTAGACGTACCTGCTAACCTCCTTATGTTAGTGGCTGGGATAGGTTGTGGGAAAAGCATGTGTAAGCATTGGGCCTGAACTCCCGTGTATCTGAGTTGAATACAGCGATTTCCAAAGTCCTTCTTCATCAGAGTGTAGCTAGGTTCCCACTCACATGTCCGAGTGGGTAGCACACATCTGCCTCCCATGTATACACACTTCTGAGAGTTGATCTTATGGCCTGTAAGCCTACCTCCTGCCTGCAGCTACCTTTCGCTTCCAAAAGGCCTAGGCTCGCTGCTTGACGCAAGTGTTGGGAGAGGTAACTGGAATCTCCCGGCACACAAGACTAGTGCCACCAAGCTCAATCCAGCGATTTCCCAGTAATTCCTGGGGTAGACTGGTGCTACATACTAAGTTCCATATGTGAGAAGGTAGCTGAACGCCTTGTCCAAAATCATCTTACTGCTGAGAGTTGAGCTCACCCTCAGTCCCTCACAGTTCCACACTGCCTGCAGAGTGAGTTTCCCACGTCTTCACCAGAGACTTTTGCCAGAGGCTTCTGAGACGCAAGTTAACAATGCACACCTGGACGGTATCTCCAGGTGCAGTAGAGTGGTAATCTGGGAACGTCCTTACTCAGAATACTGCTACCTTCACACTGTCATAAGAATGCAGCTAGTTGAGAGCTGGCTTCTAGGCAAGCTTCCCTGTGAGAGCTGAGGACAGGGCAGAACCCTCCCGCATCCTGCCTGACTGTAGACGTACCTGCTAACCTCATTATGTTAGTGGCTGGGATGGGTTGCGGGAAAAGCATGTGTAAGCATTGGGCCTGAACTCCCGTGTATCTGAGTTGAATAGAGCGATTTCCAACATCCTTCTTCAATAGGAGTGTAGCTAGGTTCCAACTCCCATGTCCGAGTGGGTAGCAGACATCTGCCTCCCATGCATACACACTTCTGAGAGTTGAGCTTATGGCCTGTAACCCTACCTCCTGCCTGCCGCTACCTTTCGCTTCCAAAAGGCCTAGGCTCACTGCTTGACGCAAGTGTTGGGAGAGGTAACTGGAATCTCCCGGCACACAAGACGAGTGCCTCCAAGCTCAATCAAGCGATTTCCTAGTAATTCCTGGGGTAGACTGGTGCTACATACTAAGATACGTGAGTATGTAGTTGAAAGCCTTGTCCAAAAACATCTTACTGCTGAGAGTTGAGCTCACCCTCAGTCCCTCACAGTTCCACACTGCCTCCAGAGTGAGTTTCGCACGTCTTCACCAGAGACGTTTGCCAGAGGCTTCTGAGACGCAAGTTAACAATGCAGACCTGGAGGGTATCTCCAGGTCCAGTAGAGTGGTAACCTGGGAGCCTCCTGTCTCAGAATACTGCTACCTTCACACTGTCATAAGAATGCAGCTAGTTGAGAGCTGGCTTCTAGGCATGCTTCCCTGTGAGAGCTGAGGACAGGGCAGAACCCTCCCGCATCCTGCCTGACTGTAGACGTACCTGCTAACCTCCTTATGTTAGTGGCTGGGATGGGTTGCGGGAACAGCATGTGTAAGCATTGGGCCTGAACTCCCGTGTATCTGAGTTGAATAGAGCGATTTCCAACATCCTTCTTCAATAGGAGTGTAGCTAGGTTCCAACTCCCATGTCCGAGTGGGTAGCAGACATCTGCCTCCCATGCATACACACTTCTGAGAGTTGAGCTTATGGCCTGTAACCCTACATCCTGCCTGCCGCTACCTTTCGCTTCCAAAAGGCCTAGGCTCGCTGCTTGACGCAAGTGTTGGGAGAGGTAACTGGAATCTCCCGGCACACAAGACGAGTGCCTCCAAGCTCAATCAAGCGATTTCCTAGTAATTCCTGGGGTAGACTGGTGCTACATACTAAGTTAGATACGTGAGTATGTAGTTGAACGCCTTGTCCAAAAACATCTTACTTCTGAGAGTTGAGCTCACCCTCAGTCCCTCACAGTTCCACACTGCCTGCAGAGTGAGTTTCGCACGTCTTCACCAGAGACGTTTGCCAGAGGCTTCTGAGACGCAAGTTAACAATGCAGACCTGGAGGGTATCTCCAGGTCCAGTAGAGTGGTAACCTGGGAGCCTCCTGTCTCAGAATACTGCTACCTTCACACTATCATAAGAATGCAGCTAGTTGAGAGCTGGCTTCTAGGCATGCTTCCCTGTGAGAGCTGAGGACAGGGCAGAACCCTCCCGCATCCTGCCTGACTGTAGACGTACCTGCTAACCTCCTTATGTTAGTGGCTGGGATAGGTTGTGGGAAAAGCATGTGTAAGCATTGGGCCTGAACTCCCGTGTATCTGAGTTGAATACAGCGATTTCCAAAGTCCTTCTTCATCAGAGTGTAGCTAGGTTCCCACTCACATGTCCGAGTGGGTAGCACACATCTGCCTCCCATGTATACACACTTCTGAGAGTTGAGCTTATGGCCTGTAAGCCTACCTCCTGCCTGCAGCTACCTTTCGCTTCCAAAAGGCCTAGGCTCGCTGCTTGACGCAAGTGTTGGGAGAGGTAACTGGAATCTCCCGGCACACAAGACTAGTGCCACCAAGCTCAATCCAGCGATTTCCCAGTAATTCCTGGGGTAGACTGGTGCTACATACTAAGTTCCATATGTGAGAAGGTAGCTGAACGCCTTGTCCAAAATCATCTTACTGCTGAGAGTTGAGCTCACCCTCAGTCCCTCACAGTTCCACACTGCCTGCAGAGTGAGTTTCCCACGTCTTCACCAGAGACTTTTGCCAGAGGCTTCTGAGACGCAAGTTAACAATGCACACCTGGACGGTATCTCCAGGTGCAGTAGAGTGGTAATCTGGGAACGTCCTTACTCAGAATACTGCTACCTTCACACTGTCATAAGAATGCAGCTAGTTGAGAGCTGGCTTCTAGGCAAGCTTCCCTGTGAGAGCTGAGGACAGGGCAGAACCCTCCCGCATCCTGCCTGACTGTAGACGTACCTGCTAACCTCCTTATGTTAGTGGCTGGGATGGGTTGCGGGAAAAGCATGTGGAAGCATTGGGCCTGAACTCCCGTGTATCTGAGTTGAATAGAGCGATTTCCAACATCCTTCTTCAATAGGAGTGTAGCTAGGTTCCAACTCCCATGTCCGAGTGGGTAGCAGACATCTGCCTCCCATGCATACACACTTCTGAGAGTTGAGCTTATGGCCTGTAACCCTACATCCTGCCTGCCGCTACCTTTCGCTTCCAAAAGGCCTAGGCTCGCTGCTTGACGCAAGTGTTGGGAGAGGTAACTGGAATCTCCCGGCACACAAGACGAGTGCCTCCAAGCTCAATCAAGCGATTTCCTAGTAATTCCTGGGGTAGACTGGTGCTACATACTAAGTGAGATACGTGAGTATGTAGTTGAAAGCCTTGTCCAAAAACATCTTACTTCTGAGAGTTGAGCTCACCCTCAGTCCCTCATAGTTCCACACTGCCTGCAGAGTGAGTTTCGCACGTCTTCACCAGAGACGTTTGCCAGAGGCTTCTGAGACGCAAGTTAACAATGCAGACCTGGAGGGTATCTCCAGGTCCAGTAGAGTGGTAACCTGGGAGCCTCCTGTCTCAGAATACTGCTACCTTCACACTGTCATAAGAATGCAGCTAGTTGAGAGCTGGCTTCTAGGCATGCTTCCCTGTGAGAGCTGAGGACAGGGCAGAACCCTCCCGCATCCTGCCTGACTGTAGACGTACCTGCTAACCTCCTTATGTTAGTGGCTGGGATGGGTTGCGGGAACAGCATGTGTAAGCATTGGGCCTGAACTCCCGTGTATCTGAGTTGAATAGAGCGATTTCCAACATCCTTCTTCAATAGGAGTGTAGCTAGGTTCCAACTCCCATGTCCGAGTGGGTAGCAGACATCTGCCTCCCATGCATACACACTTCTGAGAGTTGAGCTTATGGCCTGTAACCCTACATCCTGCCTGCCGCTACCTTTCGCTTCCAAAAGGCCTAGGCTCGCTGCTTGACGCAAGTGTTGGGAGAGGTAACTGGAATCTCCCGGCACACAAGACGAGTGCCTCCAAGCTCAATCAAGCGATTTCCTAGTAATTCCTGGGGTAGACTGGTGCTACATACTAAGTTAGATACGTGAGTATGTAGTTGAACGCCTTGTCCAAAAACATCTTACTTCTGAGAGTTGAGCTCACCCTCAGTCCCTCACAGTTCCACACTGCCTGCAGAGTGAGTTTCGCACGTCTTCACCAGAGACGTTTGCCAGAGGCTTCTGAGACGCAAGTTAACAATGCAGACCTGGAGGGTATCTCCAGGTCCAGTAGAGTGGTAACCTGGGAGCCTCCTGTCTCAGAATACTGCTACCTTCACACTGTCATAAGAATGCAGCTAGTTGAGAGCTGGCTTCTAGGCATGCTTCCCTGTGAGAGCTGAGGACAGGGCAGAACCCTCCCGCATCCTGCCTGACTGTAGACGTACCTGCTAACCTCCTTATGTTAGTGGCTGGGATAGGTTGTGGGAAAAGCATGTGTAAGCATTGGGCCTGAACTCCCGTGTATCTGAGTTGAATACAGCGATTTCCAAAGTCCTTCTTCATCAGAGTGTAGCTAGGTTCCCACTCACATGTCCGAGTGGGTAGCACACATCTGCCTCCCATGTATACACACTTCTGAGAGTTGAGCTTATGGCCTGTAAGCCTACCTCCTGCCTGCAGCTACCTTTCGCTTCCAAAAGGCCTAGGCTCGCTGCTTGACGCAAGTGTTGGGAGAGGTAACTGGAATCTCCCGGCACACAAGACTAGTGCCACCAAGCTCAATCCAGCGATTTCCCAGTAATTCCTGGGGTAGACTGGTGCTACATACTAAGTTCCATATGTGAGAAGGTAGCTGAACGCCTTGTCCAAAATCATCTTACTGCTGAGAGTTGAGCTCACCCTCAGTCCCTCACAGTTCCACACTGCCTGCAGAGTGAGCTTCCCACGTCTTCACCAGAGACTTTTGCCAGAGGCTTCTGAGACGCAAGTTAACAATGCACACCTGGACGGTATCTCCAGGTGCAGTAGAGTGGTAATCTGGGAACCTCCTTACTCAGAATACTGCTACCTTCACACTGTCATAAGAATGCAGCTAGTTGAGAGCTGGCTTCTAGGCATGCTTCCCTGTGAGAGCTGAGGACAGGGCAGAACCCTCCCGCATCCTGCCTGACTGTAGACGTACCTGCTAACCTCCTTATGTTAGTGGCTGGGATAGGTTGTGGGAAAAGCATGTGTAAGCATTGGGCCTGAACTCCCGTGTATCTGAGTTGAATACAGCGATTTCCAAAGTCCTTCTTCATCAGAGTGTAGCTAGGTTCCCACTCACATGTCCGAGTGGGTAGCACACATCTGCCTCCCATGTATACACACTTCTGAGAGTTGAGCTTATGGCCTGTAAGCCTACCTCCTGCCTGCAGCTACCTTTCGCTTCCAAAAGGCCTAGGGTCGCTGCTTCACCGAAGTGTTGGGAGAGGTAACTGGAATCTCCCGGCACACAAGACTAGTGCCACCAAGCTCAATCCAGCGATTTCCCAGTAATTCCTGGGGTAGACTGGTGCTACATACTAAGTTCCATATGTGAGAAGGTAGCTGAACGCCTTGTCCAAAATCATCTTACTGCTGAGAGTTGAGCTCACCCTCAGTCCCTCACAGTTCCACACTGCCTGCAGAGTGAGCTTCCCACGTCTTCACCAGAGACGTTTGCCAGAGGCTTCTGAGACGCAAGTTAACAATGCACACCTGGACGGTATCTCCAGGTGCAGTAGAGTGGTAATCTGGGAACCTCCTTACTCAGAATACTGCTACCTTCACACTGTCATAAGAATGCAGCTAGTTGAGAGCTGGCTTCTAGGCATGCTTCCCTGTGAGAGCTGAGGACAGGGCAGAACCCTCCCGCATCCTGCCTGACTGTAGACGTACCTGCTAACCTCCTTATGTTAGTGGCTGGGATAGGTTGTGGGAAAAGCATGTGTAAGCATTGGGCCTGAACTCCCGTGTATCTGAGTTGAATACAGCGATTTCCAAAGTCCTTCTTCATCAGAGTGTAGCTAGGTTCCCACTCACATGTCCGAGTGGGTAGCACACATCTGCCTCCCATGTATACACACTTCTGAGAGTTGAGCTTATGGCCTGTAAGCCTACCTCCTGCCTGCAGCTACCTTTCGCTTCCAAAAGGCCTAGGCTCGCTGCTTGACGCAAGTGTTGGGAGAGGTAACTGGAATCTCCCGGCACACAAGACTAGTGCCACCAAGCTCAATCCAGCGATTTCCCAGTAATTCCTGGGGTAGACTGGTGCTACATACTAAGTTCCATATGTGAGAAGGTAGCTGAACGCCTTGTCCAAAATCATCTTACTGCTGAGAGTTGAGCTCACCCTCAGTCCCTCACAGTTCCACACTGCCTGCAGAGTGAGTTTCCCACGTCTTCACCAGAGACTTTTGCCAGAGGCTTCTGAGACGCAAGTTAACAATGCACACCTGGACGGTATCTCCAGGTGCAGTAGAGTGGTAATCTGGGAACGTCCTTACTCAGAATACTGCTACCTTCACACTGTCATAAGAATGCAGCTAGTTGAGAGCTGGCTTCTAGGCAAGCTTCCCTGTGAGAGCTGAGGACAGGGCAGAACCCTCCCGCATCCTGCCTGACTGTAGACGTACCTGCTAACCTCCTTATGTTAGTGGCTGGGATGGGTTGCGGGAAAAGCATGTGTAAGCATTGGGCCTGAACTCCCGTGTATCTGAGTTGAATAGAGCGATTTCCAACATCCTTCTTCAATAGGAGTGTAGCTAGGTTCCAACTCCCATGTCCGAGTGGGTAGCAGACATCTGCCTCCCATGCATACACACTTCTGAGAGTTGAGCTTATGGCCTGTAACCCTACATCCTGCCTGCCGCTACCTTTCGCTTCCAAAAGGCCTAGGCTCGCTGCTTGACGCAAGTGTTGGGAGAGGTAACTGGAATCTCCCGGCACACAAGACGAGTGCCTCCAAGCTCAATCAAGCGATTTCCTAGTAATTCCTGGGGTAGACTGGTGCTACATACTAAGTTAGATACGTGAGTATGTAGTTGAACGCCTTGTCCAAAAACATCTTACTTCTGAGAGTTGAGCTCACCCTCAGTCCCTCACAGTTCCACACTGCCTGCAGAGTGAGTTTCGCACGTCTTCACCAGAGACGTTTGCCAGAGGCTTCTGAGACGCAAGTTAACAATGCACACCTGGAAGGTATCTCCAGGTCCAGTAGATTGGTAACCTGGGAACCTCCTGTCTCAGAATACTGCTACCTTCACACTGTCATAAGAATGCAGCTAGTTGAAAGCTGGCTTCTAGGCATGCTTCCCTGTGAGAGCTGAGGACAGGGCAGAACCCTCCCGCATCCTGCCTGACTGTAGATGTACCTGCTAACCTCCTTATGTTAGTGGCTGGGATAGGTTGTGGGAAAAGCATGTGTAAGCATTGGGCCTGAACTCCCGTGTATCTGAGTTGAATACAGCGATTTCCAAAGTCCTTCTTCATCAGAATGTAGCTAGGTTCCCACTCACATGTCCGAGTGGGTAGCACACATCTGCCTCCCATGTATACATACTTCTGAGAGTTGAGCTTATGGCCTGTAAGCCTACCTCCTGCCTGCAGCTACCTTTCGCTTCCAAAAGGCCTAGGCTCGCTGCTTGACGCAAGTGTTGGGAGAGGTAACTGGAATCTCCCGGCACACAAGACTAGTGCCACCAAGCTCAATCCAGCGATTTCCCAGTAATTCCTGGGGTAGACTGGTGCTACATACTAAGTTCCATATGTGAGAAGGTAGCTGAACGCCTTGTCCAAAATCATCTTACTGCTGAGAGTTGAGCTCACCCTCAGTCCCTCACAGTTCCACACTGCCTGCAGAGTGAGCTTCCCACGTCTTCACCAGAGACGTTTGCCAGAGGCTTCTGAGACGCAAGTTAACAATGCACACCTGGACGGTATCTCCAGGTGCAGTAGAGTGGTAATCTGGGAACCTCCTTACTCAGAATACTGCTACCTTCACACTGTCATAAGAATGCAGCTAGTTGATAGCTGGCTTCTAGGCATGCTTCCCTGTGAGAGCTGAGGACAGGGCAGAACCCTCCCGCATCCTGCCTGACTGTAGACGTACCTGCTAACCTCCTTATGTTAGTGGCTGGGATAGGTTGTGGGAAAAGCATGTGTAAGCATTGGGCCTGAACTCCCGTGTATCTGAGTTGAATACAGCGATTTCCAAAGTCCTTCTTCATCAGAGTGTAGCTAGGTTCTCACTCACATGTCCGAGTGGGTAGCACACATCTGCCTCCCATGTATACACACTTCTGAGTGTTGAGCTTATGGCCTGTAAGCCTACCTCCTGCCTGCAGCTACCTTTCGCTTCCAAAAGGCCTAGGCTCGCTGCTTGACGCAAGTGTTGGGAGAGGTAACTGGAATCTCCCGGCGCACAAGACTAGTGCCACCAAGCTCAATCCAGCGATTTCCCAGTAATTCCTGGGGTAGACTGGTGCTACATACTAAGTTCCATATGTGAGAAGGTAGCTGAACGCCTTGTCCAAAATCATCTTACTGCTGAGAGTTGAGCTCACCCTCAGTCCCTCACAGTTCCACACTGCCTGCAGAGTGAGTTTCCCACGTCTTCACCAGAGACTTTTGCCAGAGGCTTCTGAGACGCAAGTTAACAATGCACACCTGGACGGTATCTCCAGGTGCAGTAGAGTGGTAATCTGGGAACCTCCTTACTCAGAATACTGCTACCTTCACACTGTCATAAGAATGCAGCTAGTTGAGAGCTGGCTTCTAGGCATGCTTCCCTGTGAGAGCTGAGGACAGGGCAGAACCCTCCCGCATCCTGCCTGACTGTAGACGTACCTGCTAACCTCCTTATGTTAGTGGCTGGGATAGGTTGTGGGAAAAGCATGTGTAAGCATTGGGCCTGAACTCCCGTGTATCTGAGTTGAATACAGCGATTTCCAAAGTCCTTCTTCATCAGAGTGTAGCTAGGTTCCCACTCACATGTCCGAGTGGGTAGCACACATCTGCCTCCCATGTATACACACTTCTGAGAGTTGAGCTTATGGCCTGTAAGCCTACCTCCTGCCTGCAGCTACCTTTCGCTTCCAAAAGGCCTAGGGTCGCTGCTTCACCGAAGTGTTGGGAGAGGTAACTGGAATCTCCCGGCACACAAGACTAGTGCCACCAAGCTCAATCCAGCGATTTCCCAGTAATTCCTGGGGTAGACTGGTGCTACATACTAAGTTCCATATGTGAGAAGGTAGCTGAACGCCTTGTCCAAAATCATCTTACTGCTGAGAGTTGAGCTCACCCTCAGTCCCTCACAGTTCCACACTGCCTGCAGAGTGAGTTTCCCACGTCTTCACCAGAGACTTTTGCCAGAGGCTTCTGAGACGCAAGTTAACAATGCACACCTGGACGGTATCTCCAGGTGCAGTAGAGTGGTAATCTGGGAACGTCCTTACTCAGAATACTGCTACCTTCACACTGTCATAAGAATGCAGCTAGTTGAGAGCTGGCTTCTAGGCAAGCTTCCCTGTGAGAGCTGAGGACAGGGCAGAACCCTCCCGCATCCTGCCTGACTGTAGACGTACCTGCTAACCTCCTTATGTTAGTGGCTGGGATGGGTTGCGGGAA
The DNA here is from genome assembly GCF_053574225.1 of Canis aureus. Taxonomy (NCBI): domain Eukaryota; kingdom Metazoa; phylum Chordata; class Mammalia; order Carnivora; family Canidae; genus Canis; species Canis aureus. Next base: position 524,281 of record NW_027554444.1, on the reverse strand, counting down.
AAGCATGTGTAAGCATTGGGCCTGAACTCCCGTGTATCTGAGTTGAATACAGCGATTTCCAACATCCTTCTTCAATAGGAGTGTAGCTAGGTTCCAACTCCCATGTCCGAGTGGGTAGCAGACATCTGCCTCCCATGCATACACACTTCTGAGAGTTGAGCTTATGGCCTGTAACCCTACATCCTGCCTGCCGCTACCTTTCGCTTCCAAAAGGCCTAGGCTCGCTGCTTGACGCAAGTGTTGGGAGAGGTAACTGGAATCTCCCGGCACACAAGACGAGTGCCTCCAAGCTCAATCAAGCGATTTCCTAGTAATTCCTGGGGTAGACTGGTGCTACATACTAAGTTAGATACGTGAGTATGTAGTTGAACGCCTTGTCCAAAAACATCTTACTTCTGAGAGTTGAGCTCACCCTCAGTCCCTCACAGTTCCACACTGCCTGCAGAGTGAGTTTCGCACGTCTTCACCAGAGACGTTTGCCAGAGGCTTCTGAGACGCAAGTTAACAATGCAGACCTGGAGGGTATCTCCAGGTCCAGTAGAGTGGTAACCTGGGAGCCTCCTGTCTCAGAATACTGCTACCTTCACACTATCATAAGAATGCAGCTAGTTGAGAGCTGGCTTCTAGGCATGCTTCCCTGTGAGAGCTGAGGACAGGGCAGAACCCTCCCGCATCCTGCCTGACTGTAGACGTACCTGCTAACCTCCTTATGTTAGTGGCTGGGATAGGTTGTGGGAAAAGCATGTGTAAGCATTGGGCCTGAACTCCCGTGTATCTGAGTTGAATACAGCGATTTCCAAAGTCCTTCTTCATCAGAGTGTAGCTAGGTTCCCACTCACATGTCCGAGTGGGTAGCACACATCTGCCTCCCATGTATACACACTTCTGAGAGTTGAGCTTATGGCCTGTAAGCCTACCTCTTGCCTGCAGCTACCTTTCGCTTCCAAAAGGCCTAGGCTCGCTGCTTGACGCAAGTGTTGGGAGAGGTAACTGGAATCTCCCGGCACACAAGACTAGTGCCACCAAGCTCAATCCAGCGATTTCCCAGTAATTCCTGGGGTAGACTGGTGCTACATACTAACTTCCATATGTGAGAAGGTAGCTGAACGCCTTGTCCAAAATCATCTTACTGCTGAGAGTTGAGCTCACCCTCAGTCCCTCACAGTTCCACACTGCCTGCAGAGTGAGCTTCCCACGTCTTCACCAGAGACTTTTGCCAGAGGCTTCTGAGACGCAAGTTAACAATGCACACCTGGACGGTATCTCCAGGTGCAGTAGAGTGGTAATCTGGGAACCTCCTTACTCAGAATACTGCTACCTTCACACTGTCATAAGAATGCAGCTAGTTGAGAGCTGGCTTCTAGGCATGCTTCCCTGTGAGAGCTGAGGACAGGGCAGAACCCTCCCGCATCCTGCCTGACTGTAGACGTACCTGCTAACCTCCTTATGTTAGTGGCTGGGATAGGTTGTGGGAAAAGCATGTGTAAGCATTGGGCCTGAACTCCCGTGTATCTGAGTTGAATACAGCGATTTCCAAAGTCCTTCTTCATCAGAGTGTAGCTAGGTTCCCACTCACATGTCCGAGTGGGTAGCACACATCTGCCTCCCATGTATACACACTTCTGAGAGTTGAGCTTATGGCCTGTAAGCCTACCTCCTGCCTGCAGCTACCTTTCGCTTCCAAAAGGCCTAGGGTCGCTGCTTCACCGAAGTGTTGGGAGAGGTAACTGGAATCTCCCGGCACACAAGACTAGTGCCACCAAGCTCAATCCAGCGATTTCCCAGTAATTCCTGGGGTAGACTGGTGCTACATACTAAGTTCCATATGTGAGAAGGTAGCTGAACGCCTTGTCCAAAATCATCTTACTGCTGAGAGTTGAGCTCACCCTCAGTCCCTCACAGTTCCACACTGCCTGCAGAGTGAGTTTCCCACGTCTTCACCAGAGACTTTTGCCAGAGGCTTCTGAGACGCAAGTTAACAATGCACACCTGGACGGTATCTCCAGGTGCAGTAGAGTGGTAATCTGGGAACCTCCTTACTCAGAATACTGCTACCTTCACACTGTCATAAGAATGCAGCTAGTTGAGAGCTGGCTTCTAGGCAAGCTTCCCTGTGAGAGCTGAGGACAGGGCAGAACCCTCCCGCATCCTGCCTGACTGTAGACGTACCTGCTAACCTCCTTATGTTAGTGGCTGGGATGGGTTGCGGGAAAAGCATGTGTAAGCATTGGGCCTGAACTCCCGTGTATCTGAGTTGAATACAGCGATTTCCAAAGTCCTTCTTCATCAGAGTGTAGCTAGGTTCCCACTCACATGTCCGAGTGGGTAGCACACATCTGCCTCCCATGTATACATACTTCTGAGAGTTGAGCTTATGGCCTGTAAGCCTACCTCCTGCCTGCAGCTACCTTTCGCTTCCAAAAGGCCTAGGCTCGCTGCTTGACGCAAGTGTTGGGAGAGGTAACTGGAATCTCCCGGCACACAAGACTAGTGCCACCAAGCTCAATCCAGCGATTTCCCAGTAATTCCTGGGGTAGACTGGTGCTACATACTAAGTTCCATATGTGAGAAGGTAGCTGAACGCCTTGTCCAAAATCATCTTACTGCTGAGAGTTGAGCTCACCCTCAGTCCCTCACAGTTCCACACTGCCTGCAGAGTGAGCTTCCCACGTCTTCACCAGAGACGTTTGCCAGAGGCTTCTGAGACGCAAGTTAACAATGCACACCTGGACGGTATCTCCAGGTGCAGTAGAGTGGTAATCTGGGAACCTCCTTACTCAGAATACTGCTACCTTCACACTGTCATAAGAATGCAGCTAGTTGATAGCTGGCTTCTAGGCATGCTTCCCTGTGAGAGCTGAGGACAGGGCAGAACCCTCCCGCATCCTGCCTGACTGTAGACGTACCTGCTAACCTCCTTATGTTAGTGGCTGGGATAGGTTGTGGGAAAAGCATGTGTAAGCATTGGGCCTGAACTCCCGTGTATCTGAGTTGAATACAGCGATTTCCAAAGTCCTTCTTCATCAGAGTGTAGCTAGGTTCTCACTCACATGTCCGAGTGGGTAGCACACATCTGCCTCCCATGTATACACACTTCTGAGTGTTGAGCTTATGGCCTGTAAGCCTACCTCCTGCCTGCAGCTACCTTTCGCTTCCAAAAGGCCTAGGCTCGCTGCTTGACGCAAGTGTTGGGAGAGGTAACTGGAATCTCCCGGCACACAAGACTAGTGCCACCAAGCTCAATCCAGCGATTTCCCAGTAATTCCTGGGGTAGACTGGTGCTACATACTAAGTTCCATATGTGAGAAGGTAGCTGAACGCCTTGTCCAAAATCATCTTACTGCTGAGAGTTGAGCTCACCCTCAGTCCCTCACAGTTCCACACTGCCTGCAGAGTGAGTTTCCCACGTCTTCACCAGAGACTTTTGCCAGAGGCTTCTGAGACGCAAGTTAACAATGCACACCTGGACGGTATCTCCAGGTGCAGTAGAGTGGTAATCTGGGAACCTCCTTACTCAGAATACTGCTACCTTCACACTGTCATAAGAATGAAGCTAGTTGAGAGCTGGCTTCTAGGCATGCTTCCCTGTGAGAGCTGAGGACAGGGCAGAACCCTCCCGCATCCTGCCTGACTGTAGACGTACCTGCTAACCTCCTTATGTTAGTGGCTGGGATAGGTTGTGGGAAAAGCATGTGTAAGCATTGGGCCTGAACTCCCGTGTATCTGAGTTGAATACAGCGATTTCCAAAGTCCTTCTTCATCAGAGTGTAGCTAGGTTCCCACTCACATGTCCGAGTGGGTAGCACACATCTGCCTCCCATGTATACACACTTCTGAGAGTTGAGCTTATGGCCTGTAAGCCTACCTCCTGCCTGCAGCTACCTTTCGCTTCCAAAAGGCCTAGGCTCGCTGCTTGACGCAAGTGTTGGGAGAGGTAACTGGAATCTCCCGGCACACAAGACTAGTGCCACCAAGCTCAATCCAGCGATTTCCCAGTAATTCCTGGGGTAGACTGGTGCTACATACTAAGTTCCATATGTGAGAAGGTAGCTGAACGCCTTGTCCAAAATCATCTTACTGCTGAGAGTTGAGCTCACCCTCAGTCCCTCACAGTTCCACACTGCCTGCAGAGTGAGTTTCCCACGTCTTCACCAGAGACTTTTGCCAGAGGCTTCTGAGACGCAAGTTAACAATGCACACCTGGACGGTATCTCCAGGTGCAGTAGAGTGGTAATCTGGGAACGTCCTTACTCAGAATACTGCTACCTTCACACTGTCATAAGAATGCAGCTAGTTGAGAGCTGGCTTCTAGGCAAGCTTCCCTGTGAGAGCTGAGGACAGGGCAGAACCCTCCCGCATCCTGCCTGACTGTAGACGTACCTGCTAACCTCCTTATGTTAGTGGCTGGGATGGGTTGCGGGAAAAGCATGTGTAAGCATTGGGCCTGAACTCCCGTGTATCTGAGTTGAATAGAGCGATTTCCAACATCCTTCTTCAATAGGAGTGTAGCTAGGTTCCAACTCCCATGTCCGAGTGGGTAGCAGACATCTGCCTCCCATGCATACACACTTCTGAGAGTTGAGCTTATGGCCTGTAACCCTACCTCCTGCCTGCCGCTACCTTTCGCTTCCAAAAGGCCTAGGCTCACTGCTTGACGCAAGTGTTGGGAGAGGTAACTGGAATCTCCCGGCACACAAGACGAGTGCCTCCAAGCTCAATCAAGCGATTTCCTAGTAATTCCTGGGGTAGACTGGTGCTACATACTAAGTTAGATACGTGAGTATGTAGTTGAAAGCCTTGTCCAAAAACATCTTACTGCTGAGAGTTGAGCTCACCCTCAGTCCCTCACAGTTCCACACTGCCTCCAGAGTGAGTTTCGCACGTCTTCACCAGAGACGTTTGCCAGAGGCTTCTGAGACGCAAGTTAACAATGCAGACCTGGAGGGTATCTCCAGGTCCAGTAGAGTGGTAACCTGGGAGCCTCCTGTCTCAGAATACTGCTACCTTCACACTGTCATAAGAATGCAGCTAGTTGAGAGCTGGCTTCTAGGCATGCTTCCCTGTGAGAGCTGAGGACAGGGCAGAACCCTCCCGCATCCTGCCTGACTGTAGACGTACCTGCTAACCTCCTTATGTTAGTGGCTGGGATGGGTTGCGGGAACAGCATGTGTAAGCATTGGGCCTGAACTCCCGTGTATCTGAGTTGAATAGAGCGATTTCCAACATCCTTCTTCAATAGGAGTGTAGCTAGGTTCCAACTCCCATGTCCGAGTGGGTAGCAGACATCTGCCTCCCATGCATACACACTTCTGAGAGTTGAGCTTATGGCCTGTAACCCTACATCCTGCCTGCCGCTACCTTTCGCTTCCAAAAGGCCTAGGCTCGCTGCTTGACGCAAGTGTTGGGAGAGGTAACTGGAATCTCCCGGCACACAAGACGAGTGCCTCCAAGCTCAATCAAGCGATTTCCTAGTAATTCCTGGGGTAGACTGGTGCTACATACTAAGTTAGATACGTGAGTATGTAGTTGAACGCCTTGTCCAAAAACATCTTACTTCTGAGAGTTGAGCTCACCCTCAGTCCCTCACAGTTCCACACTGCCTGCAGAGTGAGTTTCGCACGTCTTCACCAGAGACGTTTGCCAGAGGCTTCTGAGACGCAAGTTAACAATGCAGACCTGGAGGGTATCTCCAGGTCCAGAAGAGTGGTAACCTGGGAGCCTCCTGTCTCAGAATACTGCTACCTTCACACTATCATAAGAATGCAGCTAGTTGAGAGCTGGCTTCTAGGCATGCTTCCCTGTGAGAGCTGAGGACAGGGCAGAACCCTCCCGCATCCTGCCTGACTGTAGACGTACCTGCTAACCTCCTTATGTTAGTGGCTGGGATAGGTTGTGGGAAAAGCATGTGTAAGCATTGGGCCTGAACTCCCGTGTATCTGAGTTGAATACAGCGATTTCCAAAGTCCTTCTTCATCAGAGTGTAGCTAGGTTCCCACTCACATGTCCGAGTGGGTAGCACACATCTGCCTCCCATGTATACACACTTCTGAGAGTTGAGCTTATGGCCTGTAAGCCTACCTCCTGCCTGCAGCTACCTTTCGCTTCCAAAAGGCCTAGGCTCGCTGCTTGACGCAAGTGTTGGGAGAGGTAACTGGAATCTCCCGGCACACAAGACTAGTGCCACCAAGCTCAATCCAGCGATTTCCCAGTAATTCCTGGGGTAGACTGGTGCTACATACTAAGTTCCATATGTGAGAAGGTAGCTGAACGCCTTGTCCAAAATCATCTTACTGCTGAGAGTTGAGCTCACCCTCAGTCCCTCACAGTTCCACACTGCCTGCAGAGTGAGCTTCCCACGTCTTCACCAGAGACTTTTGCCAGAGGCTTCTGAGACGCAAGTTAACAATGCACACCTGGACGGTATCTCCAGGTGCAGTAGAGTGGTAATCTGGGAACCTCCTTACTCAGAATACTGCTACCTTCACACTGTCATAAGAATGCAGCTAGTTGAGAGCTGGCTTCTAGGCATGCTTCCCTGTGAGAGCTGAGGACAGGGCAGAACCCTCCCGCATCCTGCCTGACTGTAGACGTACCTGCTAACCTCCTTATGTTAGTGGCTGGGATAGGTTGTGGGAAAAGCATGTGTAAGCATTGGGCCTGAACTCCCGTGTATCTGAGTTGAATACAGCGATTTCCAAAGTCCTTCTTCATCAGAGTGTAGCTAGGTTCCCACTCACATGTCCGAGTGGGTAGCACACATCTGCCTCCCATGTATACACACTTCTGAGAGTTGAGCTTATGGCCTGTAAGCCTACCTCCTGCCTGCAGCTACCTTTCGCTTCCAAAAGGCCTAGGCTCGCTGCTTCACCGAAGTGTTGGGAGAGGTAACTGGAATCTCCCGGCACACAAGACTAGTGCCACCAAGCTCAATCCAGCGATTTCCCAGTAATTCCTGGGGTAGACTGGTGCTACATACTAAGTTCCATATGTGAGAAGGTAGCTGAACGCCTTGTCCAAAATCATCTTACTGCTGAGAGTTGAGCTCACCCTCAGTCCCTCACAGTTCCACACTGCCTGCAGAGTGAGCTTCCCACGTCTTCACCAGAGACGTTTGCCAGAGGCTTCTGAGACGCAAGTTAACAATGCACACCTGGACGGTATCTCCAGGTGCAGTAGAGTGGTAATCTGGGAACCTCCTTACTCAGAATACTGCTACCTTCACACTGTCATAAGAATGCAGCTAGTTGAGAGCTGGCTTCTAGGCATGCTTCCCTGTGAGAGCTGAGGACAGGGCAGAACCCTCCCGCATCCTGCCTGACTGTAGACGTACCTGCTAACCTCCTTATGTTAGTGGCTGGGATAGGTTGTGGGAAAAGCATGTGTAAGCATTGGGCCTGAACTCCCGTGTATCTGAGTTGAATACAGCGATTTCCAAAGTCCTTCTTCATCAGAGTGTAGCTAGGTTCCCACTCACATGTCCGAGTGGGTAGCACACATCTGCCTCCCATGTATACACACTTCTGAGAGTTGAGCTTATGGCCTGTAAGCCTACCTCCTGCCTGCAGCTACCTTTCGCTTCCAAAAGGCCTAGGCTCGCTGCTTGACGCAAGTGTTGGGAGAGGTAACTGGAATCTCCCGGCACACAAGACTAGTGCCACCAAGCTCAATCCAGCGATTTCCCAGTAATTCCTGGGGTAGACTGGTGCTACATACTAAGTTCCATATGTGAGAAGGTAGCTGAACGCCTTGTCCAAAATCATCTTACTGCTGAGAGTTGAGCTCACCCTCAGTCCCTCACAGTTCCACACTGCCTGCAGAGTGAGTTTCCCACGTCTTCACCAGAGACTTTTGCCAGAGGCTTCTGAGACGCAAGTTAACAATGCACACCTGGACGGTATCTCCAGGTGCAGTAGAGTGGTAATCTGGGAACGTCCTTACTCAGAATACTGCTACCTTCACACTGTCATAAGAATGCAGCTAGTTGAGAGCTGGCTTCTAGGCAAGCTTCCCTGTGAGAGCTGAGGACAGGGCAGAACCCTCCCGCATCCTGCCTGACTGTAGACGTACCTGCTAACCTCCTTATGTTAGTGGCTGGGATGGGTTGCGGGAAAAGCATGTGTAAGCATTGGGCCTGAACTCCCGTGTATCTGAGTTGAATAGAGCGATTTCCAACATCCTTCTTCAATAGGAGTGTAGCTAGGTTCCAACTCCCATGTCCGAGTGGGTAGCAGACATCTGCCTCCCATGCATACACACTTCTGAGAGTTGAGCTTATGGCCTGTAACCCTACATCCTGCCTGCCGCTACCTTTCGCTTCCAAAAGGCCTAGGCTCGCTGCTTGACGCAAGTGTTGGGAGAGGTAACTGGAATCTCCCGGCACACAAGACGAGTGCCTCCAAGCTCAATCAAGCGATTTCCTAGTAATTCCTGGGGTAGACTGGTGCTACATACTAAGTTAGATACGTGAGTATGTAGTTGAACGCCTTGTCCAAAAACATCTTACTTCTGAGAGTTGAGCTCACCCTCAGTCCCTCACAGTTCCACACTGCCTGCAGAGTGAGTTTCGCACGTCTTCACCAGAGACGTTTGCCAGAGGCTTCTGAGACGCAAGTTAACAATGCAGACCTGGAGGGTATCTCCAGGTCCAGTAGAGTGGTAACCTGGGAGCCTCCTGTCTCAGAATACTGCTACCTTCACACTATCATAAGAATGCAGCTAGTTGAGAGCTGGCTTCTAGGCATGCTTCCCTGTGAGAGCTGAGGACAGGGCAGAACCCTCCCGCATCCTGCCTGACTGTAGACGTACCTGCTAACCTCCTTATGTTAGTGGCTGGGATAGGTTGTGGGAAAAGCATGTGTAAGCATTGGGCCTGAACTCCCGTGTATCTGAGTTGAATACAGCGATTTCCAAAGTCCTTCTTCATCAGAGTGTAGCTAGGTTCCCACTCACATGTCCGAGTGGGTAGCACACATCTGCCTCCCATGTATACACACTTCTGAGAGTTGAGCTTATGGCCTGTAAGCCTACCTCCTGCCTGCAGCTACCTTTCGCTTCCAAAAGGCCTAGGCTCGCTGCTTGACGCAAGTGTTGGGAGAGGTAACGGGAATCTCCCGGCACACAAGACTAGTGCCACCAAGCTCAATCCAGCGATTTCCCAGTAATTCCTGGGGTAGACTGGTGCTACATACTAAGTTCCATATGTGAGAAGGTAGCTGAACGCCTTGTCCAAAATCATCTTACTGCTGAGAGTTGAGCTCACCCTCAGTCCCTCACAGTTCCACACTGCCTGCAGAGTGAGCTTCCCACGTCTTCACCAGAGACTTTTGCCAGAGGCTTCTGAGACGCAAGTTAACAATGCACACCTGGACGGTATCTCCAGGTGCAGTAGAGTGGTAATCTGGGAACCTCCTTACTCAGAATACTGCTACCTTCACACTGTCATAAGAATGCAGCTAGTTGAGAGCTGGCTTCTAGGCATGCTTCCCTGTGAGAGCTGAGGACAGGGCAGAACCCTCCCGCATCCTGCCTGACTGTAGACGTACCTGCTAACCTCCTTATGTTAGTGGCTGGGATAGGTTGTGGGAAAAGCATGTGTAAGCATTGGGCCTGAACTCCCGTGTATCTGAGTTGAATACAGCGATTTCCAAAGTCCTTCTTCATCAGAGTGTAGCTAGGTTCCCACTCACATGTCCGAGTGGGTAGCACACATCTGCCTCCCATGTATACACACTTCTGAGAGTTGAGCTTATGGCCTGTAAGCCTACCTCCTGCCTGCAGCTACCTTTCGCTTCCAAAAGGCCTAGGGTCGCTGCTTCACCGAAGTGTTGGGAGAGGTAACTGGAATCTCCCGGCACACAAGACTAGTGCCACCAAGCTCAATCCAGCGATTTCCCAGTAATTCCTGGGGTAGACTGGTGCTACATACTAAGTTCCATATGTGAGAAGGTAGCTGAACGCCTTGTCCAAAATCATCTTACTGCTGAGAGTTGAGCTCACCCTCAGTCCCTCACAGTTCCACACTGCCTGCAGAGTGAGTTTCCCACGTCTTCACCAGAGACTTTTGCCAGAGGCTTCTGAGACGCAAGTTAACAATGCACACCTGGACGGTATCTCCAGGTGCAGTAGAGTGGTAATCTGGGAACCTCCTTACTCAGAATACTGCTACCTTCACACTGTCATAAGAATGCAGCTAGTTGAGAGCTGGCTTCTAGGCAAGCTTCCCTGTGAGAGCTGAGGACAGGGCAGAACCCTCCCGCATCCTGCCTGACTGTAGACGTACCTGCTAACCTCCTTATGTTAGTGGCTGGGATGGGTTGCGGGAAAAGCATGTGTAAGCATTGGGCCTGAACTCCCGTGTATCTGAGTTGAATACAGCGATTTCCAAAGTCCTTCTTCATCAGAGTGTAGCTAGGTTCCCACTCACATGTCCGAGTGGGTAGCACACATCTGCCTCCCATGTATACATACTTCTGAGAGTTGAGCTTATGGCCTGTAAGCCTACCTCCTGCCTGCAGCTACCTTTCGCTTCCAAAAGGCCTAGGCTCGCTGCTTGACGCAAGTGTTGGGAGAGGTAACTGGAATCTCCCGGCACACAAGACTAGTGCCACCAAGCTCAATCCAGCGATTTCCCAGTAATTCCTGGGGTAGACTGGTGCTACATACTAAGTTCCATATGTGAGAAGGTAGCTGAACGCCTTGTCCAAAATCATCTTACTGCTGAGAGTTGAGCTCACCCTCAGTCCCTCACAGTTCCACACTGCCTGCAGAGTGAGCTTCCCACGTCTTCACCAGAGACGTTTGCCAGAGGCTTCTGAGACGCAAGTTAACAATGCACACCTGGACGGTATCTCCAGGTGCAGTAGAGTGGTAATCTGGGAACCTCCTTACTCAGAATACTGCTACCTTCACACTGTCATAAGAATGCAGCTAGTTGATAGCTGGCTTCTAGGCATGCTTCCCTGTGAGAGCTGAGGACAGGGCAGAACCCTCCCGCATCCTGCCTGACTGTAGACGTACCTGCTAACCTCCTTATGTTAGTGGCTGGGATAGGTTGTGGGAAAAGCATGTGTAAGCATTGGGCCTGAACTCCCGTGTATCTGAGTTGAATACAGCGATTTCCAAAGTCCTTCTTCATCAGAGTGTAGCTAGGTTCTCACTCACATGTCCGAGTGGGTAGCACACATCTGCCTCCCATGTATACACACTTCTGAGTGTTGAGCTTATGGCCTGTAAGCCTACCTCCTGCCTGCAGCTACCTTTCGCTTCCAAAAGGCCTAGGCTCGCTGCTTGACGCAAGTGTTGGGAGAGGTAACTGGAATCTCCCGGCACACAAGACTAGTGCCACCAAGCTCAATCCAGCGATTTCCCAGTAATTCCTGGGGTAGACTGGTGCTACATACTAAGTTCCATATGTGAGAAGGTAGCTGAACGCCTTGTCCAAAATCATCTTACTGCTGAGAGTTGAGCTCACCCTCAGTCCCTCACAGTTCCACACTGCCTGCAGAGTGAGTTTCCCACGTCTTCACCAGAGACTTTTGCCAGAGGCTTCTGAGACGCAAGTTAACAATGCACACCTGGACGGTATCTCCAGGTGCAGTAGAGTGGTAATCTGGGAACCTCCTTACTCAGAATACTGCTACCTTCACACTGTCATAAGAATGAAGCTAGTTGAGAGCTGGCTTCTAGGCATGCTTCCCTGTGAGAGCTGAGGACAGGGCAGAACCCTCCCGCATCCTGCCTGACTGTAGACGTACCTGCTAACCTCCTTATGTTAGTGGCTGGGATAGGTTGTGGGAAAAGCATGTGTAAGCATTGGGCCTGAACTCCCGTGTATCTGAGTTGAATACAGCGATTTCCAAAGTCCTTCTTCATCAGAGTGTAGCTAGGTTCCCACTCACATGTCCGAGTGGGTAGCACACATCTGCCTCCCATGTATACACACTTCTGAGAGTTGAGCTTATGGCCTGTAAGCCTACCTCCTGCCTGCAGCTACCTTTCGCTTCCAAAAGGCCTAGGCTCGCTGCTTGACGCAAGTGTTGGGAGAGGTAACTGGAATCTCCCGGCACACAAGACTAGTGCCACCAAGCTCAATCCAGCGATTTCCCAGTAATTCCTGGGGTAGACTGGTGCTACATACTAAGTTCCATATGTGAGAAGGTAGCTGAACGCCTTGTCCAAAATCATCTTACTGCTGAGAGTTGAGCTCACCCTCAGTCCCTCACAGTTCCACACTGCCTGCAGAGTGAGTTTCCCACGTCTTCACCAGAGACTTTTGCCAGAGGCTTCTGAGACGCAAGTTAACAATGCACACCTGGACGGTATCTCCAGGTGCAGTAGAGTGGTAATCTGGGAACGTCCTTACTCAGAATACTGCTACCTTCACACTGTCATAAGAATGCAGCTAGTTGAGAGCTGGCTTCTAGGCAAGCTTCCCTGTGAGAGCTGAGGACAGGGCAGAACCCTCCCGCATCCTGCCTGACTGTAGACGTACCTGCTAACCTCCTTATGTTAGTGGCTGGGATGGGTTGCGGGAACAGCATGTGTAAGCATTGGGCCTGAACTCCCGTGTATCTGAGTTGAATAGAGCGATTTCCAACATCCTTCTTCAATAGGAGTGTAGCTAGGTTCCAACTCCCATGTCCGAGTGGGTAGCAGACATCTGCCTCCCATGCATACACACTTCTGAGAGTTGAGCTTATGGCCTGTAACCCTACATCCTGCCTGCCGCTACCTTTCGCTTCCAAAAGGCCTAGGCTCGCTGCTTGACGCAAGTGTTGGGAGAGGTAACTGGAATCTCCCGGCACACAAGACGAGTGCCTCCAAGCTCAATCAAGCGATTTCCTAGTAATTCCTGGGGTAGACTGGTGCTACATACTAAGTTAGATACGTGAGTATGTAGTTGAACGCCTTGTCCAAAAACATCTTACTTCTGAGAGTTGAGCTCACCCTCAGTCCCTCACAGTTCCACACTGCCTGCAGAGTGAGTTTCGCACGTCTTCACCAGAGACGTTTGCCAGAGGCTTCTGAGACGCAAGTTAACAATGCAGACCTGGAGGGTATCTCCAGGTCCAGTAGAGTGGTAACCTGGGAGCCTCCTGTCTCAGAATACTGCTACCTTCACACTATCATAAGAATGCAGCTAGTTGAGAGCTGGCTTCTAGGCATGCTTCCCTGTGAGAGCTGAGGACAGGGCAGAACCCTCCCGCATCCTGCCTGACTGTAGACGTACCTGCTAACCTCCTTATGTTAGTGGCTGGGATAGGTTGTGGGAAAAGCATGTGTAAGCATTGGGCCTGAACTCCCGTGTATCTGAGTTGAATACAGCGATTTCCAAAGTCCTTCTTCATCAGAGTGTAGCTAGGTTCCCACTCACATGTCCGAGTGGGTAGCACACATCTGCCTCCCATGTATACACACTTCTGAGAGTTGAGCTTATGGCCTGTAAGCCTACCTCCTGCCTGCAGCTACCTTTCGCTTCCAAAAGGCCTAGGCTCGCTGCTTGACGCAAGTGTTGGGAGAGGTAACTGGAATCTCCCGGCACACAAGACTAGTGCCACCAAGCTCAATCCAGCGATTTCCCAGTAATTCCTGGGGTAGACTGGTGCTACATACTAAGTTCCATATGTGAGAAGGTAGCTGAACGCCTTGTCCAAAATCATCTTACTGCTGAGAGTTGAGCTCACCCTCAGTCCCTCACAGTTCCACACTGCCTGCAGAGTGAGTTTCCCACGTCTTCACCAGAGACTTTTGCCAGAGGCTTCTGAGACGCAAGTTAACAATGCACACCTGGACGGTATCTCCAGGTGCAGTAGAGTGGTAATCTGGGAACGTCCTTACTCAGAATACTGCTACCTTCACACTGTCATAAGAATGCAGCTAGTTGAGAGCTGGCTTCTAGGCAAGCTTCCCTGTGAGAGCTGAGGACAGGGCAGAACCCTCCCGCATCCTGCCTGACTGTAGACGTACCTGCTAACCTCCTTATGTTAGTGGCTGGGATGGGTTGCGGGAAAAGCATGTGGAAGCATTGGGCCTGAACTCCCGTGTATCTGAGTTGAATAGAGCGATTTCCAACATCCTTCTTCAATAGGAGTGTAGCTAGGTTCCAACTCCCATGTCCGAGTGGGTAGCAGACATCTGCCTCCCATGCATACACACTTCTGAGAGTTGAGCTTATGGCCTGTAACCCTACATCCTGCCTGCCGCTACCTTTCGCTTCCAAAAGGCCTAGGCTCGCTGCTTGACGCAAGTGTTGGGAGAGGTAACTGGAATCTCCCGGCACACAAGACGAGTGCCTCCAAGCTCAATCAAGCGATTTCCTAGTAATTCCTGGGGTAGACTGGTGCTACATACTAAGTTAGATACGTGAGTATGTAGTTGAAAGCCTTGTCCAAAAACATCTTACTTCTGAGAGTTGAGCTCACCCTCAGTCCCTCATAGTTCCACACTGCCTGCAGAGTGAGTTTCGCACGTCTTCACCAGAGACGTTTGCCAGAGGCTTCTGAGACGCAAGTTAACAATGCAGACCTGGAGGGTATCTCCAGGTCCAGTAGAGTGGTAACCTGGGAGCCTCCTGTCTCAGAATACTGCTACCTTCACACTGTCATAAGAATGCAGCTAGTTGAGAGCTGGCTTCTAGGCATGCTTCCCTGTGAGAGCTGAGGACAGGGCAGAACCCTCCCGCATCCTGCCTGACTGTAGACGTACCTGCTAACCTCCTTATGTTAGTGGCTGGGATGGGTTGCGGGAACAGCATGTGTAAGCATTGGGCCTGAACTCCCGTGTATCTGAGTTGAATAGAGCGATTTCCAACATCCTTCTTCAATAGGAGTGTAGCTAGGTTCCAACTCCCATGTCCGAGTGGGTAGCAGACATCTGCCTCCCATGCATACACACTTCTGAGAGTTGAGCTTATGGCCTGTAACCCTACATCCTGCCTGCCGCTACCTTTCGCTTCCAAAAGGCCTAGGCTCGCTGCTTGACGCAAGTGTTGGGAGAGGTAACTGGAATCTCCCGGCACACAAGACGAGTGCCTCCAAGCTCAATCAAGCGATTTCCTAGTAATTCCTGGGGTAGACTGGTGCTACATACTAAGTTAGATACGTGAGTATGTAGTTGAACGCCTTGTCCAAAAACATCTTACTTCTGAGAGTTGAGCTCACCCTCAGTCCCTCACAGTTCCACACTGCCTGCAGAGTGAGTTTCGCACGTCTTCACCAGAGACGTTTGCCAGAGGCTTCTGAGACGCAAGTTAACAATGCAGACCTGGAGGGTATCTCCAGGTCCAGTAGAGTGGTAACCTGGGAGCCTCCTGTCTCAGAATACTGCTACCTTCACACTATCATAAGAATGCAGCTAGTTGAGAGCTGGCTTCTAGGCATGCTTCCCTGTGAGAGCTGAGGACAGGGCAGAACCCTCCCGCATCCTGCCTGACTGTAGACGTACCTGCTAACCTCCTTATGTTAGTGGCTGGGATAGGTTGTGGGAAAAGCATGTGTAAGCATTGGGCCTGAACTCCCGTGTATCTGAGTTGAATACAGCGATTTCCAAAGTCCTTCTTCATCAGAGTGTAGCTAGGTTCCCACTCACATGTCCGAGTGGGTAGCACACATCTGCCTCCCATGTATACACACTTCTGAGAGTTGAGCTTATGGCCTGTAAGCCTACCTCCTGCCTGCAGCTACCTTTCGCTTCCAAAAGGCCTAGGCTCGCTGCTTGACGCAAGTGTTGGGAGAGGTAACTGGAATCTCCCGGCACACAAGACTAGTGCCACCAAGCTCAATCCAGCGATTTCCCAGTAATTCCTGGGGTAGACTGGTGCTACATACTAAGTTCCATATGTGAGAAGGTAGCTGAACGCCTTGTCCAAAATCATCTTACTGCTGAGAGTTGAGCTCACCCTCAGTCCCTCACAGTTCCACACTGCCTGCAGAGTGAGCTTCCCACGTCTTCACCAGAGACTTTTGCCAGAGGCTTCTGAGACGCAAGTTAACAATGCACACCTGGACGGTATCTCCAGGTGCAGTAGAGTGGTAATCTGGGAACCTCCTTACTCAGAATACTGCTACCTTCACACTGTCATAAGAATGCAGCTAGTTGAGAGCTGGCTTCTAGGCATGCTTCCCTGTGAGAGCTGAGGACAGGGCAGAACCCTCCCGCATCCTGCCTGACTGTAGACGTACCTGCTAACCTCCTTATGTTAGTGGCTGGGATAGGTTGTGGGAAAAGCATGTGTAAGCATTGGGCCTGAACTCCCGTGTATCTGAGTTGAATACAGCGATTTCCAAAGTCCTTCTTCATCAGAGTGTAGCTAGGTTCCCACTCACATGTCCGAGTGGGTAGCACACATCTGCCTCCCATGTATACACACTTCTGAGAGTTGAGCTTATGGCCTGTAAGCCTACCTCCTGCCTGCAGCTACCTTTCGCTTCCAAAAGGCCTAGGGTCGCTGCTTCACCGAAGTGTTGGGAGAGGTAACTGGAATCTCCCGGCACACAAGACTAGTGCCACCAAGCTCAATCCAGCGATTTCCCAGTAATTCCTGGGGTAGACTGGTGCTACATACTAAGTTCCATATGTGAGAAGGTAGCTGAACGCCTTGTCCAAAATCATCTTACTGCTGAGAGTTGAGCTCACCCTCAGTCCCTCACAGTTCCACACTGCCTGCAGAGTGAGCTTCCCACGTCTTCACCAGAGACGTTTGCCAGAGGCTTCTGAGACGCAAGTTAACAATGCACACCTGGACGGTATCTCCAGGTGCAGTAGAGTGGTAATCTGGGAACCTCCTTACTCAGAATACTGCTACCTTCACACTGTCATAAGAATGCAGCTAGTTGAGAGCTGGCTTCTAGGCATGCTTCCCTGTGAGAGCTGAGGACAGGGCAGAACCCTCCCGCATCCTGCCTGACTGTAGACGTACCTGCTAACCTCCTTATGTTAGTGGCTGGGATAGGTTGTGGGAAAAGCATGTGTAAGCATTGGGCCTGAACTCCCGTGTATCTGAGTTGAATACAGCGATTTCCAAAGTCCTTCTTCATCAGAGTGTAGCTAGGTTCCCACTCACATGTCCGAGTGGGTAGCACACATCTGCCTCCCATGTATACACACTTCTGAGAGTTGAGCTTATGGCCTGTAAGCCTACCTCCTGCCTGCAGCTACCTTTCGCTTCCAAAAGGCCTAGGCTCGCTGCTTGACGCAAGTGTTGGGAGAGGTAACTGGAATCTCCCGGCACACAAGACTAGTGCCACCAAGCTCAATCCAGCGATTTCCCAGTAATTCCTGGGGTAGACTGGTGCTACATACTAAGTTCCATATGTGAGAAGGTAGCTGAACGCCTTGTCCAAAATCATCTTACTGCTGAGAGTTGAGCTCACCCTCAGTCCCTCACAGTTCCACACTGCCTGCAGAGTGAGTTTCCCACGTCTTCACCAGAGACTTTTGCCAGAGGCTTCTGAGACGCAAGTTAACAATGCACACCTGGACGGTATCTCCAGTTGCAGTAGAGTGGTAATCTGGGAACGTCCTTACTCAGAATACTGCTACCTTCACACTGTCATAAGAATGCAGCTAGTTGAGAGCTGGCTTCTAGGCAAGCTTCCCTGTGAGAGCTGAGGACAGGGCAGAACCCTCCCGCATCCTGCCTGACTGTAGACGTACCTGCTAACCTCCTTATGTTAGTGGCTGGGATGGGTTGCGGGAAAAGCATGTGGAAGCATTGGGCCTGAACTCCCGTGTATCTGAGTTGAATAGAGCGATTTCCAACATCCTTCTTCAATAGGAGTGTAGCTAGGTTCCAACTCCCATTTCCGAGTGGGTAGCAGACATCTGCCTCCCATGCATACACACTTCTGAGAGTTGAGCTTATGGCCTGTAACCCTACATCCTGCCTGCCGCTACCTTTCGCTTCCAAAAGGCCTAGGCTCGCTGCTTGACGCAAGTGTTGGGAGAGGTAACTGGAATCTCCCGGCACACAAGACGAGTGCCTCCAAGCTCAATCAAGCGATTTCCTAGTAATTCCTGGGGTAGACTGGTGCTACATACTAAGTTAGATACGTGAGTATGTAGTTGAACGCCTTGTCCAAAAACATCTTACTTCTGAGAGTTGAGCTCACCCTCAGTCCCTCACAGTTCCACACTGCCTGCAGAGTGAGTTTCGCACGTCTTCACCAGAGACGTTTGCCAGAGGCTTCTGAGACGCAAGTTAACAATGCAGACCTGGAGGGTATCTCCAGGTCCAGTAGAGTGGTAACCTGGGAGCCTCCTGTCTCAGAATACTGCTACCTTCACACTATCATAAGAATGCAGCTAGTTGAGAGCTGGCTTCTAGGCATGCTTCCCTGTGAGAGCTGAGGACAGGGCAGAACCCTCCCGCATCCTGCCTGACTGTAGACGTACCTGCTAACCTCCTTATGTTAGTGGCTGGGATAGGTTGTGGGAAAAGCATGTGTAAGCATTGGGCCTGAACTCCCGTGTATCTGAGTTGAATACAGCGATTTCCAAAGTCCTTCTTCATCAGAGTGTAGCTAGGTTCCCACTCACATGTCCGAGTGGGTAGCACACATCTGCCTCCCATGTATACACACTTCTGAGAGTTGAGCTTATGGCCTGTAAGCCTACCTCCTGCCTGCAGCTACCTTTCGCTTCCAAAAGGCCTAGGCTCGCTGCTTGACGCAAGTGTTGGGAGAGGTAACGGGAATCTCCCGGCACACAAGACTAGTGCCACCAAGCTCAATCCAGCGATTTCCCAGTAATTCCTGGGGTAGACTGGTGCTACATACTAAGTTCCATATGTGAGAAGGTAGCTGAACGCCTTGTCCAAAATCATCTTACTGCTGAGAGTTGAGCTCACCCTCAGTCCCTCACAGTTCCACACTGCCTGCAGAGTGAGCTTCCCACGTCTTCACCAGAGACTTTTGCCAGAGGCTTCTGAGACGCAAGTTAACAATGCACACCTGGACGGTATCTCCAGGTGCAGTAGAGTGGTAATCTGGGAACCTCCTTACTCAGAATACTGCTACCTTCACACTGTCATAAGAATGCAGCTAGTTGAGAGCTGGCTTCTAGGCATGCTTCCCTGTGAGAGCTGAGGACAGGGCAGAACCCTCCCGCATCCTGCCTGACTGTAGACGTACCTGCTAACCTCCTTATGTTAGTGGCTGGGATAGGTTGTGGGAAAAGCATGTGTAAGCATTGGGCCTGAACTCCCGTGTATCTGAGTTGAATACAGCGATTTCCAAAGTCCTTCTTCATCAGAGTGTAGCTAGGTTCCCACTCACATGTCCGAGTGGGTAGCACACATCTGCCTCCCATGTATACACACTTCTGAGAGTTGAGCTTATGGCCTGTAAGCCTACCTCCTGCCTGCAGCTACCTTTCGCTTCCAAAAGGCCTAGGGTCGCTGCTTCACCGAAGTGTTGGGAGAGGTAACTGGAATCTCCCGGCACACAAGACTAGTGCCACCAAGCTCAATCCAGCGATTTCCCAGTAATTCCTGGGGTAGACTGGTGCTACATACTAAGTTCCATATGTGAGAAGGTAGCTGAACGCCTTGTCCAAAATCATCTTACTGCTGAGAGTTGAGCTCACCCTCAGTCCCTCACAGTTCCACACTGCCTGCAGAGTGAGTTTCCCACGTCTTCACCAGAGACTTTTGCCAGAGGCTTCTGAGACGCAAGTTAACAATGCACACCTGGACGGTATCTCCAGGTGCAGTAGAGTGGTAATCTGGGAACGTCCTTACTCAGAATACTGCTACCTTCACACTGTCATAAGAATGCAGCTAGTTGAGAGCTGGCTTCTAGGCAAGCTTCCCTGTGAGAGCTGAGGACAGGGCAGAACCCTCCCGCATCCTGCCTGACTGTAGACGTACCTGCTAACCTCCTTATGTTAGTGGCTGGGATGGGTTGCGGGAAAAGCATGTGTAAGCATTGGGCCTGAACTCCCGTGTATCTGAGTTGAATAGAGCGATTTCCAACATCCTTCTTCAATAGGAGTGTAGCTAGGTTCCAACTCCCATGTCCGAGTGGGTAGCAGACATCTGCCTCCCATGCATACACACTTCTGAGAGTTGAGCTTATGGCCTGTAACCCTACATCCTGCCTGCCGCTACCTTTCGCTTCCAAAAGGCCTAGGCTCGCTGCTTGACGCAAGTGTTGGGAGAGGTAACTGGAATCTCCCGGCACACAAGACGAGTGCCTCCAAGCTCAATCAAGCGATTTCCTAGTAATTCCTGGGGTAGACTGGTGCTACATACTAAGTTAGATACGTGAGTATGTAGTTGAACGCCTTGTCCAAAATCATCTTACTGCTGAGAGTTGAGCTCACCCTCAGTCCCTCACAGTTCCACACTGCCTGCAGAGTGAGCTTCCCACGTCTTCACCAGAGACGTTTGCCAGAGGCGTCTGAGACGCAAGTTAACAATGCACACCTGGACGGTATCTCCAGGTGCAGTAGAGTGGTAATCTGGGAACCTCCTTACTCAGAATACTGCTACCTTCACACTGTCATAAGAATGCAGCTAGTTGAGAGCTGGCTTCTAGGCAAGCTTCCCTGTGAGAGCTGAGGACAGGGCAGAACCCTCCCGCATCCTGCCTGACTGTAGACGTACCTGCTAACCTCCTTATGTTAGTGGCTGGGATGGGTTGCGGGAAAAGCATGTGTAAGCATTGGGCCTGAACTCCCGTGTATCTGAGTTGAATACAGCGATTTCCAACATCCTTCTAAAATAGGAGTGTAGCTAGGTTCCAACTCCCATGTCCGAGTGGGCAGCAGACATCTGCCTCCCATGCATACACACTTCTGAGAGTTGAGCTTATGGCCTGTAACCCTACATCCTGCCTGCAGCTACCTTTCGCTTCCAAAAGGCCTAGCCTCGCTGCTTGACGCAAGTGTTGGGAGAGGTAACTGGAATCTCCCGGCACACAAGACGAGTGCCTCCAAGCTCAATCAAGCGATTTCCTAGTAATTCCTGGGGTAGACTGGTGCTACATACTAAGTTCCATACGTGAGTATGTAGTTGAACGCCTTGTCCAAAAACATCTTACTTCTCAGAGTTGAGCTCACCCTCAGTCCCTCACAGTTCCACACTGCCTGCAGAGTGAGTTTCGCACGTCTTCACCAGAGACGTTTGCCAGAGGCTTCTGAGACGCAAGTTAACAATGCAGACCTGGAGGGTATCTCCAGGTCCAGTAGAGTGGTAACCTGGGAACCTCCTGTCTCAGAATCCTGCTACCTTCACCCTGCCATAAGAATGCAGCTAGTTGACAGCTGGCTTCAAGGCCTGCTTCCCTGTGAGAGCTAAGGACAGGGCACAACCCTCCCGCATCCTGCTTGACTGTAGAAGGCGCTGCTAACGTCCTCATGTTAGTGGCAAGGAAACGTTGTGAGAAAAGCATGTGGAATCGTTGTGCCTGAACCCACGTGTATCTGAGTTGAATACAGCGATTTCCAAAGTCCTTCTTCATCAGAGTGTAGCTAGGTTCCCACTCGCATGTCCGAGTGGGTAGCAGACATCTGCCTCCCATGTATACACACTTCTGAGACTTGAGCTTATGGCCTGTAAGCCTACCTCCTGCCTGCAGCTACCTTTCGCTTCCAAAAGGCCTAGGCTCGCTGCTTCACCGAAGTGTTGGGAGAGGTAACTGGAATCTCCCGAGACACAAGACTAGTGCCACCAAGCTCAATCCAGCGATTTCCCAGTAATTCCTGGGGTAGACTGGTGCTACATACTAAGTTCCATATGTGAGAAGGTAGCCGAACGCCTTGTCCAAAATCATCTTACTGCTGAGAGTTGAGCTCACCCTCAGTCCCTCACAGTTCCACACTGCCTGCAGAGTGAGTTTCCCACGTCTTCACCAGAGACTTTTGCCAGAGGCTTCTGAGACGCAAGTTAACAATGCACACCTGGACGGTATCTCCAGGTGCAGTAGAGTGGTAATCTGGGAACCTCCTTACTCAGAATACTGCTACCTTCACACTGTCATAAGAATGCAGCTAGTTGAGAGCTGGCTTCTAGGCAAGCTTCCCTGTGAGAGCTGAGGACAGGGCAGAACCCTCCCGCATCCTGCCTGACTGTAGACGTACCTGCTAACCTCCTTATGTTAGTGGCTGGGATGGGTTGCGGGAAAAGCATGTGTAAGCATTGGGCCTGAACTCCCGTGTATCTGAGTTGAATACAGCGATTTCCAACATCCTTCTTCAATAGGAGTGTAGCTAGGTTCCAACTCCCATGTCCGAGTGGGTAGCAGACATCTGCCTCCCATGCATACACACTTCTGAGAGTTGAGCTTATGGCCTGTAACCCTACATCCTGCCTGCCGCTACCTTTCGCTTCCAAAAGGCCTAGGCTCGCTGCTTGACGCAAGTGTTGGGAGAGGTAACTGGAATCTCCCGGCACACAAGACGAGTGCCTCCAAGCTCAATCAAGCGATTTCCTAGTAATTCCTGGGGTAGACTGGTGCTACATACTAAGTTCCATACGTGAGTATGTAGTTGAACGCCTTGTCCAAAAACATCTTACTTCTGAGAGTTGAGCTCACCCTCAGTCCCTCACAGTTCCACACTGCCTGCAGAGTGAGTTTCGCACGTCTTCACCAGAGACGTTTGCCAGAGGCTTCTGAGACGCAAGTTAACAATGCAGACCTGGAGGGTATCTCCAGGTCCAGTAGAGTGGTAACCTGGGAACCTCCTGTCTCAGAATCCTGCTACCTTCACCCTGCCATAAGAATGCAGCTAGTTGACAGCTGGCTTCAAGGCCTGCTTCCCTGTGAGAGCTAAGGACAGGGCACAACCCTCCCGCATCCTGCTTGACTGTAGAAGGCGCTGCTAACGTCCTCATGTTAGTGGCAAGGAAACGTTGTGAGAAAAGCATGTGGAATCGTTGTGCCTGAACCCACGTGTATCTGAGTTGAATACAGCGATTTCCAAAGTCCTTCTTCATCAGAGTGTAGCTAGGTTCCCACTCGCATGTCCGAGTGGGTAGCAGACATCTGCCTCCCATGTATACACACTTCTGAGACTTGAGCTTATGGCCTGTAAGCCTACCTCCTGCCTGCAGCTACCTTTCGCTTCCAAAAGGCCTAGGCTCGCTGCTTCACCGAAGTGTTCGGAGAGGTAACTGGAATCTCCCGGCACACAAGACTAGTGCCACCAAGCTCAATACAGCGATTTCCCAGTAATTCCTGGGGTAGACTGGTGCTACATACTAAGTTCCATATGTGAGAAGGTAGCTGAACGCCTTGTCCAAAATCATCTTACTGCTGAGAGTTGAGCTCACCCTCAGTCCCTCACAGTTCCACACTGCCTGCAGAGTGAGTTTCCCACGTCTTCACCAGAGACTTTTGCCAGAGGCTTCTGAGACGCAAGTTAACAATGCACACCTGGACGGTATCTCCAGGTGCAGTAGAGTGGTAATCTGGGAACCTCCTTACTCAGAATACTGCTACCTTCACACTGTCATAAGAATGCAGCTAGTTGAGAGCTGGCTTCTAGGCAAGCTTCCCTGTGAGAGCTGAGGACAGGGCAGAACCCTCCCGCATCCTGCCTGACTGTAGACGTACCTGCTAACCTCCTTATGTTAGTGGCTGGGATGGGTTGCGGGAAAAGCATGTGTAAGCATTGGGCCTGAACTCCCGTGTATCTGAGTTGAATACAGCGATTTCCAACATCCTTCTAAAATAGGAGTGTAGCTAGGTTCCAACTCCCATGTCCGAGTGGGCAGCAGACATCTGCCTCCCATGCATACACACTTCTGAGAGTTGAGCTTATGGCCTGTAACCCTACATCCTGCCTGCCGCTACCTTTCGCTTCCAAAAGGCCTAGGCTCGCTGCTTGACGCAAGTGTTGGGAGAGGTAACTGGAATCTCCCGGCACACAAGACGAGTGCCTCCAAGCTCAATCAAGCGATTTCCTAGTAATTCCTGGGGTAGACTGGTGCTACATACTAAGTTCCATACGTGAGTATGTAGTTGAACGCCTTGTCCAAAAACATCTTACTTCTGAGAGTTGAGCTCACCCTCAGTCCCTCACAGTTCCACACTGCCTGCAGAGTGAGTTTCGCACGTCTTCACCAGAGACGTTTGCCAGAGGCTTCTGAGACGCAAGTTAACAATGCAGACCTGGAGGGTATCTCCAGGTGCAGTAGAGTGGTAACCTGGGAACCTCCTGTCTCAGAATACTGCTACCTTCACCCTGCCATAAGAATGCAGCTAGTTGACAGCTGGCTTCAAGGCCTGCTTCCCTGTGAGAGCTAAGGACAGGGCACAACCCTCCCGCATCCTGCTTGACTGTAGAAGGAGCTGCTAACGTCCTCATGTTAGTGGCAGGGAAACCTTGTGAGAAAAGCATGTGGAATCGTTGTGCCTGAACCCACGTGTATCTGAGTTGAATACAGCGATTTCCAAAGTCCTTCTTCATCAGAGTGTAGCTAGGTTCCCACTCGCATGTCCGAGTGGGTAGCAGACATCTGCCTCCCATGTATACACACTTCTGAGAGTTGAGCTTATGGCCTGTAAGCCTACCTCCTGCCTGCAGCTACCTTTCGCTTCCAAAAGGCCTAGGCTCGCAGCTTCACCGAAGTGTTGGGAGAGGTAACTGGAATCTCCCGGCACACAAGACTAGTGCCACCAAGCTCAATCCAGCGATTTCCCAGTAATTCCTGGGGTAGACTGGTGCTACATACTAAGTTCCATATGTGAGAAGGTAGCTGAACGCCTTGTCCAAAATCATCTTACTGCTGAGAGTTGAGCTCACCCTCAGTCCCTCACAGTTCCACACTGCCTGCAGAGTGAGTTTCCCACGTCTTCACCAGAGACTTTTGCCAGAGGCTTCTGAGACGCAAGTTAACAATGCACACCTGGACGGTATCTCCAGGTGCAGTAGAGTGGTAATCTGGGAACCTCCTTACTCAGAATACTGCTACCTTCACACTGTCATAAGAATGCAGCTAGTTGAGAGCTGGCTTCTAGGCAAGCTTCCCTGTGAGAGCTGAGGACAGGGCAGAACCCTCCCGCATCCTGCCTGACTGTAGACGTACCTGCTAACCTCCTTATGTTAGTGGCTGGGATGGGTTGCGGGAAAAGCATGTGTAAGCATTGGGCCTGAACTCCCGTGTATCTGAGTTGAATACAGCGATTTCCAACATCCTTCTAAAATAGGAGTGTAGGGATCCCTGGGTGGCGCAGCGGTTTGGCGCCTGCCTTTGGCCCAGGGCGCGATCCTGGAGACCCGGGATCGAATCCCACGTCGGGCTCCCGGTGCATGGAGCCTGCTTCTCCCTCTGCCTGTGTCTCTGCCTCTCTCTCTCTCTCTGTGTGACTATCATAAATAAATAAAAAATTTATAAAAAAAAAAAAAAATAAAATAAAATAGGAGTGTAGCTAGGTTCCAACTCCCATGTCCGAGTGGGCAGCAGACATCTGCCTCCCATGCATACACACTTCTGAGAGTTGAGCTTATGGCCTGTAACCCTACATCCTGCCTGCCGCTACCTTTCGCTTCCAAAAGGCCTAGGCTCGCTGCTTGACGCAAGTGTTGGGAGAGGTAACTGGAATCTCCCGGCACACAAGACGAGTGCCTCCAAGCTCAATCAAGCGATTTCCTAGTAATTCCTGGGGTAGACTGGTGCTACATACTAAGTTCCATACGTGAGTATGTAGTTGAACGCCTTGTCCAAAAACATCTTACTTCTGAGAGTTGAGCTCACCCTCAGTCCCTCACAGTTCCACACTGCCTGCAGAGTGAGTTTCGCACGTCTTCACCAGAGACGTTTGCCAGAGGCTTCTGAGACGCAAGTTAACAATGCAGACCTGGAGGGTATCTCCAGGTGCAGTAGAGTGGTAACCTGGGAACCTCCTGTCTCAGAATACTGCTACCTTCACCCTGCCATAAGAATGCAGCTAGTTGACAGCTGGCTTCAAGGCCTGCTTCCCTGTGAGAGCTAAGGACAGGGCACAACCCTCCCGCATCCTGCTTGACTGTAGAAGGAGCTGCTAACGTCCTCATGTTAGTGGCAGGGAAACGTTGTGAGAAAAGCATGTGGAATCGTTGTGCCTGAACCCACGTGTATCTGAGTTGAATACAGCGATTTCCAAAGTCCTTCTTCATCAGAGTGTAGCTAGGTTCCCACTCGCATGTCCGAGTGGGTAGCAGACATCTGCCTCCCATGTATACACACTTCTGAGAGTTGAGCTTATGGCCTGTAAGCCTACCTCCTGCCTGCAGCTACCTTTCGCTTCCAAAAGGCCTAGGCTCGCTGCTTCACCGAAGTGTTGGGAGAGGTAACTGGAATCTCCCGGCACACAAGACTAGTGCCACCAAGCTCAATCCAGCGATTTCCCAGTAATTCCTGGGGTAGACTGGTGCTACATACTAAGTTCCATATGTGAGAAGGTAGCTGAACGCCTTGTCCAAAATCATCTTACTGCTGAGAGTTGAGCTCACCCTCAGTCCCTCACAGTTCCACACTGCCTGCAGAGTGAGTTTCCCACGTCTTCACCAGAGACTTTTGCCAGAGGCTTCTGAGACGCAAGTTAACAATGCACACCTGGACGGTATCTCCAGGTGCAGTAGAGTGGTAATCTGGGAACCTCCTTACTCAGAATACTGCTACCTTCACACTGTCATAATGCAGCTAGTTGAGAGCTGGCTTCTAGGCAAGCTTCCCTGTGAGAGCTGAGGACAGGGCAGAACCCTCCCGCATCCTGCCTGACTGTAGACGTACCTGCTAACCTCCTTATGTTAGTGGCTGGGATGGGTTGAGGGAAAAGCATGTGTAAGCATTGGGCCTGAACTCCCGAGTATCTGAGTTGAATACAGCGATTTCCAACATCCTTCTTCAATAGGAGTGTAGCTAGGTTCCAACTCCCATGTCCGAGTGGGCAGCAGACATCTGCCTCCCATGCATACACACTTCTGAGAGTTGAGCTTATGGCCTGTAACCCTACATCCTGCCTGCCGCTACCTTTCGCTTCCAAAAGGCCTAGGCTCGCTGCTTGACGCAAGTGTTGGGAGAGGTAACTGGAATCTCCCGGCACACAAGACGAGTGCCTCCAAGCTCAATCAAGCGATTTCCTAGTAATTCCTGGGGTAGACTGGTGCTACATACTAAGTTCCATACGTGAGTATGTAGTTGAACGCCTTGTCCAAAAACATCTTACTTCTCAGAGTTGAGCTCACCCTCAGTCCCTCACAGTTCCACACTGCCTGCAGAGTGAGTTTCGCACGTCTTCACCAGAGACGTTTGCCAGAGGCTTCTGAGACGCAAGTTAACAATGCAGACCTGGAGGGTATCTCCAGGTCCAGTAGAGTGGTAACCTGGGAACCTCCTGTCTCAGAATCCTGCTACCTTCACCCTGCCATAAGAATGCAGCTAGTTGACAGCTGGCTTCAAGGCCTGCTTCCCTGTGAGAGCTAAGGACAGGGCACAACCCTCCCGCATCCTGCTTGACTGTAGAAGGAGCTGCTAACGTCCTCATGTTAGTGGCAGGGAAACGTAGTGAGAAAATCATGTGGAATCGTTGTGCCTGAACCCACGTGTATCTGAGTTGAATACAGCGATTTCCAAAGTCCTTCTTCATCAGAGTGTAGATAGGTTCCCACTCGCATGTCCGAGTGGGTAGCAGACATCTGCCTCCCATGTATACACACTTCTGAGAGTTGAGCTTATGGCCTGTAAGCCTACCTCCTGCCTGCAGCTACCTTTCGCTTCCAAAAGGCCTAGGCTCGCTGCTTCACCGAAGTGTTGGGAGAGGTAACTGGAATCTCCCGGCACACAAGACTAGTGCCACCAAGCTCAATCCAGCGATTTCCCAGTAATTCCTGGGGTAGACTGGTGCTACATACTAAGTTCCATATGTGAGAAGGTAGCTGAACGCCTTGTCCAAAATCATCTTACTGCTGAGAGTTGAGCTCACCCTCAGTCCCTCACAGTTCCACACTGCCTGCAGAGTGAGTTTCCCACGTCTTCACCAGAGACTTTTGCCAGAGGCTTCTGAGACGCAAGTTAACAATGCACACCTGGACGGTATCTCCAGGTGCAGTAGAGTGGTAATCTGGGAACCTCCTTACTCAGAATACTGCTACCTTCACACTGTCATAAGAATGCAGCTAGTTG
The DNA here is from genome assembly GCF_053574225.1 of Canis aureus. NCBI lineage: Eukaryota > Metazoa > Chordata > Mammalia > Carnivora > Canidae > Canis > Canis aureus. Next base: position 496,176 of record NW_027554444.1, on the reverse strand, counting down.
AGAGCTGGCTTCTAGGCAAGCTTCCCTGTGAGAGCTGAGGACAGGGCAGAACCCTCCCGCATCCTGCCTGACTGTAGACGTACCTGCTAACCTCCTTATGTTAGTGGCTGGGATGGGTTGCGGGAAAAGCATGTGTAAGCATTGGGCCTGAACTCCCGTGTATCTGAGTTGAATACAGCGATTTCCAGCATCCTTCTTCAATAGGAGTGTAGCTAGGTTCCAACTCCCATGTCCGAGTGGGTAGCAGACATCTGCCTCCCATGCATACACACTTCTGAGAGTTGAGCTTATGGCCTGTAACCCTACATCCTGCCTGCCGCTACCTTTCGCTTCCAAAAGGCCTAGGCTCGCTGCTTGACGCAAGTGTTGGGAGAGGTAACTGGAATCTCCCGGCACACAAGACGAGTGCCTCCAAGCTCAATCAAGCGATTTCCTAGTAATTCCTGGGGTAGACTGGTGCTACATACTAAGTTCCATACGTGAGTATGTAGTTGAACGCCTTGTCCAAAAACATCTTACTTCTGAGAGTTGAGCTCACCCTCAGTCCCTCACAGTTCCACACTGCCTGCAGAGTGAGTTTCGCACGTCTTCACCAGAGACGTTTGCCAGAGGCTTCTGAGACGCAAGTTAACAATGCATACCTGGAGGGTATCTCCAGGTCCAGTAGAGTGGTAACCTGGGAACCTCCTGTCTCAGAATACTGCTACCTTCACCCTGCCATAAGAATGCAGCTAGTTGACAGCTGGCTTCAAGGCCTGCTTCCCTGTGAGAGCTAAGGACAGGGCACAACCCTCCCGCATCCTGCTTGACTGTAGAAGGAGCTGCTAACGTCCTCATGTTAGTGGCAGGGAAACGTTGTGAGAAAAGCATGTGGAATCGTTGTGCCTGAACCCACGTGTATCTGAGTTGAATACAGCGATTTCCAAAGTCCTTCTTCATCAGAGTGTAGCTAGGTTCCCACTCGCATGTCCGAGTGGGTAGCAGACATCTGCCTCCCATGTATACACACTTCTGAGAGTTGAGCTTATGGCCTGTAAGCCTACCTCCTGCCTGCAGCTACCTTTCGCTTCCAAAAGGCCTAGGCTCGCTGCTTCACCGAAGTGTTGGGAGAGGTAACTGGAATCTCCCGGCACACAAGACTAGTGCCACCAAGCTCAATCCAGCGATTTCCCAGTAATTCCTGGGGTAGACTGGTGCTACATACTAAGTTCCATATGTGAGAAGGTAGCTGAACGCCTTGTCCAAAATCATCTTACTGCTGAGAGTTGAGCTCACCCTCAGTCCCTCACAGTTCCACACTGCCTGCAGAGTGAGTTTCCCACGTCTTCACCAGAGACTTTTGCCAGAGGCTTCTGAGACGCAAGTTAACAATGCACACCTGGACGGTATCTCCAGGTGCAGTAGAGTGGTAATCTGGGAACCTCCTTACTCAGAATACTGCTACCTTCACACTGTCATAAGAATGCAGCTAGTTGAGAGCTGGCTTCTAGGCAAGCTTCCCTGTGAGAGCTGAGGACAGGGCAGAACCCTCCCGCATCCTGCCTGACTGTAGACGTACCTGCTAACCTCCTTATGTTAGTGGCTGGGATGGGTTGCGGGAAAAGCATGTGTAAGCATTGGGCCTGAACTCCCGTGTATCTGAGTTGAATACAGCGATTTCCAGCATCCTTCTTCAATAGGAGTGTAGCTAGGTTCCAACTCCCATGTCCGAGTGGGTAGCAGACATCTGCCTCCCATGCATACACACTTCTGAGAGTTGAGCTTATGGCCTGTAACCCTACATCCTGCCTGCCGCTACCTTTCGCTTCCAAAAGGCCTAGGCTCGCTGCTTGACGCAAGTGTTGGGAGAGGTAACTGGAATCTCCCGGCACACAAGACGAGTGCCTCCAAGCTCAATCAAGCGATTTCCTAGTAATTCCTGGGGTAGACTGGTGCTACATACTAAGTTCCATACGTGAGTATGTAGTTGAACGCCTTGTCCAAAAACATCTGACTTCTGAGAGTTGAGCTCACCCTCAGTCCCTCACAGTTCCACACTGCCTGCAGAGTGAGTTTCGCACGTCTTCACCAGAGACGTTTGCCAGAGGCTTCTGAGACGCAAGTTAACAATGCAGACCTGGAGGGTATCTCCAGGTGCAGTAGAGTGGTAACCTGGGAACCTCCTGTCTCAGAATACTGCTACCTTCACCCTGCCATAAGAATGCAGCTAGTTGACAGCTGGCTTCAAGGCCTGCTTCCCTGTGAGAGCTAAGGACAGGGCACAACCCTCCCGCATCCTGCTTGACTGTAGAAGGAGCTGCTAACGTCCTCATGTTAGTGGCAGGGAAACGTTGTGAGAAAAGCATGTGGAATCGTTGTGCCTGAACCCACGTGTATCTGAGTTGAATACAGCGATTTCCAAAGTCCTTCTTCATCAGAGTGTAGCTAGGTTCCCACTCGCATGTCCGAGTGGGTAGCAGACATCTGCCTCCCATGTATACACACTTCTGAGAGTTGAGCTTATGGCCTGTAAGCCTACCTCCTGCCTGCAGCTACCTTTCGCTTCCAAAAGGCCTAGGCTCGCTGCTTCACCGAAGTGTTGGGAGAGGTAACTGGAATCTCCCGGCACACAAGACTAGTGCCACCAAGCTCAATCCAGCGATTTCCCAGTAATTCCTGGGGTAGACTGGTGCTACATACTAAGTTCCATATGTGAGAAGGTAGCTGAACGCCTTGTCCAAAATCATCTTACTGCTGAGAGTTGAGCTCACCCTCAGTCCCTCACAGTTCCACACTGCCTGCAGAGTGAGTTTCCCACGTCTTCACCAGAGACTTTTGCCAGAGGCTTCTGAGACGCAAGTTAACAATGCACACCTGGACGGTATCTCCAGGTGCAGTAGAGTGGTAATCTGGGAACCTCCTTACTCAGAATACTGCTACCTTCACACTGTCATAAGAATGCAGCTAGTTGAGAGCTGGCTTCTAGGCAAGCTTCCCTGTGAGAGCTGAGGACAGGGCAGAACCCTCCCGCATCCTGCCTGACTGTAGACGTACCTGCTAACCTCCTTATGTTAGTGGCTGGGATGGGTTGAGGGAAAAGCATGTGTAAGCATTGGGCCTGAACTCCCGAGTATCTGAGTTGAATACAGCGATTTCCAACATCCTTCTTCAATAGGAGTGTAGCTAGGTTCCAACTCCCATGTCCGAGTGGGCAGCAGACATCTGCCTCCCATGCATACACACTTCTGAGAGTTGAGCTTATGGCCTGTAACCCTACATCCTGCCTGCCGCTACCTTTCGCTTCCAAAAGGCCTAGGCTCGCTGCTTGACGCAAGTGTTGGGAGAGGTAACTGGAATCTCCCGGCACACAAGACGAGTGCCTCCAAGCTCAATCAAGCGATTTCCTAGTAATTCCTGGGGTAGACTGGTGCTACATACTAAGTTCCATACGTGAGTATGTAGTTGAACGCCTTGTCCAAAAACATCTTACTTCTCAGAGTTGAGCTCACCCTCAGTCCCTCACAGTTCCACACTGCCTGCAGAGTGAGTTTCGCACGTCTTCACCAGAGACGTTTGCCAGAGGCTTCTGAGACGCAAGTTAACAATGCAGACCTGGAGGGTATCTCCAGGTCCAGTAGAGTGGTAACCTGGGAACCTCCTGTCTCAGAATCCTGCTACCTTCACCCTGCCATAAGAATGCAGCTAGTTGACAGCTGGCTTCAAGGCCTGCTTCCCTGTGAGAGCTAAGGACAGGGCACAACCCTCCCGCATCCTGCTTGACTGTAGAAGGAGCTGCTAACGTCCTCATGTTAGTGGCAGGGAAACGTAGTGAGAAAATCATGTGGAATCGTTGTGCCTGAACCCACGTGTATCTGAGTTGAATACAGCGATTTCCAAAGTCCTTCTTCATCAGAGTGTAGATAGGTTCCCACTCGCATGTCCGAGTGGGTAGCAGACATCTGCCTCCCATGTATACACACTTCTGAGAGTTGAGCTTATGGCCTGTAAGCCTACCTCCTGCCTGCAGCTACCTTTCGCTTCCAAAAGGCCTAGGCTCGCTGCTTCACCGAAGTGTTGGGAGAGGTAACTGGAATCTCCCGGCACACAAGACTAGTGCCACCAAGCTCAATCCAGCGATTTCCCAGTAATTCCTGGGGTAGACTGGTGCTACATACTAAGTTCCATATGTGAGAAGGTAGCTGAACGCCTTGTCCAAAATCATCTTACTGCTGAGAGTTGAGCTCACCCTCAGTCCCTCACAGTTCCACACTGCCTGCAGAGTGAGTTTCCCACGTCTTCACCAGAGACTTTTGCCAGAGGCTTCTGAGACGCAAGTTAACAATGCACACCTGGACGGTATCTCCAGGTGCAGTAGAGTGGTAATCTGGGAACCTCCTTACTCAGAATACTGCTACCTTCACACTGTCATAAGAATGCAGCTAGTTGAGAGCTGGCTTCTAGGCAAGCTTCCCTGTGAGAGCTGAGGACAGGGCAGAACCCTCCCGCATCCTGCCTGACTGTAGACGTACCTGCTAACCTCCTTATGTTAGTGGCTGGGATGGGTTGCGGGAAAAGCATGTGTAAGCATTGGGCCTGAACTCCCGTGTATCTGAGTTGAATACAGCGATTTCCAGCATCCTTCTTCAATAGGAGTGTAGCTAGGTTCCAACTCCCATGTCCGAGTGGGTAGCAGACATCTGCCTCCCATGCATACACACTTCTGAGAGTTGAGCTTATGGCCTGTAACCCTACATCCTGCCTGCCGCTACCTTTCGCTTCCAAAAGGCCTAGGCTCGCTGCTTGACGCAAGTGTTGGGAGAGGTAACTGGAATCTCCCGGCACACAAGACGAGTGCCTCCAAGCTCAATCAAGCGATTTCCTAGTAATTCCTGGGGTAGACTGGTGCTACATACTAAGTTCCATACGTGAGTATGTAGTTGAACGCCTTGTCCAAAAACATCTTACTTCTGAGAGTTGAGCTCACCCTCAGTCCCTCACAGTTCCACACTGCCTGCAGAGTGAGTTTCGCACGTCTTCACCAGAGACGTTTGCCAGAGGCTTCTGAGACGCAAGTTAACAATGCATACCTGGAGGGTATCTCCAGGTCCAGTAGAGTGGTAACCTGGGAACCTCCTGTCTCAGAATACTGCTACCTTCACCCTGCCATAAGAATGCAGCTAGTTGACAGCTGGCTTCAAGGCCTGCTTCCCTGTGAGAGCTAAGGACAGGGCACAACCCTCCCGCATCCTGCTTGACTGTAGAAGGAGCTGCTAACGTCCTCATGTTAGTGGCAGGGAAACGTTGTGAGAAAAGCATGTGGAATCGTTGTGCCTGAACCCACGTGTATCTGAGTTGAATACAGCGATTTCCAAAGTCCTTCTTCATCAGAGTGTAGCTAGGTTCCCACTCGCATGTCCGAGTGGGTAGCAGACATCTGCCTCCCATGTATACACACTTCTGAGAGTTGAGCTTATGGCCTGTAAGCCTACCTCCTGCCTGCAGCTACCTTTCGCTTCCAAAAGGCCTAGGCTCGCTGCTTCACCGAAGTGTTGGGAGAGGTAACTGGAATCTCCCGGCACACAAGACTAGTGCCACCAAGCTCAATCCAGCGATTTCCCAGTAATTCCTGGGGTAGACTGGTGCTACATACTAAGTTCCATATGTGAGAAGGTAGCTGAACGCCTTGTCCAAAATCATCTTACTGCTGAGAGTTGAGCTCACCCTCAGTCCCTCACAGTTCCACACTGCCTGCAGAGTGAGTTTCCCACGTCTTCACCAGAGACTTTTGCCAGAGGCTTCTGAGACGCAAGTTAACAATGCACACCTGGACGGTATCTCCAGGTGCAGTAGAGTGGTAATCTGGGAACCTCCTTACTCAGAATACTGCTACCTTCACACTGTCATAAGAATGCAGCTAGTTGAGAGCTGGCTTCTAGGCAAGCTTCCCTGTGAGAGCTGAGGACAGGGCAGAACCCTCCCGCATCCTGCCTGACTGTAGACGTACCTGCTAACCTCCTTATGTTAGTGGCTGGGATGGGTTGCGGGAAAAGCATGTGTAAGCATTGGGCCTGAACTCCCGTGTATCTGAGTTGAATACAGCGATTTCCAGCATCCTTCTTCAATAGGAGTGTAGCTAGGTTCCAACTCCCATGTCCGAGTGGGTAGCAGACATCTGCCTCCCATGCATACACACTTCTGAGAGTTGAGCTTATGGCCTGTAACCCTACATCCTGCCTGCCGCTACCTTTCGCTTCCAAAAGGCCTAGGCTCGCTGCTTGACGCAAGTGTTGGGAGAGGTAACTGGAATCTCCCGGCACACAAGACGAGTGCCTCCAAGCTCAATCAAGCGATTTCCTAGTAATTCCTGGGGTAGACTGGTGCTACATACTAAGTTCCATACGTGAGTATGTAGTTGAACGCCTTGTCCAAAAACATCTGACTTCTGAGAGTTGAGCTCACCCTCAGTCCCTCACAGTTCCACACTGCCTGCAGAGTGAGTTTCGCACGTCTTCACCAGAGACGTTTGCCAGAGGCTTCTGAGACGCAAGTTAACAATGCAGACCTGGAGGGTATCTCCAGGTCCAGTAGAGTGGTAACCTGGGAACCTCCTGTCTCAGAATACTGCTACCTTCACCCTGCCATAAGAATGCAGCTAGTTGACAGCTGGCTTCAAGGCCTGCTTCCCTGTGAGAGCTAAGGACAGGGCACAACCCTCCCGCATCCTGCTTGACTGTAGAAGGAGCTGCTAACGTCCTCATGTTAGTGGCAGGGAAACGTTGTGAGAAAAGCATGTGGAATCGTTGTGCCTGAACCCACGTGTATCTGAGTTGAATACAGCGATTTCCAAAGTCCTTCTTCATCAGAGTGTAGCTAGGTTCCCACTCGCATGTCCGAGTGGGTAGCAGACATCTGCCTCCCATGTATACACACTTCTGAGAGTTGAGCTTATGGCCTGTAAGCCTACCTCCTGCCTGCAGCTACCTTTCGCTTCCAAAAGGCCTAGGCTCGCTGCTTCACCGAAGTGTTGGGAGAGGTAACTGGAATCTCCCGGCACACAAGACTAGTGCCACCAAGCTCAATCCAGCGATTTCCCAGTAATTCCTGGGGTAGACTGGTGCTACATACTAAGTTCCATATGTGAGAAGGTAGCTGAACGCCTTGTCCAAAATCATCTTACTGCTGAGAGTTGAGCTCACCCTCAGTCCCTCACAGTTCCACACTGCCTGCAGAGTGAGTTTCCCACGTCTTCACCAGAGACTTTTGCCAGAGGCTTCTGAGACGCAAGTTAACAATGCACACCTGGACGGTATCTCCAGGTGCAGTAGAGTGGTAATCTGGGAACCTCCTTACTCAGAATACTGCTACCTTCACACTGTCATAAGAATGCAGCTAGTTGAGAGCTGGCTTCTAGGCAAGCTTCCCTGTGAGAGCTGAGGACAGGGCAGAACCCTCCCGCATCCTGCCTGACTGTAGACGTACCTGCTAACCTCCTTATGTTAGTGGCTGGGATGGGTTGCGGGAAAAGCATGTGTAAGCATTGGGCCTGAACTCCCGTGTATCTGAGTTGAATACAGCGATTTCCAACATCCTTCTTCAATAGGAGTGTAGCTAGGTTCCAACTCCCATGTCCGAGTGGGTAGCAGACATCTGCCTCCCATGCATACACACTTCTGAGAGTTGAGCTTATGGCCTGTAACCCTACATCCTGCCTGCCGCTACCTTTCGCTTCCAAAAGGCCTAGGCTCGCTGCTTGACGCAAGTGTTGGGAGAGGTAACTGGAATCTCCCGGCACACAAGACGAGTGCCTCCAAGCTCAATCAAGCGATTTCCTAGTAATTCCTGGGGTAGACTGGTGCTACATACTAAGTTCCATACGTGAGTATGTAGTTGAACGCCTTGTCCAAAAACATCTTACTTCTGAGAGTTGAGCTCACCCTCAGTCCCTCACAGTTCCACACTGCCTGCAGAGTGAGTTTCGCACGTCTTCACCAGAGACGTTTGCCAGAGGCTTCTGAGACGCAAGTTAACAATGCAGACCTGGAGGGTATCTCCAGGTCCAGTAGAGTGGTAACCTGGGAACCTCCTGTCTCAGAATACTGCTACCTTCACCCTGCCATAAGAATGCAGCTAGTTGACAGCTGGCTTCAAGGCCTGCTTCCCTGTGAGAGCTAAGGACAGGGCACAACCCTCCCGCATCCTGCTTGACTGTAGAAGGAGCTGCTAACGTCCTCATGTTAGTGGCAGGGAAACGTTGTGAGAAAAGCATGTGGAATCGTTGTGCCTGAACCCACGTGTATCTGAGTTGAATACAGCGATTTCCAAAGTCCTTCTTCATCAGAGTGTAGCTAGGTTCCCACTCGCATGTCCGAGTGGGTAGCAGACATCTGCCTCCCATGTATACACACTTCTGAGAGTTGAGCTTATGGCCTGTAAGCCTACCTCCTGCCTGCAGCTACCTTTCGCTTCCAAAAGGCCTAGGCTCGCTGCTTCACCGAAGTGTTGGGAGAGGTAACTGGAATCTCCCGGCACACAAGACTAGTGCCACCAAGCTCAATCCAGCGATTTCCCAGTAATTCCTGGGGTAGACTGGTGCTACATACTAAGTTCCATATGTGAGAAGGTAGCTGAACGCCTTGTCCAAAATCATCTTACTGCTGAGAGTTGAGCTCACCCTCAGTCCCTCACAGTTCCACACTGCCTGCAGAGTGAGTTTCCCACGTCTTCACCAGAGACTTTTGCCAGAGGCTTCTGAGACGCAAGTTAACAATGCACACCTGGACGGTATCTCCAGGTGCAGTAGAGTGGTAATCTGGGAACCTCCTGTCTCAGAATACTGCTACCTTCACACTGTCATAAGAATGCAGCTAGTTGAGAGCTGGCTTCTAGGCAAGCTTCCCTGTGAGAGCTGAGGACAGGGCAAAACCCTCCCGCATCCTGCCTGACTGTAGACGTACCTGCTAACCTCCTTATGTTAGTGGCTGGGATGGGTTGCGGGAAAAGCATGTGTAAGCATTGGGCCTGAACTCCCGTGTATCTGAGTTGAATACAGCGATTTCCAACATCCTTCTTCAATAAGAGTGTAGCTAGGTTCCAACTCCCATGTCCGAGTGGGTAGCAGACATCTGCCTCCCATGCATACACACTTCTGAGAGTTGAGCTTATGGCCTGTAACCCTACATCCTGCCTGCCGCTACCTTTCGCTTCCAAAAGGCCTAGGCTCGCTGCTTGACGCAAGTGTTGGGAGAGGTAACTGGAATCTCCCGGCACACAAGACGAGTGCCTCCAAGCTCAATCAAGCGATTTCCTAGTAATTCCTGGGGTAGACTGGTGCTACATACTAAGTTCCATACGTGAGTATGTAGTTGAACGCCTTGTCCAAAAACATCTTACTTCTGAGAGTTGAGCTCACCCTCAGTCCCTCACAGTTCCACACTGCCTGCACAGTGAGTTTCGCACGTCTTCACCAGAGACGTTTGCCAGAGGCTTCTGAGACGCAAGTTAACAATGCAGACCTGGAGGGTATCTCCAGGTCCAGTAGAGTGGTAACCTGGGAACCTCCTGTCTCAGAATACTGCTACCTTCACCCTGCCATAAGAATGCAGCTAGTTGACAGCTGGCTTCAAGGCCTGCTTCCCTGTGAGAGCTAAGGACAGGGCACAACCCTCCCGCATCCTGCTTGACTGTAGAAGGCGCTGCTAACGTCCTCATGTTAGTGGCAGGGAAACGTTGTGAGAAAAGCATGTGGAATCGTTGTGCCTGAACCCACGTGTATCTGAGTTGAATACAGCGATTTCCAAAGTCCTTCTTCATCAGAGTGTAGCTAGGTTCCCACTCGCATGTCCGAGTGGGTAGCAGATATCTGCCTCCCATGTATACACACTTCTGAGAGTTGAGCTTATGGCCTGTAAGCCTACCTCCTGCCTGCAGCTACCTTTCGCTTCCAAAAGGCCTAGGCTCGCTGCTTCACCGAAGTGTTGGGAGAGGTAACTGGAATCTCCCGGCACACAAGACTAGTGCCACCAAGCTCAATCCAGCGATTTCCCAGTAATTCCTGGGGTAGACTGGTGCTACATACTAAGTTCCATATGTGAGAAGGTAGCTGAACGCCTTGTCCAAAATCATCTTACTGCTGAGAGTTGAGCTCACCCTCAGTCCCTCACAGTTCCACACTGCCTGCAGAGTGAGTTTCCCACGTCTTCACCAGAGACTTTTGCCAGAGGCTTCTGAGACGCAAGTTAACAATGCACACCTGGACGGTATCTCCAGGTGCAGTAGAGTGGTAATCTGGGAACCTCCTTACTCAGAATACTGCTACCTTCACACTGCCATAAGAATGCAGCTAGTTGAGAGCTGGCTTCTAGGCAAGCTTCCCTGTGAGAGCTGAGGACAGGGCAGAACCCTCCCGCATCCTGCCTGACTGTAGACGTACCTGCTAACCTCCTTATGTTAGTGGCTGGGATGGGTTGCGGGAAAAGCATGTGTAAGCATTGGGCCTGAACTCCCGTGTATCTGAGTTGAATACAGCGATTTCCAACATCCTTCTTCAATAGGAGTGTAGCTAGGTTCCAACTCCCATGTCCGAGTGGGTAGCAGACATCTGCCTCCCATGCATACACACTTCTGAGAGTTGAGCTTATGGCCTGTAACCCTACATCCTGCCTGCCGCTACCTTTCGCTTCCAAAAGGCCTAGGCTCGCTGCTTGACGCAAGTGTTGGGAGAGGTAACTGGAATCTCCCGGCACACAAGACGAGTGCCTCCAAGCTCAATCAAGCGATTTCCTAGTAATTCCTGGGGTAGACTGGTGCTACATACTAAGTTCCATACGTGAGTATGTAGTTGAACGCCTTGTCCAAAAAGATCTTACTTCTGAGAGTTGAGCTAACTCTCAGTCCCTCACAGTTCCACACTGCCTGCAGAGTGAGTTTCGCACGTCTTCACCAGAGACGTTTGCCAGAGGCTTCTGAGACGCAAGTTAACAATGCAGACCTGGAGGGTATCTCCAGGTCCAGTAGAGTGGTAACCTGGGAACCTCCTGTCTCAGAATACTGCTACCTTCACCCTGCCATAAGAATGCAGCTAGTTGACAGCTGGCTTCAAGGCCTGCTTCCCTGTGAGAGCTAAGGACAGGGCACAACCCTCCTGCATCCTGCTTGACTGTAGAAGGCGCTGCTAACGTCCTCATGTTAGTGGCAGGGAAACGTTGTGAGAAAAGCATGTGGAATCGTTGTGCCTGAACCCACGTGTATCTGAGTTGAATACAGCGATTTCCAAAGTCCTTCTTCATCAGAGTGTAGCTAGGTTCCCACTCGCATGTCCGAGTGGGTAGCAGATATCTGCCTCCCATGTATACACACTTCTGAGAGTTGAGCTTATGGCCTGTAAGCCTACCTCCTGCCTGCAGCTACCTTTCGCTTCCAAAAGGCCTAGGCTCGCTGCTTCACCGAAGTGTTGGGAGAGGTAACTGGAATCTCCCGGCACACAAGACTAGTGCCACCAAGCTCAATCCAGCGATTTCCCAGTAATTCCTGGGGTAGACTGGTGCTACATACTAAGTTCCATACGTGAGTATGTAGTTGAACGCCTTGTCCAAAAACATCTTACTTCTGAGAGTTGAGCTCACCCTCAGTCCCTCACAGTTCCACACTGCCTGCAGAGTGAGTTTCGCACGTCTTCACCAGAGACGTTTGCCAGAGGCTTCTGAGACGCAAGTTAACAATGCAGACCTGGAGGGTATCTCCAGGTCCAGTAGAGTGGTAACCTGGGAACCTCCTGTCTCAGAATACTGCTACCTTCACACTGTCATAAGAATGCAGCTAGTTGAGAGCTGGCTTCTAGGCAAGCTTCCCTGTGAGAGCTGAGGACAGGGCAGAACCCTCCCGCATCCTGCCTGACTGTAGACGTACCTGCTAACCTCCTTATTTTAGTGGCTGGGATGGGTTGCGGGAAAAGCATGTGTAAGCATTGGGCCTGAACTCCCGTGTATCTGAGTTGAATACAGCGATTTCCAACATCCTTCTTCAATAGGAGTGTAGCTAGGTTCCAACTCCCATGTCCGAGTGGGTAGCAGACATCTGCCTCCCATGCATACACACTTCTGAGAGTTGAGCTTATGGCCTGTAACCCTACATCCTGCCTGCCGCTACCTTTCGCTTCCAAAAGGCCTAGGCTCGCTGCTTGACGCAAGTGTTGGGAGAGGTAACTGGAATCTCCCGGCACACAAGACGAGTGCCTCCAAGCTCAATCAAGCGATTTCCTAGTAATTCCTGGGGTAGACTGGTGCTACATACTAAGTTCCATACGTGAGTATGTAGTTGAACGCCTTGTCCAAAAACATCTTACTTCTGAGAGTTGAGCTCACCCGCAGTCCCTCACAGTTCCACACTGCCTGCAGAGTGAGTTTCGCACGTCTTCACCAGAGACGTTTGCCAGAGGCTTCTGAGACGCAAGTTAACAATGCAGACCTGGAGGGTATCTCCAGGTCCAGTAGAGTGGTAACCTGGGAACCTCCTGTCTCAGAATACTGCTACCTTCACCCTGCCATAAGAATGCAGCTAGTTGACAGCTGGCTTCAAGGCCTGCTTCCCTGTGAGAGCTAAGGACAGGGCACAACCCTCCCGCATCCTGCTTGACTGTAGAAGGAGCTGCTAACGTCCTCATGTTAGTGGCAGGGAAACGTTGTGAGAAAAGCATGTGGAATCGTTGTGCCTGAACCCACGTGTATCTGAGTTGAATACAGCGATTTCCAAAGTCCTTCTTCATCAGAGTGTAGCTAGGTTCCCACTCGCATGTCCGAGTGGGTAGCAGACATCTGCCTCCCATGTATACACACTTCTGAGAGTTGAGCTTATGGCCTGTAAGCCTACCTCCTGCCTGCAGCTACCTTTCGCTTCCAAAAGGCCTAGGCTCGCTGCTTCACCGAAGTGTTGGGAGAGGTAACTGGAATCTCCCGGCACACAAGACTAGTGCCACCAAGCTCAATCCAGCGATTTCCCAGTAATTCCTGGGGTAGACTGGTGCTACATACTAAGTTCCATATGTGAGAAGGTAGCTGAACGCCTTGTCCAAAATCATCTTACTGCTGAGAGTTGAGCTCACCCTCAGTCCCTCACAGTTCCACACTGCCTGCAGAGTGAGTTTCCCACGTCTTCACCAGAGACTTTTGCCAGAGGCTTCTGAGACGCAAGTTAACAATGCACACCTGGACGGTATCTCCAGGTGCAGTAGAGTGGTAATCTGGGAACCTCCTTACTCAGAATACTGCTACCTTCACACTGTCATAAGAATGCAGCTAGTTGAGAGCTGGCTTCTAGGCAAGCTTCCCTGTGAGAGCTGAGGACAGGGCAGAACCCTCCCGCATCCTGCCTGACTGTAGACGTACCTGCTAACCTCCTTATGTTAGTGGCTGGGATGGGTTGCGGGAAAAGCATGTGTAAGCATTGGGCCTGAACTCCCGTGTATCTGAGTTGAATACAGCGATTTCCAACATCCTTCTTCAATAGGAGTGTAGCTAGGTTCCAACTCCCATGTCCGAGTGGGTAGCAGACATCTGCCTCCCATGCATACACACTTCTGAGAGTTGAGCTTATGGCCTGTAACCCTACATCCTGCCTGCCGCTACCTTTCGCTTCCAAAAGGCCTAGGCTCGCTGCTTGACGCAAGTGTTGGGAGAGGTAACTGGAATCTCCCGGCACACAAGACGAGTGCCTCCAAGCTCAATCAAGCGATTTCCTAGTAATTCCTGGGGTAGACTGGTGCTACATACAAAGTTCCATACGTGAGTATGTAGTTGAACGCCTTGTCCAAAAACATCTTACTTCTGAGAGTTGAGCTCACCCTCAGTCCCTCACAGTTCCACACTGCCTGCACAGTGAGTTTCGCACGTCTTCACCAGAGACGTTTGCCAGAGGCTTCTGAGACGCAAGTTAACAATGCAGACCTGGAGGGTATCTCCAGGTCCAGTAGAGTGGTAACCTGGGAACCTCCTGTCTCAGAATACTGCTACCTTCACCCTACCATAAGAATGCAGCTAGTTGACAGCTGGCTTCAAGGCCTGCTTCCCTGTGAGAGCTAAGGACAGGGCACAACCCTCCCGCATCCTGCTTGACTGTAGAAGGAGCTGCTAACGTCCTCATGTTAGTGGCAGGGAAACGTTGTGAGAAAAGCATGTGGAATCGTTGTGCCTGAACCCACGTGTATCTGAGTTGAATACAGCGATTTCCAAAGTCCTTCTTCATCAGAGTGTAGCTAGGTTCCCACTCGCATGTCCGAGTGGGTAGCAGACATCTGCCTCCCATGTATACACACTTCTGAGAGTTGAGCTTATGGCCTGTAAGCCTACCTCCTGCCTGCAGCTACCTTTCGCTTCCAAAAGGCCTAGGCTCGCTGCTTGACGCAAGTGTTGGGAGAGGTAACTGGAATCTCCCGGCACACAAGACTAGTGCCACCAAGCTCAATCCAGCGATTTCCCAGTAATTCCTGGGGTAGACTGGTGCTACATACTAAGTTCCATATGTGAGAAGGTAGCTGAACGCCTTGTCCAAAATCATCTTACTGCTGAGAGTTGAGCTCACCCTCAGTCCCTCACAGTTCCACACTGCCTGCAGAGTGAGTTTCCCACGTCTTCACCAGAGACTTTTGCCAGAGGCTTCTGAGACGCAAGTTAACAATGCACACCTGGACGGTATCTCCAGGTGCAGTAGAGTGGTAATCTGGGAACCTCCTGTCTCAGAATACTGCTACCTTCACACTGTCATAAGAATGCAGCTAGTTGAGAGCTGGCTTCTAGGCAAGCTTCCCTGTGAGAGCTGAGGACAGGGCAGAACCCTCCCGCATCCTGCCTGACTGTAGACGTACCTGCTAACCTCCTTATGTTAGTGGCTGGGATGGGTTGCGGGAAAAGCATGTGTAAGCATTGGGCCTGAACTCCCGTGTATCTGAGTTGAATACAGCGATTTCCAGCATCCTTCTTCAATAGGAGTGTAGCTAGGTTCCAACTCCCATGTCCGAGTGGGTAGCAGACATCTGCCTCCCATGCATACACACTTCTGAGAGTTGAGCTTATGGCCTGTAACCCTACATCCTGCCTGCCGCTACCTTTCGCTTCCAAAAGGCCTAGGCTCGCTGCTTGACGCAAGTGTTGGGAGAGGTAACTGGAATCTCCCGGCACACAAGACGAGTGCCTCCAAGCTCAATCAAGCGATTTCCTAGTAATTCCTGGGGTAGACTGGTGCTACATACTAAGTTCCATACGTGAGTATGTAGTTGAACGCCTTGTCCAAAAACATCTTACTTCTGAGAGTTGAGCTCACCCTCAGTCCCTCACAGTTCCACACTGCCTGCAGAGTGAGTTTCGCACGTCTTCACCAGAGACGTTTGCCAGAGGCTTCTGAGACGCAAGTTAACAATGCAGACCTGGAGGGTATCTCCAGGTCCAGTAGAGTGGTAACCTGGGAACCTCCTGTCTCAGAATACTGCTACCTTCACCCTGCCATAAGAATGCAGCTAGTTGACAGCTGGCTTCAAGGCCTGCTTCCCTGTGAGAGCTAAGGACAGGGCACAACCCTCCCGCATCCTGCTTGACTGTAGAAGGAGCTGCTAACGTCCTCATGTTAGTGGCAGGGAAACGTTGTGAGAAAAGCATGTGGAATCGTTGTGCCTGAACCCACGTGTATCTGAGTTGAATACAGCGATTTCCAAAGTCCTTCTTCATCAGAGTGTAGCTAGGTTCCCACTCGCATGTCCGAGTGGGTAGCAGACATCTGCCTCCCATGTATACACACTTCTGAGAGTTGAGCTTATGGCCTGTAAGCCTACCTCCTGCCTGCAGCTACCTTTCGCTTCCAAAAGGCCTAGGCTCGCTGCTTGACGCAAGTGTTGGGAGAGGTAACTGGAATCTCCCGGCACACAAGACTAGTGCCACCAAGCTCAATCCAGCGATTTCCCAGTAATTCCTGGGGTAGACTGGTGCTACATACTAAGTTCCATATGTGAGAAGGTAGCTGAACGCCTTGTCCAAAATCATCTTACTGCTGAGAGTTGAGCTCACCCTCAGTCCCTCACAGTTCCACACTGCCTGCAGAGTGAGTTTCCCACGTCTTCACCAGAGACTTTTGCCAGAGGCTTCTGAGACGCAAGTTAACAATGCACACCTGGACGGTATCTCCAGGTGCAGTAGAGTGGTAATCTGGGAACCTCCTTACTCAGAATACTGCTACCTTCACACTGTCATAAGAATGCAGCTAGTTGAGAGCTGGCTTCTAGGCAAGCTTCCCTGTGAGAGCTGAGGACAGGGCAGAACCCTCCCGCATCCTGCCTGACTGTAGACGTACCTGCTAACCTCCTTATGTTAGTGGCTGGGATGGGTTGCGGGAAAAGCATGTGTAAGCATTGGGCCTGAACTCCCGTGTATCTGAGTTGAATACAGCGATTTCCAGCATCCTTCTTCAATAGGAGTGTAGCTAGGTTCCAACTCCCATGTCCGAGTGGGTAGCAGACATCTGCCTCCCATGCATACACACTTCTGAGAGTTGAGCTTATGGCCTGTAACCCTACATCCTGCCTGCCGCTACCTTTCGCTTCCAAAAGGCCTAGGCTCGCTGCTTGACGCAAGTGTTGGGAGAGGTAACTGGAATCTCCCGGCACACAAGACGAGTGCCTCCAAGCTCAATCAAGCGATTTCCTAGTAATTCCTGGGGTAGACTGGTGCTACATACTAAGTTCCATACGTGAGTATGTAGTTGAACGCCTTGTCCAAAAACATCTTACTTCTGAGAGTTGAGCTCACCCTCAGTCCCTCACAGTTCCACACTGCCTGCACAGTGAGTTTCGCACGTCTTCACCAGAGACGTTTGCCAGAGGCTTCTGAGACGCAAGTTAACAATGCAGACCTGGAGGGTATCTCCAGGTCCAGTAGAGTGGTAACCTGGGAACCTCCTGTCTCAGAATACTGCTACCTTCACCCTGCCATAAGAATGCAGCTAGTTGACAGCTGGCTTCAAGGCCTGCTTCCCTGTGAGAGCTAAGGACAGGGCACAACCCTCCCGCATCCTGCTTGACTGTAGAAGGAGCTGCTAACGTCCTCATGTTAGTGGCAGGGAAACGTTGTGAGAAAAGCATGTGGAATCGTTGTGCCTGAACCCACGTGTATCTGAGTTGAATACAGCGATTTCCAAAGTCCTTCTTCATCAGAGTGTAGCTAGGTTCCCACTCGCATGTCCGAGTGGGTAGCAGACATCTGCCTCCCATGTATACACACTTCTGAGAGTTGAGCTTATGGCCTGTAAGCCTACCTCCTGCCTGCAGCTACCTTTCGCTTCCAAAAGGCCTAGGCTCGCTGCTTGACGCAAGTGTTGGGAGAGGTAACTGGAATCTCCCGGCACACAAGACTAGTGCCACCAAGCTCAATCCAGCGATTTCCCAGTAATTCCTGGGGTAGACTGGTGCTACATACTAAGTTCCATATGTGAGAAGGTAGCTGAACGCCTTGTCCAAAATCATCTTACTGCTGAGAGTTGAGCTCACCCTCAGTCCCTCACAGTTCCACACTGCCTGCAGAGTGAGTTTCCCACGTCTTCACCAGAGACTTTTGCCAGAGGCTTCTGAGACGCAAGTTAACAATGCACACCTGGACGGTATCTCCAGGTGCAGTAGAGTGGTAATCTGGGAACCTCCTTACTCAGAATACTGCTACCTTCACACTGTCATAAGAATGCAGCTAGTTGAGAGCTGGCTTCTAGGCAAGCTTCCCTGTGAGAGCTGAGGACAGGGCAGAACCCTCCCGCATCCTGCCTGACTGTAGACGTACCTGCTAACCTCCTTATGTTAGTGGCTGGGATGGGTTGCGGGAAAAGCATGTGTAAGCATTGGGCCTGAACTCCCGTGTATCTGAGTTGAATACAGCGATTTCCAACATCCTTCTTCAATAGGAGTGTAGCTAGGTTCCAACTCCCATGTCCCAGTGGGTAGCAGACATCTGCCTCCCATGCATACACACTTCTGAGAGTTGAGCTTATGGCCTGTAACCCTACATCCTGCCTGCCGCTACCTTTCGCTTCCAAAAGGCCTAGGCTCGCTGCTTGACGCAAGTGTTGGGAGAGGTAACTGGAATCTCCCGGCACACAAGACGAGTGCCTCCAAGCTCAATCAAGCGATTTCCTAGTAATTCCTGGGGTAGACTGGTGCTACATACTAAGTTCCATACGTGAGTATGTAGTTGAACGCCTTGTCCAAAAACATCTTACTTCTGAGAGTTGAGCTCACCCTCAGTCCCTCACAGTTCCACACTGCCTGCACAGTGAGTTTCGCACGTCTTCACCAGAGACGTTTGCCAGAGGCTTCTGAGACGCAAGTTAACAATGCAGACCTGGAGGGTATCTCCAGGTCCAGTAGAGTGGTAACCTGGGAACCTCCTGTCTCAGAATACTGCTACCTTCACCCTGCCATAAGAATGCAGCTAGTTGACAGCTGGCTTCAAGGCCTGCTTCCCTGTGAGAGCTAAGGACAGGGCACAACCCTCCCGCATCCTGCTTGACTGTAGAAGGAGCTGCTAACGTCCTCATGTTAGTGGCAGGGAAACGTTGTGAGAAAAGCATGTGGAATCGTTGTGCCTGAACCCACGTGTATCTGAGTTGAATACAGCGATTTCCAAAGTCCTTCTTCATCAGAGTGTAGCTAGGTTCCCACTCGCATGTCCGAGTGGGTAGCAGACATCTGCCTCCCATGTATACACACTTCTGAGAGTTGAGCTTATGGCCTGTAAGCCTACCTCCTGCCTGCAGCTACCTTTCGCTTCCAAAAGGCCTAGGCTCGCTGCTTCACCGAAGTGTTGGGAGAGGTAACTGGAATCTCCCGGCACACAAGACTAGTGCCACCAAGCTCAATCCAGCGATTTCCCAGTAATTCCTGGGGTAGACTGGTGCTACATACTAAGTTCCATATGTGAGAAGGTAGCTGAACGCCTTGTCCAAAATCATCTTACTGCTGAGAGTTGAGCTCACCCTCAGTCCCTCACAGTTCCACACTGCCTGCAGAGTGAGTTTCCCACGTCTTCACCAGAGACTTTTGCCAGAGGCTTCTGAGACGCAAGTTAACAATGCACACCTGGACGGTATCTCCAGCTGCAGTAGAGTGGTAATCTGGGAACCTCCTTACTCAGAATACTGCTACCTTCACACTGTCATAAGAATGCAGCTAGTTGAGAGCTGGCTTCTAGGCAAGCTTCCCTGTGAGAGCTGAGGACAGGGCAGAACCCTCCCGCATCCTGCCTGACTGTAGACGTACCTGCTAACCTCCTTATGTTAGTGGCTGGGATGGGTTGCGGGAAAAGCATGTGTAAGCATTGGGCCTGAACTCCCGTGATCTGAGTTGAATACAGCGATTTCCAGCATCCTTCTTCAATAGGAGTGTAGCTAGGTTCCAACTCCCATGTCCGAGTGGGTAGCAGACATCTGCCTCCCATGCATACACACTTCTGAGAGTTGAGCTTATGGCCTGTAACCCTACATCCTGCCTGACGCTACCTTTCGCTTCCAAAAGGCCTAGGCTCGCTGCTTGACGCAAGTGTTGGGAGAGGTAACTGGAATCTCCCGGCACACAAGACGAGTGCCTCCAAGCTCAATCAAGCGATTTCCTAGTAATTCCTGGGGTAGACTGGTGCTACATACTAAGTTCCATACGTGAGTATGTAGTTGAACGCCTTGTCCAAAAACATCTTACTTCTGAGAGTTGAGCTCACCCTCAGTCCCTCACAGTTCCACACTGCCTGCAGAGTGAGTTTCGCACGTCTTCACCAGAGACGTTTGCCAGAGGCTTCTGAGACGCAAGTTAACAATGCAGACCTGGAGGGTATCTCCAGGTCCAGTAGAGTGGTAACCTGGGAACCTCCTGTCTCAGAATACTGCTACCTTCACCCTGCCATAAGAATGCAGCTAGTTGACAGCTGGCTTCAAGGCCTGCTTCCCTGTGAGAGCTAAGGACAGGGCACAACCCTCCCGCATCCTGCTTGACTGTAGAAGGAGCTGCTAACGTCCTCATGTTAGTGGCAGGGAAACGTTGTGAGAAAAGCATGTGGAATCGTTGTGCCTGAACCCACGTGTATCTGAGTTGAATACAGCGATTTCCAAAGTCCTTCTTCATCAGAGTGTAGCTAGGTTCCCACTCGCATGTCCGAGTGGGTAGCAGACATCTGCCTCCCATGTATACACACTTCTGAGAGTTGAGCTTATGGCCTGTAAGCCTACCTCCTGCCTGCAGCTACCTTTCGCTTCCAAAAGGCCTAGGCTCGCTGCTTCACCGAAGTGTTGGGAGAGGTAACTGGAATCTCCCGGCACACAAGACTAGTGCCACCAAGCTCAATCCAGCGATTTCCCAGTAATTCCTGGGGTAGACTGGTGCTACATACTAAGTTCCATATGTGAGAAGGTAGCTGAACGCCTTGTCCAAAATCATCTTACTGCTGAGAGTTGAGCTCACCCTCAGTCCCTCACAGTTCCACACTGCCTGCAGAGTGAGTTTCCCACGTCTTCACCAGAGACTTTTGCCAGAGGCTTCTGAGACGCAAGTTAACAATGCACACCTGGACGGTATCTCCAGGTGCAGTAGAGTGGTAATCTGGGAACCTCCTGTCTCAGAATACTGCTACCTTCACACTGTCATAAGAATGCAGCTAGTTGAGAGCTGGCTTCTAGGCAAGCTTCCCTGTGAGAGCTGAGGACAGGGCAGAACCCTCCCGCATCCTGCCTGACTGTAGACGTACCTGCTAACCTCCTTATGTTAGTGGCTGGGATGGGTTGCGGGAAAAGCATGTGTAAGCATTGGGCCTGAACTCCCGTGTATCTGAGTTGAATACAGCGATTTCCAGCATCCTTCTTCAATAGGAGTGTAGCTAGGTTCCAACTCCCATGTCCGAGTGGGTAGCAGACATCTGCCTCCCATGCATACACACTTCTGAGAGTTGAGCTTATGGCCTGTAACCCTACATCCTGCCTGCCGCTACCTTTCGCTTCCAAAAGGCCTAGGCTCGCTGCTTGACGCAAGTGTTGGGAGAGGTAACTGGAATCTCCCGGCACACAAGACGAGTGCCTCCAAGCTCAATCAAGCGATTTCCTAGTAATTCCTGGGGTAGACTGGTGCTACATACTAAGTTCCATACGTGAGTATGTAGTTGAACGCCTTGTCCAAAAACATCTTACTTCTGAGAGTTGAGCTCACCCTCAGTCCCTCACAGTTCCACACTGCCTGCACAGTGAGTTTCGCACGTCTTCACCAGAGACGTTTGCCAGAGGCTTCTGAGACGCAAGTTAACAATGCAGACCTGGAGGGTATCTCCAGGTCCAGTAGAGTGGTAACCTGGGAACCTCCTGTCTCAGAATACTGCTACCTTCACCCTGCCATAAGAATGCAGCTAGTTGACAGCTGGCTTCAAGGCCTGCTTCCCTGTGAGAGCTAAGGACAGGGCACAACCCTCCCGCATCCTGCTTGACTGTAGAAGGAGCTGCTAACGTCCTCATGTTAGTGGCAGGGAAACGTTGTGAGAAAAGCATGTGGAATCGTTGTGCCTGAACCCACGTGTATCTGAGTTGAATACAGCGATTTCCAAAGTCCTTCTTCATCAGAGTGTAGCTAGGTTCCCACTCGCATGTCCGAGTGGGTAGCAGACATCTGCCTCCCATGTATACACACTTCTGAGAGTTGAGCTTATGGCCTGTAAGCCTACCTCCTGCCTGCAGCTACCTTTCGCTTCCAAAAGGCCTAGGCTCGCTGCTTCACCGAAGTGTTGGGAGAGGTAACTGGAATCTCCCGGCACACAAGACTAGTGCCACCAAGCTCAATCCAGCGATTTCCCAGTAATTCCTGGGGTAGACTGGTGCTACATACTAAGTTCCATATGTGAGAAGGTAGCTGAACGCCTTGTCCAAAATCATCTTACTGCTGAGAGTTGAGCTCACCCTCAGTCCCTCACAGTTCCACACTGCCTGCAGAGTGAGTTTCCCACGTCTTCACCAGAGACTTTTGCCAGAGGCTTCTGAGACGCAAGTTAACAATGCACACCTGGACGGTATCTCCAGGTGCAGTAGAGTGGTAATCTGGGAACCTCCTTACTCAGAATACTGCTACCTTCACACTGCCATAAGAATGCAGCTAGTTGAGAGCTGGCTTCTAGGCAAGCTTCCCTGTGAGAGCTGAGGACAGGGCAGAACCCTCCCGCATCCTGCCTGACTGTAGACGTACCTGCTAACCTCCTTATGTTAGTGGCTGGGATGGGTTGCGGGAAAAGCATGTGTAAGCATTGGGCCTGAACTCCCGTGTATCTGAGTTGAATACAGCGATTTCCAACATCCTTCTTCAATAGGAGTGTAGCTAGGTTCCAACTCCCATGTCCGAGTGGGTAGCAGACATCTGCCTCCCATGCATACACACTTCTGAGAGTTGAGCTTATGGCCTGTAACCCTACATCCTGCCTGCCGCTACCTTTCGCTTCCAAAAGGCCTAGGCTCGCTGCTTGACGCAAGTGTTGGGAGAGGTAACTGGAATCTCCCGGCACACAAGACGAGTGCCTCCAAGCTCAATCAAGCGATTTCCTAGTAATTCCTGGGGTAGACTGGTGCTACATACTAAGTTCCATACGTGAGTATGTAGTTGAACGCCTTGTCCAAAAACATCTTACTTCTCAGAGTTGAGCTCACCCTCAGTCCCTCACAGTTCCACACTGCCTGCAGAGTGAGTTTCGCACGTCTTCACCAGAGACGTTTGCCAGAGGCTTCTGAGACGCAAGTTAACAATGCAGACCTGGAGGGTATCTCCAGGTCCAGTAGAGTGGTAACCTGGGAACCTCCTGTCTCAGAATACTGCTACCTTCACCCTGCCATAAGAATGCAGCTAGTTGACAGCTGGCTTCAAGGCCTGCTTCCCTGTGAGAGCTAAGGACAGGGCACAACCCTCCCGCATCCTGCTTGACTGTAGAAGGAGCTGCTAACGTCCTCATGTTAGTGGCAGGGAAACGTTGTGAGAAAAGCATGTGGAATCGTTGTGCCTGAACCCACGTGTATCTGAGTTGAATACAGCGATTTCCAAAGTCCTTCTTCATCAGAGTGTAGCTAGGTTCCCACTCGCATGTCCGAGTGGGTAGCAGACATCTGCCTCCCATGTATACACACTTCTGAGAGTTGAGCTTATGGCCTGTAAGCCTACCTCCTGCCTGCAGCTACCTTTCGCTTCCAAAAGGCCTAGGCTCGCTGCTTGACGCAAGTGTTGGGAGAGGTAACTGGAATCTCCCGGCACACAAGACTAGTGCCACCAAGCTCAATCCAGCGATTTCCCAGTAATTCCTGGGGTAGACTGGTGCTACATACTAAGTTCCATATGTGAGAAGGTAGCTGAACGCCTTGTCCAAAATCATCTTACTGCTGAGAGTTGAGCTCACCCTCAGTCCCTCACAGTTCCACACTGCCTGCAGAGTGAGTTTCCCACGTCTTCACCAGAGACTTTTGCCAGAGGCTTCTGAGACGCAAGTTAACAATGCACACCTGGACGGTATCTCCAGGTGCAGTAGAGTGGTAATCTGGGAACCTCCTTACTCAGAATACTGCTACCTTCACACTGTCATAAGAATGCAGCTAGTTGAGAGCTGGCTTCTAGGCAAGCTTCCCTGTGAGAGCTGAGGACAGGGCAGAACCCTCCCGCATCCTGCCTGACTGTAGACGTACCTGCTAACCTCCTTATGTTAGTGGCTGGGATGGGTTGCGGGAAAAGCATGTGTAAGCATTGGGCCTGAACTCCCGTGTATCTGAGTTGAATACAGCGATTTCCAACATCCTTCTTCAATAGGAGTGTAGCTAGGTTCCAACTCCCATGTCCGAGTGGGTAGCAGACATCTGCCTCCCATGCATACACACTTCTGAGAGTTGAGCTTATGGCCTGTAACCCTACATCCTGCCTGCCGCTACCTTTCGCTTCCAAAAGGCCTAGGCTCGCTGCTTGACGCAAGTGTTGGGAGAGGTAACTGGAATCTCCCGGCACACAAGACGAGTGCCTCCAAGCTCAATCAAGCGATTTCCTAGTAATTCCTGGGGTAGACTGGTGCTACATACTAAGTTCCATACGTGAGTATGTAGTTGAACGCCTTGTCCAAAAACATCTTACTTCTGAGAGTTGAGCTCACCCTCAGTCCCTCACAGTTCCACACTGCCTGCACAGTGAGTTTCGCACGTCTTCACCAGAGACGTTTGCCAGAGGCTTCTGAGACGCAAGTTAACAATGCAGACCTGGAGGGTATCTCCAGGTCCAGTAGAGTGGTAACCTGGGAACCTCCTGTCTCAGAATACTGCTACCTTCACCCTGCCATAAGAATGCAGCTAGTTGACAGCTGGCTTCAAGGCCTGCTTCCCTGTGAGAGCTAAGGACAGGGCACAACCCTCCCGCATCCTGCTTGACTGTAGAAGGAGCTGCTAACGTCCTCATGTTAGTGGCAGGGAAACGTTGTGAGAAAAGCATGTGGAATCGTTGTGCCTGAACCCACGTGTATCTGAGTTGAATACAGCGATTTCCAAAGTCCTTCTTCATCAGAGTGTAGCTAGGTTCCCACTCGCATGTCCGAGTGGGTAGCAGACATCTGCCTCCCATGTATACACACTTCTGAGAGTTGAGCTTATGGCCTGTAAGCCTACCTCCTGCCTGCAGCTACCTTTCGCTTCCAAAAGGCCTAGGCTCGCTGCTTCACCGAAGTGTTGGGAGAGGTAACTGGAATCTCCCGGCACACAAGACTATTGCCACCAAGCTCAGTCCAGCGATTTCCCAGTAATTCCTGGGGTAGACTGGTGCTACATACTAAGTTCCATATGTGAGAAGGTAGCTGAACGCCTTGTCCAAAATCATCTTACTGCTGAGAGTTGAGCTCACCCTCAGTCCCTCACAGTTCCACACTGCCTGCAGAGTGAGTTTCCCACGTCTTCACCAGAGACTTTTGCCAGAGGCTTCTGAGACGCAAGTTAACAATGCACACCTGGACGGTATCTCCAGGTGCAGTAGAGTGGTAATCTGGGAACCTCCTGTCTCAGAATACTGCTACCTTCACACTGTCATAAGAATGCAGCTAGTTGAGAGCTGGCTTCTAGGCAAGCTTCCCTGTGAGAGCTGAGGACAGGGCAGAACCCTCCCGCATCCTGCCTGACTGTAGACGTACCTGCTAACCTCCTTATGTTAGTGGCTGGGATGGGTTGCGGGAAAAGCATGTGTAAGCATTGGGCCTGAACTCCCGTGTATCTGAGTTGAATACAGCGATTTCCAGCATCCTTCTTCAATAGGAGTGTAGCTAGGTTCCAACTCCCATGTCCGAGTGGGTAGCAGACATCTGCCTCCCATGCATACACACTTCTGAGAGTTGAGCTTATGGCCTGTAACCCTACATCCTGCCTGCCGCTACCTTTCGCTTCCAAAAGGCCTAGGCTCGCTGCTTGACGCAAGTGTTGGGAGAGGTAACTGGAATCTCCCGGCACACAAGACGAGTGCCTCCAAGCTCAATCAAGCGATTTCCTAGTAATTCCTGGGGTAGACTGGTGCTACATACTAAGTTCCATACGTGAGTATGTAGTTGAACGCCTTGTCCAAAAACATCTTACTTCTGAGAGTTGAGCTCACCCTCAGTCCCTCACAGTTCCACACTGCCTGCACAGTGAGTTTCGCACGTCTTCACCAGAGACGTTTGCCAGAGGCTTCTGAGACGCAAGTTAACAATGCAGACCTGGAGGGTATCTCCAGGTCCAGTAGAGTGGTAACCTGGGAACCTCCTGTCTCAGAATACTGCTACCTTCACCCTGCCATAAGAATGCAGCTAGTTGACAGCTGGCTTCAAGGCCTGCTTCCCTGTGAGAGCTAAGGACAGGGCACAACCCTCCCGCATCCTGCTTGACTGTAGAAGGAGCTGCTAACGTCCTCATGTTAGTGGCAGGGAAACGTTGTGAGAAAAGCATGTGGAATCGTTGTGCCTGAACCCACGTGTATCTGAGTTGAATACAGCGATTTCCAAAGTCCTTCTTCATCAGAGTGTAGCTAGGTTCCCACTCGCATGTCCGAGTGGGTAGCAGACATCTGCCTCCCATGTATACACACTTCTGAGAGTTGAGCTTATGGCCTGTAAGCCTACCTCCTGCCTGCAGCTACCTTTCGCTTCCAAAAGGCCTAGGCTCGCTGCTTGACGCAAGTGTTGGGAGAGGTAACTGGAATCTCCCGGCACACAAGACTAGTGCCACCAAGCTCAATCCAGCGATTTCCCAGTAATTCCTGGGGTAGACTGGTGCTACATACTAAGTTCCATATGTGAGAAGGTAGCTGAACGCCTTGTCCAAAATCATCTTACTGCTGAGAGTTGAGCTCACCCTCAGTCCCTCACAGTTCCACACTGCCTGCAGAGTGAGTTTCCCACGTCTTCACCAGAGACTTTTGCCAGAGGCTTCTGAGACGCAAGTTAACAATGCACACCTGGACGGTATCTCCAGGTGCAGTAGAGTGGTAATCTGGGAACCTCCTTACTCAGAATACTGCTACCTTCACACTGTCATAAGAATGCAGCTAGTTGAGAGCTGGCTTCTAGGCAAGCTTCCCTGTGAGAGCTGAGGACAGGGCAGAACCCTCCCGCATCCTGCCTGACTGTAGACGTACCTGCTAACCTCCTTATGTTAGTGGCTGGGATGGGTTGCGGGAAAAGCATGTGTAAGCATTGGGCCTGAACTCCCGTGTATCTGAGTTGAATACAGCGATTTCCAACATCCTTCTTCAATAGGAGTGTAGCTAGGTTCCAACTCCCATGTCCCAGTGGGTAGCAGACATCTGCCTCCCATGCATACACACTTCTGAGAGTTGAGCTTATGGCCTGTAACCCTACATCCTGCCTGCCGCTACCTTTCGCTTCCAAAAGGCCTAGGCTCGCTGCTTGACGCAAGTGTTGGGAGAGGTAACTGGAATCTCCCGGCACACAAGACGAGTGCCTCCAAGCTCAATCAAGCGATTTCCTAGTAATTCCTGGGGTAGACTGGTGCTACATACTAAGTTCCATACGTGAGTATGTAGTTGAACGCCTTGTCCAAAAACATCTTACTTCTGAGAGTTGAGCTCACCCTCAGTCCCTCACAGTTCCACACTGCCTGCACAGTGAGTTTCGCACGTCTTCACCAGAGACGTTTGCCAGAGGCTTCTGAGACGCAAGTTAACAATGCAGACCTGGAGGGTATCTCCAGGTCCAGTAGAGTGGTAACCTGGGAACCTCCTGTCTCAGAATACTGCTACCTTCACCCTGCCATAAGAATGCAGCTAGTTGACAGCTGGCTTCAAGGCCTGCTTCCCTGTGAGAGCTAAGGACAGGGCACAACCCTCCCGCATCCTGCTTGACTGTAGAAGGAGCTGCTAACGTCCTCATGTTAGTGGCAGGGAAACGTTGTGAGAAAAGCATGTGGAATCGTTGTGCCTGAACCCACGTGTATCTGAGTTGAATACAGCGATTTCCAAAGTCCTTCTTCATCAGAGTGTAGCTAGGTTCCCACTCGCATGTCCGAGTGGGTAGCAGACATCTGCCTCCCATGTATACACACTTCTGAGAGTTGAGCTTATGGCCTGTAAGCCTACCTCCTGCCTGCAGCTACCTTTCGCTTCCAAAAGGCCTAGGCTCGCTGCTTCACCGAAGTGTTGGGAGAGGTAACTGGAATCTCCCGGCACACAAGACTAGTGCCACCAAGCTCAATCCAGCGATTTCCCAGTAATTCCTGGGGTAGACTGGTGCTACATACTAAGTTCCATATGTGAGAAGGTAGCTGAACGCCTTGTCCAAAATCATCTTACTGCTGAGAGTTGAGCTCACCCTCAGTCCCTCACAGTTCCACACTGCCTGCAGAGTGAGTTTCCCACGTCTTCACCAGAGACTTTTGCCAGAGGCTTCTGAGACGCAAGTTAACAATGCACACCTGGACGGTATCTCCAGCTGCAGTAGAGTGGTAATCTGGGAACCTCCTTACTCAGAATACTGCTACCTTCACACTGTCATAAGAATGCAGCTAGTTGAGAGCTGGCTTCTAGGCAAGCTTCCCTGTGAGAGCTGAGGACAGGGCAGAACCCTCCCGCATCCTGCCTGACTGTAGACGTACCTGCTAACCTCCTTATGTTAGTGGCTGGGATGGGTTGCGGGAAAAGCATGTGTAAGCATTGGGCCTGAACTCCCGTGATCTGAGTTGAATACAGCGATTTCCAGCATCCTTCTTCAATAGGAGTGTAGCTAGGTTCCAACTCCCATGTCCGAGTGGGTAGCAGACATCTGCCTCCCATGCATACACACTTCTGAGAGTTGAGCTTATGGCCTGTAACCCTACATCCTGCCTGACGCTACCTTTCGCTTCCAAAAGGCCTAGGCTCGCTGCTTGACGCAAGTGTTGGGAGAGGTAACTGGAATCTCCCGGCACACAAGACGAGTGCCTCCAAGCTCAATCAAGCGATTTCCTAGTAATTCCTGGGGTAGACTGGTGCTACATACTAAGTTCCATACGTGAGTATGTAGTTGAACGCCTTGTCCAAAAACATCTTACTTCTGAGAGTTGAGCTCACCCTCAGTCCCTCACAGTTCCACACTGCCTGCAGAGTGAGTTTCGCACGTCTTCACCAGAGACGTTTGCCAGAGGCTTCTGAGACGCAAGTTAACAATGCAGACCTGGAGGGTATCTCCAGGTCCAGTAGAGTGGTAACCTGGGAACCTCCTGTCTCAGAATACTGCTACCTTCACCCTGCCATAAGAATGCAGCTAGTTGACAGCTGGCTTCAAGGCCTGCTTCCCTGTGAGAGCTAAGGACAGGGCACAACCCTCCCGCATCCTGCTTGACTGTAGAAGGAGCTGCTAACGTCCTCATGTTAGTGGCAGGGAAACGTTGTGAGAAAAGCATGTGGAATCGTTGTGCCTGAACCCACGTGTATCTGAGTTGAATACAGCGATTTCCAAAGTCCTTCTTCATCAGAGTGTAGCTAGGTTCCCACTCGCATGTCCGAGTGGGTAGCAGACATCTGCCTCCCATGTATACACACTTCTGAGAGTTGAGCTTATGGCCTGTAAGCCTACCTCCTGCCTGCAGCTACCTTTCGCTTCCAAAAGGCCTAGGCTCGCTGCTTGACGCAAGTGTTGGGAGAGGTAACTGGAATCTCCCGGCACACAAGACTAGTGCCACCAAGCTCAATCCAGCGATTTCCCAGTAATTCCTGGGGTAGACTGGTGCTACATACTAAGTTCCATATGTGAGAAGGTAGCTGAACGCCTTGTCCAAAATCATCTTACTGCTGAGAGTTGAGCTCACCCTCAGTCCCTCACAGTTCCACACTGCCTGCAGAGTGAGTTTCCCACGTCTTCACCAGAGACTTTTGCCAGAGGCTTCTGAGACGCAAGTTAACAATGCACACCTGGACGGTATCTCCAGGTGCAGTAGAGTGGTAATCTGGGAACCTCCTTACTCAGAATACTGCTACCTTCACACTGTCATAAGAATGCAGCTAGTTGAGAGCTGGCTTCTAGGCAAGCTTCCCTGTGAGAGCTGAGGACAGGGCAGAACCCTCCCGCATCCTGCCTGACTGTAGACGTACCTGCTAACCTCCTTATGTTAGTGGCTGGGATGGGTTGCGGGAAAAGCATGTGTAAGCATTGGGCCTGAACTCCCGTGTATCTGAGTTGAATACAGCGATTTCCAACATCCTTCTTCAATAGGAGTGTAGCTAGGTTCCAACTCCCATGTCCCAGTGGGTAGCAGACATCTGCCTCCCATGCATACACACTTCTGAGAGTTGAGCTTATGGCCTGTAACCCTACATCCTGCCTGCCGCTACCTTTCGCTTCCAAAAGGCCTAGGCTCGCTGCTTGACGCAAGTGTTGGGAGAGGTAACTGGAATCTCCCGGCACACAAGACGAGTGCCTCCAAGCTCAATCAAGCGATTTCCTAGTAATTCCTGGGGTAGACTGGTGCTACATACTAAGTTCCATACGTGAGTATGTAGTTGAACGCCTTGTCCAAAAACATCTTACTTCTGAGAGTTGAGCTCACCCTCAGTCCCTCACAGTTCCACACTGCCTGCACAGTGAGTTTCGCACGTCTTCACCAGAGACGTTTGCCAGAGGCTTCTGAGACGCAAGTTAACAATGCAGACCTGGAGGGTATCTCCAGGTCCAGTAGAGTGGTAACCTGGGAACCTCCTGTCTCAGAATACTGCTACCTTCACCCTGCCATAAGAATGCAGCTAGTTGACAGCTGGCTTCAAGGCCTGCTTCCCTGTGAGAGCTAAGGACAGGGCACAACCCTCCCGCATCCTGCTTGACTGTAGAAGGAGCTGCTAACGTCCTCATGTTAGTGGCAGGGAAACGTTGTGAGAAAAGCATGTGGAATCGTTGTGCCTGAACCCACGTGTATCTGAGTTGAATACAGCGATTTCCAAAGTCCTTCTTCATCAGAGTGTAGCTAGGTTCCCACTCGCATGTCCGAGTGGGTAGCAGACATCTGCCTCCCATGTATACACACTTCTGAGAGTTGAGCTTATGGCCTGTAAGCCTACCTCCTGCCTGCAGCTACCTTTCGCTTCCAAAAGGCCTAGGCTCGCTGCTTCACCGAAGTGTTGGGAGAGGTAACTGGAATCTCCCGGCACACAAGACTAGTGCCACCAAGCTCAATCCAGCGATTTCCCAGTAATTCCTGGGGTAGACTGGTGCTACATACTAAGTTCCATATGTGAGAAGGTAGCTGAACGCCTTGTCCAAAATCATCTTACTGCTGAGAGTTGAGCTCACCCTCAGTCCCTCACAGTTCCACACTGCCTGCAGAGTGAGTTTCCCACGTCTTCACCAGAGACTTTTGCCAGAGGCTTCTGAGACGCAAGTTAACAATGCACACCTGGACGGTATCTCCAGCTGCAGTAGAGTGGTAATCTGGGAACCTCCTTACTCAGAATACTGCTACCTTCACACTGTCATAAGAATGCAGCTAGTTGAGAGCTGGCTTCTAGGCAAGCTTCCCTGTGAGAGCTGAGGACAGGGCAGAACCCTCCCGCATCCTGCCTGACTGTAGACGTACCTGCTAACCTCCTTATGTTAGTGGCTGGGATGGGTTGCGGGAAAAGCATGTGTAAGCATTGGGCCTGAACTCCCGTGATCTGAGTTGAATACAGCGATTTCCAGCATCCTTCTTCAATAGGAGTGTAGCTAGGTTCCAACTCCCATGTCCGAGTGGGTAGCAGACATCTGCCTCCCATGCATACACACTTCTGAGAGTTGAGCTTATGGCCTGTAACCCTACATCCTGCCTGACGCTACCTTTCGCTTCCAAAAGGCCTAGGCTCGCTGCTTGACGCAAGTGTTGGGAGAGGTAACTGGAATCTCCCGGCACACAAGACGAGTGCCTCCAAGCTCAATCAAGCGATTTCCTAGTAATTCCTGGGGTAGACTGGTGCTACATACTAAGTTCCATACGTGAGTATGTAGTTGAACGCCTTGTCCAAAAACATCTTACTTCTGAGAGTTGAGCTCACCCTCAGTCCCTCACAGTTCCACACTGCCTGCAGAGTGAGTTTCGCACGTCTTCACCAGAGACGTTTGCCAGAGGCTTCTGAGACGCAAGTTAACAATGCAGACCTGGAGGGTATCTCCAGGTCCAGTAGAGTGGTAACCTGGGAACCTCCTGTCTCAGAATACTGCTACCTTCACCCTGCCATAAGAATGCAGCTAGTTGACAGCTGGCTTCAAGGCCTGCTTCCCTGTGAGAGCTAAGGACAGGGCACAACCCTCCCGCATCCTGCTTGACTGTAGAAGGAGCTGCTAACGTCCTCATGTTAGTGGCAGGGAAACGTTGTGAGAAAAGCATGTGGAATCGTTGTGCCTGAACCCACGTGTATCTGAGTTGAATACAGCGATTTCCAAAGTCCTTCTTCATCAGAGTGTAGCTAGGTTCCCACTCGCATGTCCGAGTGGGTAGCAGACATCTGCCTCCCATGTATACACACTTCTGAGAGTTGAGCTTATGGCCTGTAAGCCTACCTCCTGCCTGCAGCTACCTTTCGCTTCCAAAAGGCCTAGGCTCGCTGCTTCACCGAAGTGTTGGGAGAGGTAACTGGAATCTCCCGGCACACAAGACTAGTGCCACCAAGCTCAATCCAGCGATTTCCCAGTAATTCCTGGGGTAGACTGGTGCTACATACTAAGTTCCATATGTGAGAAGGTAGCTGAACGCCTTGTCCAAAATCATCTTACTGCTGAGAGTTGAGCTCACCCTCAGTCCCTCACAGTTCCACACTGCCTGCAGAGTGAGTTTCCCACGTCTTCACCAGAGACTTTTGCCAGAGGCTTCTGAGACGCAAGTTAACAATGCACACCTGGACGGTATCTCCAGGTGCAGTAGAGTGGTAATCTGGGAACCTCCTGTCTCAGAATACTGCTACCTTCACACTGTCATAAGAATGCAGCTAGTTGAGAGCTGGCTTCTAGGCAAGCTTCCCTGTGAGAGCTGAGGACAGGGCAGAACCCTCCCGCATCCTGCCTGACTGTAGACGTACCTGCTAACCTCCTTATGTTAGTGGCTGGGATGGGTTGCGGGAAAAGCATGTGTAAGCATTGGGCCTGAACTCCCGTGTATCTGAGTTGAATACAGCGATTTCCAGCATCCTTCTTCAATAGGAGTGTAGCTAGGTTCCAACTCCCATGTCCGAGTGGGTAGCAGACATCTGCCTCCCATGCATACACACTTCTGAGAGTTGAGCTTATGGCCTGTAACCCTACATCCTGCCTGCCGCTACCTTTCGCTTCCAAAAGGCCTAGGCTCGCTGCTTGACGCAAGTGTTGGGAGAGGTAACTGGAATCTCCCGGCACACAAGACGAGTGCCTCCAAGCTCAATCAAGCGATTTCCTAGTAATTCCTGGGGTAGACTGGTGCTACATACTAAGTTCCATACGTGAGTATGTAGTTGAACGCCTTGTCCAAAAACATCTTACTTCTGAGAGTTGAGCTCACCCTCAGTCCCTCACAGTTCCACACTGCCTGCACAGTGAGTTTCGCACGTCTTCACCAGAGACGTTTGCCAGAGGCTTCTGAGACGCAAGTTAACAATGCAGACCTGGAGGGTATCTCCAGGTCCAGTAGAGTGGTAACCTGGGAACCTCCTGTCTCAGAATACTGCTACCTTCACCCTGCCATAAGAATGCAGCTAGTTGACAGCTGGCTTCAAGGCCTGCTTCCCTGTGAGAGCTAAGGACAGGGCACAACCCTCCCGCATCCTGCTTGACTGTAGAAGGAGCTGCTAACGTCCTCATGTTAGTGGCAGGGAAACGTTGTGAGAAAAGCATGTGGAATCGTTGTGCCTGAACCCACGTGTATCTGAGTTGAATACAGCGATTTCCAAAGTCCTTCTTCATCAGAGTGTAGCTAGGTTCCCACTCGCATGTCCGAGTGGGTAGCAGACATCTGCCTCCCATGTATACACACTTCTGAGAGTTGAGCTTATGGCCTGTAAGCCTACCTCCTGCCTGCAGCTACCTTTCGCTTCCAAAAGGCCTAGGCTCGCTGCTTCACCGAAGTGTTGGGAGAGGTAACTGGAATCTCCCGGCACACAAGACTAGTGCCACCAAGCTCAATCCAGCGATTTCCCAGTAATTCCTGGGGTAGACTGGTGCTACATACTAAGTTCCATATGTGAGAAGGTAGCTGAACGCCTTGTCCAAAATCATCTTACTGCTGAGAGTTGAGCTCACCCTCAGTCCCTCACAGTTCCACACTGCCTGCAGAGTGAGTTTCCCACGTCTTCACCAGAGACTTTTGCCAGAGGCTTCTGAGACGCAAGTTAACAATGCACACCTGGACGGTATCTCCAGGTGCAGTAGAGTGGTAATCTGGGAACCTCCTTACTCAGAATACTGCTACCTTCACACTGCCATAAGAATGCAGCTAGTTGAGAGCTGGCTTCTAGGCAAGCTTCCCTGTGAGAGCTGAGGACAGGGCAGAACCCTCCCGCATCCTGCCTGACTGTAGACGTACCTGCTAACCTCCTTATGTTAGTGGCTGGGATGGGTTGCGGGAAAAGCATGTGTAAGCATTGGGCCTGAACTCCCGTGTATCTGAGTTGAATACAGCGATTTCCAACATCCTTCTTCAATAGGAGTGTAGCTAGGTTCCAACTCCCATGTCCGAGTGGGTAGCAGACATCTGCCTCCCATGCATACACACTTCTGAGAGTTGAGCTTATGGCCTGTAACCCTACATCCTGCCTGCCGCTACCTTTCGCTTCCAAAAGGCCTAGGCTCGCTGCTTGACGCAAGTGTTGGGAGAGGTAACTGGAATCTCCCGGCACACAAGACGAGTGCCTCCAAGCTCAATCAAGCGATTTCCTAGTAATTCCTGGGGTAGACTGGTGCTACATACTAAGTTCCATACGTGAGTATGTAGTTGAACGCCTTGTCCAAAAACATCTTACTTCTCAGAGTTGAGCTCACCCTCAGTCCCTCACAGTTCCACACTGCCTGCACAGTGAGTTTCGCACGTCTTCACCAGAGACGTTTGCCAGAGGCTTCTGAGACGCAAGTTAACAATGCAGACCTGGAGGGTATCTCCAGGTCCAGTAGAGTGGTAACCTGGGAACCTCCTGTCTCAGAATACTGCTACCTTCACCCTGCCATAAGAATGCAGCTAGTTGACAGCTGGCTTCAAGGCCTGCTTCCCTGTGAGAGCTAAGGACAGGGCACAACCCTCCCGCATCCTGCTTGACTGTAGAAGGAGCTGCTAACGTCCTCATGTTAGTGGCAGGGAAACGTTGTGAGAAAAGCATGTGGAATCGTTGTGCCTGAACCCACGTGTATCTGAGTTGAATACAGCGATTTCCAAAGTCCTTCTTCATCAGAGTGTAGCTAGGTTCCCACTCGCATGTACGAGTGGGTAGCAGACATCTGCCTCCCATGTATACACACTTCTGAGAGTTGAGCTTATGGCCTGTAAGCCTACCTCCTGCCTGCAGCTACCTTTCGCTTCCAAAAGGCCTAGGCTCGCTGCTTGACGCAAGTGTTGGGAGAGGTAACTGGAATCTCCCGGCACACAAGACTAGTGCCACCAAGCTCAATCCAGCGATTTCCCAGTAATTCCTGGGGTAGACTGGTGCTACATACTAAGTTCCATATGTGAGA
Source organism: Canis aureus (assembly GCF_053574225.1). Taxonomy (NCBI): domain Eukaryota; kingdom Metazoa; phylum Chordata; class Mammalia; order Carnivora; family Canidae; genus Canis; species Canis aureus. The sequence goes on along the minus strand of NW_027554444.1, from coordinate 461,032 downwards.
AGGTAGCTGAACGCCTTGTCCAAAATCATCTTACTGCTGAGAGTTGAGCTCACCCTCAGTCCCTCACAGTTCCACACTGCCTGCAGAGTGAGTTTCCCACGTCTTCACCAGAGACTTTTGCCAGAGGCTTCTGAGACGCAAGTTAACAATGCACACCTGGACGGTATCTCCAGGTGCAGTAGAGTGGTAATCTGGGAACCTCCTTACTCAGAATACTGCTACCTTCACACTGTCATAAGAATGCAGCTAGTTGAGAGCTGGCTTCTAGGCAAGCTTCCCTGTGAGAGCTGAGGACAGGGCAGAACCCTCCCGCATCCTGCCTGACTGTAGACGTACCTGCTAACCTCCTTATGTTAGTGGCTGGGATGGGTTGCGGGAAAAGCATGTGTAAGCATTGGGCCTGAACTCCCGTGTATCTGAGTTGAATACAGCGATTTCCAACATCCTTCTTCAATAGGAGTGTAGCTAGGTTCCAACTCCCATGTCCGAGTGGGTAGCAGACATCTGCCTCCCATGCATACACACTTCTGAGAGTTGAGCTTATGGCCTGTAACCCTACATCCTGCCTGCCGCTACCTTTCGCTTCCAAAAGGCCTAGGCTCGCTGCTTGACGCAAGTGTTGGGAGAGGTAACTGGAATCTCCCGGCACACAAGACGAGTGCCTCCAAGCTCAATCAAGCGATTTCCTAGTAATTCCTGGGGTAGACTGGTGCTACATACAAAGTTCCATACGTGAGTATGTAGTTGAACGCCTTGTCCAAAAACATCTTACTTCTGAGAGTTGAGCTCACCCTCAGTCCCTCACAGTTCCACACTGCCTGCACAGTGAGTTTCGCACGTCTTCACCAGAGACGTTTGCCAGAGGCTTCTGAGACGCAAGTTAACAATGCAGACCTGGAGGGTATCTCCAGGTCCAGTAGAGTGGTAACCTGGGAACCTCCTGTCTCAGAATACTGCTACCTTCACCCTACCATAAGAATGCAGCTAGTTGACAGCTGGCTTCAAGGCCTGCTTCCCTGTGAGAGCTAAGGACAGGGCACAACCCTCCCGCATCCTGCTTGACTGTAGAAGGAGCTGCTAACGTCCTCATGTTAGTGGCAGGGAAACGTTGTGAGAAAAGCATGTGGAATCGTTGTGCCTGAACCCACGTGTATCTGAGTTGAATACAGCGATTTCCAAAGTCCTTCTTCATCAGAGTGTAGCTAGGTTCCCACTCGCATGTCCGAGTGGGTAGCAGACATCTGCCTCCCATGTATACACACTTCTGAGAGTTGAGCTTATGGCCTGTAAGCCTACCTCCTGCCTGCAGCTACCTTTCGCTTCCAAAAGGCCTAGGCTCGCTGCTTCACCGAAGTGTTGGGAGAGGTAACTGGAATCTCCCGGCACACAAGACTAGTGCCACCAAGCTCAATCCAGCGATTTCCCAGTAATTCCTGGGGTAGACTGGTGCTACATACTAAGTTCCATATGTGAGAAGGTAGCTGAACGCCTTGTCCAAAATCATCTTACTGCTGAGAGTTGAGCTCACCCTCAGTCCCTCACAGTTCCACACTGCCTGCAGAGTGAGTTTCCCACGTCTTCACCAGAGACTTTTGCCAGAGGCTTCTGAGACGCAAGTTAACAATGCACACCTGGACGGTATCTCCAGGTGCAGTAGAGTGGTAATCTGGGAACCTCCTGTCTCAGAATACTGCTACCTTCACACTGTCATAAGAATGCAGCTAGTTGAGAGCTGGCTTCTAGGCAAGCTTCCCTGTGAGAGCTGAGGACAGGGCAGAACCCTCCCGCATCCTGCCTGACTGTAGACGTACCTGCTAACCTCCTTATGTTAGTGGCTGGGATGGGTTGCGGGAAAAGCATGTGTAAGCATTGGGCCTGAACTCCCGTGTATCTGAGTTGAATACAGCGATTTCCAGCATCCTTCTTCAATAGGAGTGTAGCTAGGTTCCAACTCCCATGTCCGAGTGGGTAGCAGACATCTGCCTCCCATGCATACACACTTCTGAGAGTTGAGCTTATGGCCTGTAACCCTACATCCTGCCTGCCGCTACCTTTCGCTTCCAAAAGGCCTAGGCTCGCTGCTTGACGCAAGTGTTGGGAGAGGTAACTGGAATCTCCCGGCACACAAGACGAGTGCCTCCAAGCTCAATCAAGCGATTTCCTAGTAATTCCTGGGGTAGACTGGTGCTACATACTAAGTTCCATACGTGAGTATGTAGTTGAACGCCTTGTCCAAAAACATCTTACTTCTGAGAGTTGAGCTCACCCTCAGTCCCTCACAGTTCCACACTGCCTGCAGAGTGAGTTTCGCACGTCTTCACCAGAGACGTTTGCCAGAGGCTTCTGAGACGCAAGTTAACAATGCAGACCTGGAGGGTATCTCCAGGTCCAGTAGAGTGGTAACCTGGGAACCTCCTGTCTCAGAATACTGCTACCTTCACCCTGCCATAAGAATGCAGCTAGTTGACAGCTGGCTTCAAGGCCTGCTTCCCTGTGAGAGCTAAGGACAGGGCACAACCCTCCCGCATCCTGCTTGACTGTAGAAGGAGCTGCTAACGTCCTCATGTTAGTGGCAGGGAAACGTTGTGAGAAAAGCATGTGGAATCGTTGTGCCTGAACCCACGTGTATCTGAGTTGAATACAGCGATTTCCAAAGTCCTTCTTCATCAGAGTGTAGCTAGGTTCCCACTCGCATGTCCGAGTGGGTAGCAGACATCTGCCTCCCATGTATACACACTTCTGAGAGTTGAGCTTATGGCCTGTAAGCCTACCTCCTGCCTGCAGCTACCTTTCGCTTCCAAAAGGCCTAGGCTCGCTGCTTCACCGAAGTGTTGGGAGAGGTAACTGGAATCTCCCGGCACACAAGACTAGTGCCACCAAGCTCAATCCAGCGATTTCCCAGTAATTCCTGGGGTAGACTGGTGCTACATACTAAGTTCCATATGTGAGAAGGTAGCTGAACGCCTTGTCCAAAATCATCTTACTGCTGAGAGTTGAGCTCACCCTCAGTCCCTCACAGTTCCACACTGCCTGCAGAGTGAGTTTCCCACGTCTTCACCAGAGACTTTTGCCAGAGGCTTCTGAGACGCAAGTTAACAATGCACACCTGGACGGTATCTCCAGGTGCAGTAGAGTGGTAATCTGGGAACCTTCTTACTCAGAATACTGCTACCTTCACACTGCCATAAGAATGCAGCTAGTTGAGAGCTGGCTTCTAGGCAAGCTTCCCTGTGAGAGCTGAGGACAGGGCAGAACCCTCCCGCATCCTGCCTGACTGTAGACGTACCTGCTAACCTCCTTATGTTAGTGGCTGGGATGGGTTGCGGGAAAAGCATGTGTAAGCATTGGGCCTGAACTCCCGTGTATCTGAGTTGAATACAGCGATTTCCAACATCCTTCTTCAATAGGAGTGTAGCTAGGTTCCAACTCCCATGTCCGAGTGGGTAGCAGACATCTGCCTCCCATGCATACACACTTCTGAGAGTTGAGCTTATGGCCTGTAACCCTACATCCTGCCTGCCGCTACCTTTCGCTTCCAAAAGGCCTAGGCTCGCTGCTTGACGCAAGTGTTGGGAGAGGTAACTGGAATCTCCCGGCACACAAGACGAGTGCCTCCAAGCTCAATCAAGCGATTTCCTAGTAATTCCTGGGGTAGACTGGTGCTACATACAAAGTTCCATACGTGAGTATGTAGTTGAACGCCTTGTCCAAAAACATCTTACTTCTGAGAGTTGAGCTCACCCTCAGTCCCTCACAGTTCCACACTGCCTGCACAGTGAGTTTCGCACGTCTTCACCAGAGACGTTTGCCAGAGGCTTCTGAGACGCAAGTTAACAATGCAGACCTGGAGGGTATCTCCAGGTCCAGTAGAGTGGTAACCTGGGAACCTCCTGTCTCAGAATACTGCTACCTTCACCCTACCATAAGAATGCAGCTAGTTGACAGCTGGCTTCAAGGCCTGCTTCCCTGTGAGAGCTAAGGACAGGGCACAACCCTCCCGCATCCTGCTTGACTGTAGAAGGAGCTGCTAACGTCCTCATGTTAGTGGCAGGGAAACGTTGTGAGAAAAGCATGTGGAATCGTTGTGCCTGAACCCACGTGTATCTGAGTTGAATACAGCGATTTCCAAAGTCCTTCTTCATCAGAGTGTAGCTAGGTTCCCACTCGCATGTCCGAGTGGGTAGCAGACATCTGCCTCCCATGTATACACACTTCTGAGAGTTGAGCTTATGGCCTGTAAGCCTACCTCCTGCCTGCAGCTACCTTTCGCTTCCAAAAGGCCTAGGCTCGCTGCTTCACCGAAGTGTTGGGAGAGGTAACTGGAATCTCCCGGCACACAAGACTAGTGCCACCAAGCTCAATCCAGCGATTTCCCAGTAATTCCTGGGGTAGACTGGTGCTACATACTAAGTTCCATATGTGAGAAGGTAGCTGAACGCCTTGTCCAAAATCATCTTACTGCTGAGAGTTGAGCTCACCCTCAGTCCCTCACAGTTCCACACTGCCTGCAGAGTGAGTTTCCCACGTCTTCACCAGAGACTTTTGCCAGAGGCTTCTGAGACGCAAGTTAACAATGCACACCTGGACGGTATCTCCAGGTGCAGTAGAGTGGTAATCTGGGAACCTCCTGTCTCAGAATACTGCTACCTTCACACTGTCATAAGAATGCAGCTAGTTGAGAGCTGGCTTCTAGGCAAGCTTCCCTGTGAGAGCTGAGGACAGGGCAGAACCCTCCCGCATCCTGCCTGACTGTAGACGTACCTGCTAACCTCCTTATGTTAGTGGCTGGGATGGGTTGCGGGAAAAGCATGTGTAAGCATTGGGCCTGAACTCCCGTGTATCTGAGTTGAATACAGCGATTTCCAGCATCCTTCTTCAATAGGAGTGTAGCTAGGTTCCAACTCCCATGTCCGAGTGGGTAGCAGACATCTGCCTCCCATGCATACACACTTCTGAGAGTTGAGCTTATGGCCTGTAACCCTACATCCTGCCTGCCGCTACCTTTCGCTTCCAAAAGGCCTAGGCTCGCTGCTTGACGCAAGTGTTGGGAGAGGTAACTGGAATCTCCCGGCACACAAGACGAGTGCCTCCAAGCTCAATCAAGCGATTTCCTAGTAATTCCTGGGGTAGACTGGTGCTACATACTAAGTTCCATACGTGAGTATGTAGTTGAACGCCTTGTCCAAAAACATCTTACTTCTGAGAGTTGAGCTCACCCTCAGTCCCTCACAGTTCCACACTGCCTGCAGAGTGAGTTTCGCACGTCTTCACCAGAGACGTTTGCCAGAGGCTTCTGAGACGCAAGTTAACAATGCAGACCTGGAGGGTATCTCCAGGTCCAGTAGAGTGGTAACCTGGGAACCTCCTGTCTCAGAATACTGCTACCTTCACCCTGCCATAAGAATGCAGCTAGTTGACAGCTGGCTTCAAGGCCTGCTTCCCTGTGAGAGCTAAGGACAGGGCACAACCCTCCCGCATCCTGCTTGACTGTAGAAGGAGCTGCTAACGTCCTCATGTTAGTGGCAGGGAAACGTTGTGAGAAAAGCATGTGGAATCGTTGTGCCTGAACCCACGTGTATCTGAGTTGAATACAGCGATTTCCAAAGTCCTTCTTCATCAGAGTGTAGCTAGGTTCCCACTCGCATGTCCGAGTGGGTAGCAGACATCTGCCTCCCATGTATACACACTTCTGAGAGTTGAGCTTATGGCCTGTAAGCCTACCTCCTGCCTGCAGCTACCTTTCGCTTCCAAAAGGCCTAGGCTCGCTGCTTCACCGAAGTGTTGGGAGAGGTAACTGGAATCTCCCGGCACACAAGACTAGTGCCACCAAGCTCAATCCAGCGATTTCCCAGTAATTCCTGGGGTAGACTGGTGCTACATACTAAGTTCCATATGTGAGAAGGTAGCTGAACGCCTTGTCCAAAATCATCTTACTGCTGAGAGTTGAGCTCACCCTCAGTCCCTCACAGTTCCACACTGCCTGCAGAGTGAGTTTCCCACGTCTTCACCAGAGACTTTTGCCAGAGGCTTCTGAGACGCAAGTTAACAATGCACACCTGGACGGTATCTCCAGGTGCAGTAGAGTGGTAATCTGGGAACCTCCTTACTCAGAATACTGCTACCTTCACACTGCCATAAGAATGCAGCTAGTTGAGAGCTGGCTTCTAGGCAAGCTTCCCTGTGAGAGCTGAGGACAGGGCAGAACCCTCCCGCATCCTGCCTGACTGTAGACGTACCTGCTAACCTCCTTATGTTAGTGGCTGGGATGGGTTGCGGGAAAAGCATGTGTAAGCATTGGGCCTGAACTCCCGTGTATCTGAGTTGAATACAGCGATTTCCAACATCCTTCTTCAATAGGAGTGTAGCTAGGTTCCAACTCCCATGTCCGAGTGGGTAGCAGACATCTGCCTCCCATGCATACACACTTCTGAGAGTTGAGCTTATGGCCTGTAACCCTACATCCTGCCTGCCGCTACCTTTCGCTTCCAAAAGGCCTAGGCTCGCTGCTTGACGCAAGTGTTGGGAGAGGTAACTGGAATCTCCCGGCACACAAGACGAGTGCCTCCAAGCTCAATCAAGCGATTTCCTAGTAATTCCTGGGGTAGACTGGTGCTACATACTAAGTTCCATACGTGAGTATGTAGTTGAACGCCTTGTCCAAAAACATCTTACTTCTCAGAGTTGAGCTCACCCTCAGTCCCTCACAGTTCCACACTGCCTGCACAGTGAGTTTCGCACGTCTTCACCAGAGACGTTTGCCAGAGGCTTCTGAGACGCAAGTTAACAATGCAGACCTGGAGGGTATCTCCAGGTCCAGTAGAGTGGTAACCTGGGAACCTCCTGTCTCAGAATACTGCTACCTTCACCCTGCCATAAGAATGCAGCTAGTTGACAGCTGGCTTCAAGGCCTGCTTCCCTGTGAGAGCTAAGGACAGGGCACAACCCTCCCGCATCCTGCTTGACTGTAGAAGGAGCTGCTAACGTCCTCATGTTAGTGGCAGGGAAACGTTGTGAGAAAAGCATGTGGAATCGTTGTGCCTGAACCCACGTGTATCTGAGTTGAATACAGCGATTTCCAAAGTCCTTCTTCATCAGAGTGTAGCTAGGTTCCCACTCGCATGTACGAGTGGGTAGCAGACATCTGCCTCCCATGTATACACACTTCTGAGAGTTGAGCTTATGGCCTGTAAGCCTACCTCCTGCCTGCAGCTACCTTTCGCTTCCAAAAGGCCTAGGCTCGCTGCTTGACGCAAGTGTTGGGAGAGGTAACTGGAATCTCCCGGCACACAAGACTAGTGCCACCAAGCTCAATCCAGCGATTTCCCAGTAATTCCTGGGGTAGACTGGTGCTACATACTAAGTTCCATATGTGAGAAGGTAGCTGAACGCCTTGTCCAAAATCATCTTACTGCTGAGAGTTGAGCTCACCCTCAGTCCCTCACAGTTCCACACTGCCTGCAGAGTGAGTTTCCCACGTCTTCACCAGAGACTTTTGCCAGAGGCTTCTGAGACGCAAGTTAACAATGCACACCTGGACGGTATCTCCAGGTGCAGTAGAGTGGTAATCTGGGAACCTCCTTACTCAGAATACTGCTACCTTCACACTGTCATAAGAATGCAGCTAGTTGAGAGCTGGCTTCTAGGCAAGCTTCCCTGTGAGAGCTGAGGACAGGGCAGAACCCTCCCGCATCCTGCCTGACTGTAGACGTACCTGCTAACCTCCTTATGTTAGTGGCTGGGATGGGTTGCGGGAAAAGCATGTGTAAGCATTGGGCCTGAACTCCCGTGTATCTGAGTTGAATACAGCGATTTCCAACATCCTTCTTCAATAGGAGTGTAGCTAGGTTCCAACTCCCATGTCCGAGTGGGTAGCAGACATCTGCCTCCCATGCATACACACTTCTGAGAGTTGAGCTTATGGCCTGTAACCCTACATCCTGCCTGCCGCTACCTTTCGCTTCCAAAAGGCCTAGGCTCGCTGCTTGACGCAAGTGTTGGGAGAGGTAACTGGAATCTCCCGGCACACAAGACGAGTGCCTCCAAGCTCAATCAAGCGATTTCCTAGTAATTCCTGGGGTAGACTGGTGCTACATACAAAGTTCCATACGTGAGTATGTAGTTGAACGCCTTGTCCAAAAACATCTTACTTCTGAGAGTTGAGCTCACCCTCAGTCCCTCACAGTTCCACACTGCCTGCACAGTGAGTTTCGCACGTCTTCACCAGAGACGTTTGCCAGAGGCTTCTGAGACGCAAGTTAACAATGCAGACCTGGAGGGTATCTCCAGGTCCAGTAGAGTGGTAACCTGGGAACCTCCTGTCTCAGAATACTGCTACCTTCACCCTACCATAAGAATGCAGCTAGTTGACAGCTGGCTTCAAGGCCTGCTTCCCTGTGAGAGCTAAGGACAGGGCACAACCCTCCCGCATCCTGCTTGACTGTAGAAGGAGCTGCTAACGTCCTCATGTTAGTGGCAGGGAAACGTTGTGAGAAAAGCATGTGGAATCGTTGTGCCTGAACCCACGTGTATCTGAGTTGAATACAGCGATTTCCAAAGTCCTTCTTCATCAGAGTGTAGCTAGGTTCCCACTCGCATGTCCGAGTGGGTAGCAGACATCTGCCTCCCATGTATACACACTTCTGAGAGTTGAGCTTATGGCCTGTAAGCCTACCTCCTGCCTGCAGCTACCTTTCGCTTCCAAAAGGCCTAGGCTCGCTGCTTCACCGAAGTGTTGGGAGAGGTAACTGGAATCTCCCGGCACACAAGACTAGTGCCACCAAGCTCAATCCAGCGATTTCCCAGTAATTCCTGGGGTAGACTGGTGCTACATACTAAGTTCCATATGTGAGAAGGTAGCTGAACGCCTTGTCCAAAATCATCTTACTGCTGAGAGTTGAGCTCACCCTCAGTCCCTCACAGTTCCACACTGCCTGCAGAGTGAGTTTCCCACGTCTTCACCAGAGACTTTTGCCAGAGGCTTCTGAGACGCAAGTTAACAATGCACACCTGGACGGTATCTCCAGGTGCAGTAGAGTGGTAATCTGGGAACCTCCTGTCTCAGAATACTGCTACCTTCACACTGTCATAAGAATGCAGCTAGTTGAGAGCTGGCTTCTAGGCAAGCTTCCCTGTGAGAGCTGAGGACAGGGCAGAACCCTCCCGCATCCTGCCTGACTGTAGACGTACCTGCTAACCTCCTTATGTTAGTGGCTGGGATGGGTTGCGGGAAAAGCATGTGTAAGCATTGGGCCTGAACTCCCGTGTATCTGAGTTGAATACAGCGATTTCCAGCATCCTTCTTCAATAGGAGTGTAGCTAGGTTCCAACTCCCATGTCCGAGTGGGTAGCAGACATCTGCCTCCCATGCATACACACTTCTGAGAGTTGAGCTTATGGCCTGTAACCCTACATCCTGCCTGCCGCTACCTTTCGCTTCCAAAAGGCCTAGGCTCGCTGCTTGACGCAAGTGTTGGGAGAGGTAACTGGAATCTCCCGGCACACAAGACGAGTGCCTCCAAGCTCAATCAAGCGATTTCCTAGTAATTCCTGGGGTAGACTGGTGCTACATACTAAGTTCCATACGTGAGTATGTAGTTGAACGCCTTGTCCAAAAACATCTTACTTCTGAGAGTTGAGCTCACCCTCAGTCCCTCACAGTTCCACACTGCCTGCAGAGTGAGTTTCGCACGTCTTCACCAGAGACGTTTGCCAGAGGCTTCTGAGACGCAAGTTAACAATGCAGACCTGGAGGGTATCTCCAGGTCCAGTAGAGTGGTAACCTGGGAACCTCCTGTCTCAGAATACTGCTACCTTCACCCTGCCATAAGAATGCAGCTAGTTGACAGCTGGCTTCAAGGCCTGCTTCCCTGTGAGAGCTAAGGACAGGGCACAACCCTCCCGCATCCTGCTTGACTGTAGAAGGAGCTGCTAACGTCCTCATGTTAGTGGCAGGGAAACGTTGTGAGAAAAGCATGTGGAATCGTTGTGCCTGAACCCACGTGTATCTGAGTTGAATACAGCGATTTCCAAAGTCCTTCTTCATCAGAGTGTAGCTAGGTTCCCACTCGCATGTCCGAGTGGGTAGCAGACATCTGCCTCCCATGTATACACACTTCTGAGAGTTGAGCTTATGGCCTGTAAGCCTACCTCCTGCCTGCAGCTACCTTTCGCTTCCAAAAGGCCTAGGCTCGCTGCTTGACGCAAGTGTTGGGAGAGGTAACTGGAATCTCCCGGCACACAAGACTAGTGCCACCAAGCTCAATCCAGCGATTTCCCAGTAATTCCTGGGGTAGACTGGTGCTACATACTAAGTTCCATATGTGAGAAGGTAGCTGAACGCCTTGTCCAAAATCATCTTACTGCTGAGAGTTGAGCTCACCCTCAGTCCCTCACAGTTCCACACTGCCTGCAGAGTGAGTTTCCCACGTCTTCACCAGAGACTTTTGCCAGAGGCTTCTGAGACGCAAGTTAACAATGCACACCTGGACGGTATCTCCAGGTGCAGTAGAGTGGTAATCTGGGAACCTCCTTACTCAGAATACTGCTACCTTCACACTGTCATAAGAATGCAGCTAGTTGAGAGCTGGCTTCTAGGCAAGCTTCCCTGTGAGAGCTGAGGACAGGGCAGAACCCTCCCGCATCCTGCCTGACTGTAGACGTACCTGCTAACCTCCTTATGTTAGTGGCTGGGATGGGTTGCGGGAAAAGCATGTGTAAGCATTGGGCCTGAACTCCCGTGTATCTGAGTTGAATACAGCGATTTCCAGCATCCTTCTTCAATAGGAGTGTAGCTAGGTTCCAACTCCCATGTCCGAGTGGGTAGCAGACATCTGCCTCCCATGCATACACACTTCTGAGAGTTGAGCTTATGGCCTGTAACCCTACATCCTGCCTGCCGCTACCTTTCGCTTCCAAAAGGCCTAGGCTCGCTGCTTGACGCAAGTGTTGGGAGAGGTAACTGGAATCTCCCGGCACACAAGACGAGTGCCTCCAAGCTCAATCAAGCGATTTCCTAGTAATTCCTGGGGTAGACTGGTGCTACATACTAAGTTCCATACGTGAGTATGTAGTTGAACGCCTTGTCCAAAAACATCTTACTTCTGAGAGTTGAGCTCACCCTCAGTCCCTCACAGTTCCACACTGCCTGCAGAGTGAGTTTCGCACGTCTTCACCAGAGACGTTTGCCAGAGGCTTCTGAGACGCAAGTTAACAATGCAGACCTGGAGGGTATCTCCAGGTCCAGTAGAGTGGTAACCTGGGAACCTCCTGTCTCAGAATACTGCTACCTTCACCCTGCCATAAGAATGCAGCTAGTTGACAGCTGGCTTCAAGGCCTGCTTCCCTGTGAGAGCTAAGGACAGGGCACAACCCTCCCGCATCCTGCTTGACTGTAGAAGGAGCTGCTAACGTCCTCATGTTAGTGGCAGGGAAACGTTGTGAGAAAAGCATGTGGAATCGTTGTGCCTGAACCCACGTGTATCTGAGTTGAATACAGCGATTTCCAAAGTCCTTCTTCATCAGAGTGTAGCTAGGTTCCCACTCGCATGTCCGAGTGGGTAGCAGACATCTGCCTCCCATGTATACACACTTCTGAGAGTTGAGCTTATGGCCTGTAAGCCTACCTCCTGCCTGCAGCTACCTTTCGCTTCCAAAAGGCCTAGGCTCGCTGCTTGACGCAAGTGTTGGGAGAGGTAACTGGAATCTCCCGGCACACAAGACTAGTGCCACCAAGCTCAATCCAGCGATTTCCCAGTAATTCCTGGGGTAGACTGGTGCTACATACTAAGTTCCATATGTGAGAAGGTAGCTGAACGCCTTGTCCAAAATCATCTTACTGCTGAGAGTTGAGCTCACCCTCAGTCCCTCACAGTTCCACACTGCCTGCAGAGTGAGTTTCCCACGTCTTCACCAGAGACTTTTGCCAGAGGCTTCTGAGACGCAAGTTAACAATGCACACCTGGACGGTATCTCCAGGTGCAGTAGAGTGGTAATCTGGGAACCTCCTTACTCAGAATACTGCTACCTTCACACTGTCATAAGAATGCAGCTAGTTGAGAGCTGGCTTCTAGGCAAGCTTCCCTGTGAGAGCTGAGGACAGGGCAGAACCCTCCCGCATCCTGCCTGACTGTAGACGTACCTGCTAACCTCCTTATGTTAGTGGCTGGGATGGGTTGCGGGAAAAGCATGTGTAAGCATTGGGCCTGAACTCCCGTGTATCTGAGTTGAATACAGCGATTTCCAACATCCTTCTTCAATAGGAGTGTAGCTAGGTTCCAACTCCCATGTCCGAGTGGGTAGCAGACATCTGCCTCCCATGCATACACACTTCTGAGAGTTGAGCTTATGGCCTGTAACCCTACATCCTGCCTGCCGCTACCTTTCGCTTCCAAAAGGCCTAGGCTCGCTGCTTGACGCAAGTGTTGGGAGAGGTAACTGGAATCTCCCGGCACACAAGACGAGTGCCTCCAAGCTCAATCAAGCGATTTCCTAGTAATTCCTGGGGTAGACTGGTGCTACATACTAAGTTCCATACGTGAGTATGTAGTTGAACGCCTTGTCCAAAAACATCTTACTTCTGAGAGTTGAGCTCACCCTCAGTCCCTCACAGTTCCACACTGCCTGCAGAGTGAGTTTCGCACGTCTTCACCAGAGACGTTTGCCAGAGGCTTCTGAGACGCAAGTTAACAATGCAGACCTGGAGGGTATCTCCAGGTCCAGTAGAGTGGTAACCTGGGAACCTCCTGTCTCAGAATACTGCTACCTTCACCCTGCCATAAGAATGCAGCTAGTTGACAGCTGGCTTCAAGGCCTGCTTCCCTGTGAGAGCTAAGGACAGGGCACAACCCTCCCGCATCCTGCTTGACTGTAGAAGGAGCTGCTAACGTCCTCATGTTAGTGGCAGGGAAACGTTGTGAGAAAAGCATGTGGAATCGTTGTTCCTGAACCCACGTGTATCTGAGTTGAATACAGCGATTTCCAAAGTCCTTCTTCATCAGAGTGTAGCTAGGTTCCCACTCGCATGTACGAGTGGGTAGCAGACATCTGCCTCTCATGTATACACACTTCTGAGAGTTGAGCTTATGGCCTGTAAGCCTACCTCCTGCCTGCAGCTACCTTTCGCTTCCAAAAGGCCTAGGCTCGCTGCTTGACGCAAGTGTTGGGAGAGGTAACTGGAATCTCCCGGCACACAAGACTAGTGCCACCAAGCTCAATCCAGCGATTTCCCAGTAATTCCTGGGGTAGACTGGTGCTACATACTAAGTTCCATATGTGAGAAGGTAGCTGAACGCCTTGTCCAAAATCATCTTACTGCTGAGAGTTGAGCTCACCCTCAGTCCCTCACAGTTCCACACTGCCTGCAGAGTGAGTTTCCCACGTCTTCACCAGAGACTTTTGCCAGAGGCTTCTGAGACGCAAGTTAACAATGCACACCTGGACGGTATCTCCAGGTGCAGTAGAGTGGTAATCTGGGAACCTCCTTACTCAGAATACTGCTACCTTCACACTGTCATAAGAATGCAGCTAGTTGAGAGCTGGCTTCTAGGCAAGCTTCCCTGTGAGAGCTGAGGACAGGGCAGAACCCTCCCGCATCCTGCCTGACTGTAGACGTACCTGCTAACCTCCTTATGTTAGTGGCTGGGATGGGTTGCGGGAAAAGCATGTGTAAGCATTGGGCCTGAACTCCCGTGTATCTGAGTTGAATACAGCGATTTCCAACATCCTTCTTCAATAGGAGTGTAGCTAGGTTCCAACTCCCATGTCCGAGTGGGTAGCAGACATCTGCCTCCCATGCATACACACTTCTGAGAGTTGAGCTTATGGCCTGTAACCCTACATCCTGCCTGCCGCTACCTTTCGCTTCCAAAAGGCCTAGGCTCGCTGCTTGACGCAAGTGTTGGGAGAGGTAACTGGAATCTCCCGGCACACAAGACGAGTGCCTCCAAGCTCAATCAAGCGATTTCCTAGTAATTCCTGGGGTAGACTGGTGCTACATACTAAGTTCCATACGTGAGTATGTAGTTGAACGCCTTGTCCAAAAACATCTTACTTCTGAGAGTTGAGCTCACCCTCAGTCCCTCACAGTTCCACACTGCCTGCACAGTGAGTTTCGCACGTCTTCACCAGAGACGTTTGCCAGAGGCTTCTGAGACGCAAGTTAACAATGCAGACCTGGAGGGTATCTCCAGGTCCAGTAGAGTGGTAACCTGGGAACCTCCTGTCTCAGAATACTGCTACCTTCACCCTGCCATAAGAATGCAGCTAGTTGACAGCTGGCTTCAAGGCCTGCTTCCCTGTGAGAGCTAAGGACAGGGCACAACCCTCCCGCATCCTGCTTGACTGTAGAAGGAGCTGCTAACGTCCTCATGTTAGTGGCAGGGAAACGTTGTGAGAAAAGCATGTGGAATCGTTGTGCCTGAACCCACGTGTATCTGAGTTGAATACAGCGATTTCCAAAGTCCTTCTTCATCAGAGTGTAGCTAGGTTCCCACTCGCATGTCCGAGTGGGTAGCAGACATCTGCCTCCCATGTATACACACTTCTGAGAGTTGAGCTTATGGCCTGTAAGCCTACCTCCTGCCTGCAGCTACCTTTCGCTTCCAAAAGGCCTAGGCTCGCTGCTTCACCGAAGTGTTGGGAGAGGTAACTGGAATCTCCCGGCACACAAGACTAGTGCCACCAAGCTCAATCCAGCGATTTCCCAGTAATTCCTGGGGTAGACTGGTGCTACATACTAAGTTCCATATGTGAGAAGGTAGCTGAACGCCTTGTCCAAAATCATCTTACTGCTGAGAGTTGAGCTCACCCTCAGTCCCTCACAGTTCCACACTGCCTGCAGAGTGAGTTTCCCACGTCTTCACCAGAGACTTTTGCCAGAGGCTTCTGAGACGCAAGTTAACAATGCACACCTGGACGGTATCTCCAGGTGCAGTAGAGTGGTAATCTGGGAACCTCCTTACTCAGAATACTGCTACCTTCACACTGTCATAAGAATGCAGCTAGTTGAGAGCTGGCTTCTAGGCAAGCTTCCCTGTGAGAGCTGAGGACAGGGCAGAACCCTCCCGCATCCTGCCTGACTGTAGACGTACCTGCTAACCTCCTTATGTTAGTGGCTGGGATGGGTTGCGGGAAAAGCATGTGTAAGCATTGGGCCTGAACTCCCGTGTATCTGAGTTGAATACAGCGATTTCCAACATCCTTCTTCAATAAGAGTGTAGCTAGGTTCCAACTCCCATGTCCGAGTGGGTAGCAGACATCTGCCTCCCAGGCATACACACTTCTGAGAGTTGAGCTTATGGCCTGTAACCCTACATCCTGCCTGCCGCTACCTTTCGCTTCCAAAAGGCCTAGGCTCGCTGCTTGACGCAAGTGTTGGGAGAGGTAACTGGAATCTCCCGGCACACAAGACGAGTGCCTCCAAGCTCAATCAAGCGATTTCCTAGTAATTCCTGGGGTAGACTGGTGCTACATACTAAGTTCCATACGTGAGTATGTAGTTGAACGCCTTGTCCAAAAACATCTTACTTCTGAGAGTTGAGCTCACCCTCAGTCCCTCACAGTTCCACACTGCCTGCACAGTGAGTTTCGCACGTCTTCACCAGAGACGTTTGCCAGAGGCTTCTGAGACGCAAGTTAACAATGCAGACCTGGAGGGTATCTCCAGGTCCAGTAGAGTGGTAACCTGGGAACCTCCTGTCTCAGAATACTGCTACCTTCACCCTGCCATAAGAATGCAGCTAGTTGACAGCTGGCTTCAAGGCCTGCTTCCCTGTGAGAGCTAAGGACAGGGCACAACCCTCCCGCATCCTGCTTGACTGTAGAAGGAGCTGCTAACGTCCTCATGTTAGTGGCAGGGAAACGTTGTGAGAAAAGCATGTGGAATCGTTGTGCCTGAACCCACGTGTATCTGAGTTGAATACAGCGATTTCCAAAGTCCTTCTTCATCAGAGTGTAGCTAGGTTCCCACTCGCATGTCCGAGTGGGTAGCAGACATCTGCCTCCCATGTATACACACTTCTGAGAGTTGAGCTTATGGCCTGTAAGCCTACCTCCTGCCTGCAGCTACCTTTCGCTTCCAAAAGGCCTAGGCTCGCTGCTTGACGCAAGTGTTGGGAGAGGTAACTGGAATCTCCCGGCACACAAGACTAGTGCCACCAAGCTCAATCCAGCGATTTCCCAGTAATTCCTGGGGTAGACTGGTGCTACATACTAAGTTCCATATGTGAGAAGGTAGCTGAACGCCTTGTCCAAAATCATCTTACTGCTGAGAGTTGAGCTCACCCTCAGTCCCTCACAGTTCCACACTGCCTGCAGAGTGAGTTTCCCACGTCTTCACCAGAGACTTTTGCCAGAGGCTTCTGAGACGCAAGTTAACAATGCACACCTGGACGGTATCTCCAGGTGCAGTAGAGTGGTAATCTGGGAACCTCCTTACTCAGAATACTGCTACCTTCACACTGTCATAAGAATGCAGCTAGTTGAGAGCTGGCTTCTAGGCAAGCTTCCCTGTGAGAGCTGAGGACAGGGCAGAACCCTCCCGCATCCTGCCTGACTGTAGACGTACCTGCTAACCTCCTTATGTTAGTGGCTGGGATGGGTTGCGGGAAAAGCATGTGTAAGCATTGGGCCTGAACTCCCGTGTATCTGAGTTGAATACAGCGATTTCCAACATCCTTCTTCAATAGGAGTGTAGCTAGGTTCCAACTCCCATGTCCGAGTGGGTAGCAGACATCTGCCTCCCATGCATACACACTTCTGAGAGTTGAGCTTATGGCCTGTAACCCTACATCCTGCCTGCCGCTACCTTTCGCTTCCAAAAGGCCTAGGCTCGCTGCTTGACGCAAGTGTTGGGAGAGGTAACTGGAATCTCCCGGCACACAAGACGAGTGCCTCCAAGCTCAATCAAGCGATTTCCTAGTAATTCCTGGGGTAGACTGGTGCTACATACTAAGTTCCATACGTGAGTATGTAGTTGAACGCCTTGTCCAAAAACATCTTACTTCTCAGAGTTGAGCTCACCCTCAGTCCCTCACAGTTCCACACTGCCTGCAGAGTGAGTTTCGCACGTCTTCACCAGAGACGTTTGCCAGAGGCTTCTGAGACGCAAGTTAACAATGCAGACCTGGAGGGTATCTCCAGGTCCAGTAGAGTGGTAACCTGGGAACCTCCTGTCTCAGAATACTGCTACCTTCACCCTGCCATAAGAATGCAGCTAGTTGACAGCTGGCTTCAAGGCCTGCTTCCCTGTGAGAGCTAAGGACAGGGCACAACCCTCCCGCATCCTGCTTGACTGTAGAAGGAGCTGCTAACGTCCTCATGTTAGTGGCAGGGAAACGTTGTGAGAAAAGCATGTGGAATCGTTGTGCCTGAACCCACGTGTATCTGAGTTGAATACAGCGATTTCCAAAGTCCTTCTTCATCAGAGTGTAGCTAGGTTCCCACTCGCATGTCCGAGTGGGTAGCAGACATCTGCCTCCCATGTATACACACTTCTGAGAGTTGAGCTTATGGCCTGTAAGCCTACCTCCTGCCTGCAGCTACCTTTCGCTTCCAAAAGGCCTAGGCTCGCTGCTTGACGCAAGTGTTGGGAGAGGTAACTGGAATCTCCCGGCACACAAGACTAGTGCCACCAAGCTCAATCCAGCGATTTCCCAGTAATTCCTGGGGTAGACTGGTGCTACATACTAAGTTCCATATGTGAGAAGGTAGCTGAACGCCTTGTCCAAAATCATCTTACTGCTGAGAGTTGAGCTCACCCTCAGTCCCTCACAGTTCCACACTGCCTGCAGAGTGAGTTTCCCACGTCTTCACCAGAGACTTTTGCCAGAGGCTTCTGAGACGCAAGTTAACAATGCACACCTGGACGGTATCTCCAGGTGCAGTAGAGTGGTAATCTGGGAACCTCCTTACTCAGAATACTGCTACCTTCACACTGTCATAAGAATGCAGCTAGTTGAGAGCTGGCTTCTAGGCAAGCTTCCCTGTGAGAGCTGAGGACAGGGCAGAACCCTCCCGCATCCTGCCTGACTGTAGACGTACCTGCTAACCTCCTTATGTTAGTGGCTGGGATGGGTTGCGGGAAAAGCATGTGTAAGCATTGGGCCTGAACTCCCGTGTATCTGAGTTGAATACAGCGATTTCCAACATCCTTCTTCAATAGGAGTGTAGCTAGGTTCCAACTCCCATGTCCGAGTGGGTAGCAGACATCTGCCTCCCATGCATACACACTTCTGAGAGTTGAGCTTATGGCCTGTAACCCTACATCCTGCCTGCCGCTACCTTTCGCTTCCAAAAGGCCTAGGCTCGCTGCTTGACGCAAGTGTTGGGAGAGGTAACTGGAATCTCCCGGCACACAAGACGAGTGCCTCCAAGCTCAATCAAGCGATTTCCTAGTAATTCCTGGGGTAGACTGGTGCTACATACTAAGTTCCATACGTGAGTATGTAGTTGAACGCCTTGTCCAAAAACATCTTACTTCTGAGAGTTGAGCTCACCCTCAGTCCCTCACAGTTCCACACTGCCTGCACAGTGAGTTTCGCACGTCTTCACCAGAGACGTTTGCCAGAGGCTTCTGAGACGCAAGTTAACAATGCAGACCTGGAGGGTATCTCCAGGTCCAGTAGAGTGGTAACCTGGGAACCTCCTGTCTCAGAATACTGCTACCTTCACCCTGCCATAAGAATGCAGCTAGTTGACAGCTGGCTTCAAGGCCTGCTTCCCTGTGAGAGCTAAGGACAGGGCACAACCCTCCCGCATCCTGCTTGACTGTAGAAGGAGCTGCTAACGTCCTCATGTTAGTGGCAGGGAAACGTTGTGAGAAAAGCATGTGGAATCGTTGTGCCTGAACCCACGTGTATCTGAGTTGAATACAGCGATTTCCAAAGTCCTTCTTCATCAGAGTGTAGCTAGGTTCCCACTCGCATGTCCGAGTGGGTAGCAGACATCTGCCTCCCATGTATACACACTTCTGAGAGTTGAGCTTATGGCCTGTAAGCCTACCTCCTGCCTGCAGCTACCTTTCGCTTCCAAAAGGCCTAGGCTCGCTGCTTCACCGAAGTGTTGGGAGAGGTAACTGGAATCTCCCGGCACACAAGACTATTGCCACCAAGCTCAGTCCAGCGATTTCCCAGTAATTCCTGGGGTAGACTGGTGCTACATACTAAGTTCCATATGTGAGAAGGTAGCTGAACGCCTTGTCCAAAATCATCTTACTGCTGAGAGTTGAGCTCACCCTCAGTCCCTCACAGTTCCACACTGCCTGCAGAGTGAGTTTCCCACGTCTTCACCAGAGACTTTTGCCAGAGGCTTCTGAGACGCAAGTTAACAATGCACACCTGGACGGTATCTCCAGGTGCAGTAGAGTGGTAATCTGGGAACCTCCTGTCTCAGAATACTGCTACCTTCACACTGTCATAAGAATGCAGCTAGTTGAGAGCTGGCTTCTAGGCAAGCTTCCCTGTGAGAGCTGAGGACAGGGCAGAACCCTCCCGCATCCTGCCTGACTGTAGACGTACCTGCTAACCTCCTTATGTTAGTGGCTGGGATGGGTTGCGGGAAAAGCATGTGTAAGCATTGGGCCTGAACTCCCGTGTATCTGAGTTGAATACAGCGATTTCCAGCATCCTTCTTCAATAGGAGTGTAGCTAGGTTCCAACTCCCATGTCCGAGTGGGTAGCAGACATCTGCCTCCCATGCATACACACTTCTGAGAGTTGAGCTTATGGCCTGTAACCCTACATCCTGCCTGCCGCTACCTTTCGCTTCCAAAAGGCCTAGGCTCGCTGCTTGACGCAAGTGTTGGGAGAGGTAACTGGAATCTCCCGGCACACAAGACGAGTGCCTCCAAGCTCAATCAAGCGATTTCCTAGTAATTCCTGGGGTAGACTGGTGCTACATACTAAGTTCCATACGTGAGTATGTAGTTGAACGCCTTGTCCAAAAACATCTTACTTCTGAGAGTTGAGCTCACCCTCAGTCCCTCACAGTTCCACACTGCCTGCACAGTGAGTTTCGCACGTCTTCACCAGAGACGTTTGCCAGAGGCTTCTGAGACGCAAGTTAACAATGCAGACCTGGAGGGTATCTCCAGGTCCAGTAGAGTGGTAACCTGGGAACCTCCTGTCTCAGAATACTGCTACCTTCACCCTGCCATAAGAATGCAGCTAGTTGACAGCTGGCTTCAAGGCCTGCTTCCCTGTGAGAGCTAAGGACAGGGCACAACCCTCCCGCATCCTGCTTGACTGTAGAAGGAGCTGCTAACGTCCTCATGTTAGTGGCAGGGAAACGTTGTGAGAAAAGCATGTGGAATCGTTGTGCCTGAACCCACGTGTATCTGAGTTGAATACAGCGATTTCCAAAGTCCTTCTTCATCAGAGTGTAGCTAGGTTCCCACTCGCATGTCCGAGTGGGTAGCAGACATCTGCCTCCCATGTATACACACTTCTGAGAGTTGAGCTTATGGCCTGTAAGCCTACCTCCTGCCTGCAGCTACCTTTCGCTTCCAAAAGGCCTAGGCTCGCTGCTTGACGCAAGTGTTGGGAGAGGTAACTGGAATCTCCCGGCACACAAGACTAGTGCCACCAAGCTCAATCCAGCGATTTCCCAGTAATTCCTGGGGTAGACTGGTGCTACATACTAAGTTCCATATGTGAGAAGGTAGCTGAACGCCTTGTCCAAAATCATCTTACTGCTGAGAGTTGAGCTCACCCTCAGTCCCTCACAGTTCCACACTGCCTGCAGAGTGAGTTTCCCACGTCTTCACCAGAGACTTTTGCCAGAGGCTTCTGAGACGCAAGTTAACAATGCACACCTGGACGGTATCTCCAGGTGCAGTAGAGTGGTAATCTGGGAACCTCCTTACTCAGAATACTGCTACCTTCACACTGTCATAAGAATGCAGCTAGTTGAGAGCTGGCTTCTAGGCAAGCTTCCCTGTGAGAGCTGAGGACAGGGCAGAACCCTCCCGCATCCTGCCTGACTGTAGACGTACCTGCTAACCTCCTTATGTTAGTGGCTGGGATGGGTTGCGGGAAAAGCATGTGTAAGCATTGGGCCTGAACTCCCGTGTATCTGAGTTGAATACAGCGATTTCCAACATCCTTCTTCAATAGGAGTGTAGCTAGGTTCCAACTCCCATGTCCCAGTGGGTAGCAGACATCTGCCTCCCATGCATACACACTTCTGAGAGTTGAGCTTATGGCCTGTAACCCTACATCCTGCCTGCCGCTACCTTTCGCTTCCAAAAGGCCTAGGCTCGCTGCTTGACGCAAGTGTTGGGAGAGGTAACTGGAATCTCCCGGCACACAAGACGAGTGCCTCCAAGCTCAATCAAGCGATTTCCTAGTAATTCCTGGGGTAGACTGGTGCTACATACTAAGTTCCATACGTGAGTATGTAGTTGAACGCCTTGTCCAAAAACATCTTACTTCTGAGAGTTGAGCTCACCCTCAGTCCCTCACAGTTCCACACTGCCTGCACAGTGAGTTTCGCACGTCTTCACCAGAGACGTTTGCCAGAGGCTTCTGAGACGCAAGTTAACAATGCAGACCTGGAGGGTATCTCCAGGTCCAGTAGAGTGGTAACCTGGGAACCTCCTGTCTCAGAATACTGCTACCTTCACCCTGCCATAAGAATGCAGCTAGTTGACAGCTGGCTTCAAGGCCTGCTTCCCTGTGAGAGCTAAGGACAGGGCACAACCCTCCCGCATCCTGCTTGACTGTAGAAGGAGCTGCTAACGTCCTCATGTTAGTGGCAGGGAAACGTTGTGAGAAAAGCATGTGGAATCGTTGTGCCTGAACCCACGTGTATCTGAGTTGAATACAGCGATTTCCAAAGTCCTTCTTCATCAGAGTGTAGCTAGGTTCCCACTCGCATGTCCGAGTGGGTAGCAGACATCTGCCTCCCATGTATACACACTTCTGAGAGTTGAGCTTATGGCCTGTAAGCCTACCTCCTGCCTGCAGCTACCTTTCGCTTCCAAAAGGCCTAGGCTCGCTGCTTCACCGAAGTGTTGGGAGAGGTAACTGGAATCTCCCGGCACACAAGACTAGTGCCACCAAGCTCAATCCAGCGATTTCCCAGTAATTCCTGGGGTAGACTGGTGCTACATACTAAGTTCCATATGTGAGAAGGTAGCTGAACGCCTTGTCCAAAATCATCTTACTGCTGAGAGTTGAGCTCACCCTCAGTCCCTCACAGTTCCACACTGCCTGCAGAGTGAGTTTCCCACGTCTTCACCAGAGACTTTTGCCAGAGGCTTCTGAGACGCAAGTTAACAATGCACACCTGGACGGTATCTCCAGCTGCAGTAGAGTGGTAATCTGGGAACCTCCTTACTCAGAATACTGCTACCTTCACACTGTCATAAGAATGCAGCTAGTTGAGAGCTGGCTTCTAGGCAAGCTTCCCTGTGAGAGCTGAGGACAGGGCAGAACCCTCCCGCATCCTGCCTGACTGTAGACGTACCTGCTAACCTCCTTATGTTAGTGGCTGGGATGGGTTGCGGGAAAAGCATGTGTAAGCATTGGGCCTGAACTCCCGTGATCTGAGTTGAATACAGCGATTTCCAGCATCCTTCTTCAATAGGAGTGTAGCTAGGTTCCAACTCCCATGTCCGAGTGGGTAGCAGACATCTGCCTCCCATGCATACACACTTCTGAGAGTTGAGCTTATGGCCTGTAACCCTACATCCTGCCTGACGCTACCTTTCGCTTCCAAAAGGCCTAGGCTCGCTGCTTGACGCAAGTGTTGGGAGAGGTAACTGGAATCTCCCGGCACACAAGACGAGTGCCTCCAAGCTCAATCAAGCGATTTCCTAGTAATTCCTGGGGTAGACTGGTGCTACATACTAAGTTCCATACGTGAGTATGTAGTTGAACGCCTTGTCCAAAAACATCTTACTTCTGAGAGTTGAGCTCACCCTCAGTCCCTCACAGTTCCACACTGCCTGCAGAGTGAGTTTCGCACGTCTTCACCAGAGACGTTTGCCAGAGGCTTCTGAGACGCAAGTTAACAATGCAGACCTGGAGGGTATCTCCAGGTCCAGTAGAGTGGTAACCTGGGAACCTCCTGTCTCAGAATACTGCTACCTTCACCCTGCCATAAGAATGCAGCTAGTTGACAGCTGGCTTCAAGGCCTGCTTCCCTGTGAGAGCTAAGGACAGGGCACAACCCTCCCGCATCCTGCTTGACTGTAGAAGGAGCTGCTAACGTCCTCATGTTAGTGGCAGGGAAACGTTGTGAGAAAAGCATGTGGAATCGTTGTGCCTGAACCCACGTGTATCTGAGTTGAATACAGCGATTTCCAAAGTCCTTCTTCATCAGAGTGTAGCTAGGTTCCCACTCGCATGTCCGAGTGGGTAGCAGACATCTGCCTCCCATGTATACACACTTCTGAGAGTTGAGCTTATGGCCTGTAAGCCTACCTCCTGCCTGCAGCTACCTTTCGCTTCCAAAAGGCCTAGGCTCGCTGCTTGACGCAAGTGTTGGGAGAGGTAACTGGAATCTCCCGGCACACAAGACTAGTGCCACCAAGCTCAATCCAGCGATTTCCCAGTAATTCCTGGGGTAGACTGGTGCTACATACTAAGTTCCATATGTGAGAAGGTAGCTGAACGCCTTGTCCAAAATCATCTTACTGCTGAGAGTTGAGCTCACCCTCAGTCCCTCACAGTTCCACACTGCCTGCAGAGTGAGTTTCCCACGTCTTCACCAGAGACTTTTGCCAGAGGCTTCTGAGACGCAAGTTAACAATGCACACCTGGACGGTATCTCCAGGTGCAGTAGAGTGGTAATCTGGGAACCTCCTTACTCAGAATACTGCTACCTTCACACTGTCATAAGAATGCAGCTAGTTGAGAGCTGGCTTCTAGGCAAGCTTCCCTGTGAGAGCTGAGGACAGGGCAGAACCCTCCCGCATCCTGCCTGACTGTAGACGTACCTGCTAACCTCCTTATGTTAGTGGCTGGGATGGGTTGCGGGAAAAGCATGTGTAAGCATTGGGCCTGAACTCCCGTGTATCTGAGTTGAATACAGCGATTTCCAACATCCTTCTTCAATAGGAGTGTAGCTAGGTTCCAACTCCCATGTCCCAGTGGGTAGCAGACATCTGCCTCCCATGCATACACACTTCTGAGAGTTGAGCTTATGGCCTGTAACCCTACATCCTGCCTGCCGCTACCTTTCGCTTCCAAAAGGCCTAGGCTCGCTGCTTGACGCAAGTGTTGGGAGAGGTAACTGGAATCTCCCGGCACACAAGACGAGTGCCTCCAAGCTCAATCAAGCGATTTCCTAGTAATTCCTGGGGTAGACTGGTGCTACATACTAAGTTCCATACGTGAGTATGTAGTTGAACGCCTTGTCCAAAAACATCTTACTTCTGAGAGTTGAGCTCACCCTCAGTCCCTCACAGTTCCACACTGCCTGCACAGTGAGTTTCGCACGTCTTCACCAGAGACGTTTGCCAGAGGCTTCTGAGACGCAAGTTAACAATGCAGACCTGGAGGGTATCTCCAGGTCCAGTAGAGTGGTAACCTGGGAACCTCCTGTCTCAGAATACTGCTACCTTCACCCTGCCATAAGAATGCAGCTAGTTGACAGCTGGCTTCAAGGCCTGCTTCCCTGTGAGAGCTAAGGACAGGGCACAACCCTCCCGCATCCTGCTTGACTGTAGAAGGAGCTGCTAACGTCCTCATGTTAGTGGCAGGGAAACGTTGTGAGAAAAGCATGTGGAATCGTTGTGCCTGAACCCACGTGTATCTGAGTTGAATACAGCGATTTCCAAAGTCCTTCTTCATCAGAGTGTAGCTAGGTTCCCACTCGCATGTCCGAGTGGGTAGCAGACATCTGCCTCCCATGTATACACACTTCTGAGAGTTGAGCTTATGGCCTGTAAGCCTACCTCCTGCCTGCAGCTACCTTTCGCTTCCAAAAGGCCTAGGCTCGCTGCTTCACCGAAGTGTTGGGAGAGGTAACTGGAATCTCCCGGCACACAAGACTAGTGCCACCAAGCTCAATCCAGCGATTTCCCAGTAATTCCTGGGGTAGACTGGTGCTACATACTAAGTTCCATATGTGAGAAGGTAGCTGAACGCCTTGTCCAAAATCATCTTACTGCTGAGAGTTGAGCTCACCCTCAGTCCCTCACAGTTCCACACTGCCTGCAGAGTGAGTTTCCCACGTCTTCACCAGAGACTTTTGCCAGAGGCTTCTGAGACGCAAGTTAACAATGCACACCTGGACGGTATCTCCAGCTGCAGTAGAGTGGTAATCTGGGAACCTCCTTACTCAGAATACTGCTACCTTCACACTGTCATAAGAATGCAGCTAGTTGAGAGCTGGCTTCTAGGCAAGCTTCCCTGTGAGAGCTGAGGACAGGGCAGAACCCTCCCGCATCCTGCCTGACTGTAGACGTACCTGCTAACCTCCTTATGTTAGTGGCTGGGATGGGTTGCGGGAAAAGCATGTGTAAGCATTGGGCCTGAACTCCCGTGATCTGAGTTGAATACAGCGATTTCCAGCATCCTTCTTCAATAGGAGTGTAGCTAGGTTCCAACTCCCATGTCCGAGTGGGTAGCAGACATCTGCCTCCCATGCATACACACTTCTGAGAGTTGAGCTTATGGCCTGTAACCCTACATCCTGCCTGACGCTACCTTTCGCTTCCAAAAGGCCTAGGCTCGCTGCTTGACGCAAGTGTTGGGAGAGGTAACTGGAATCTCCCGGCACACAAGACGAGTGCCTCCAAGCTCAATCAAGCGATTTCCTAGTAATTCCTGGGGTAGACTGGTGCTACATACTAAGTTCCATACGTGAGTATGTAGTTGAACGCCTTGTCCAAAAACATCTTACTTCTGAGAGTTGAGCTCACCCTCAGTCCCTCACAGTTCCACACTGCCTGCAGAGTGAGTTTCGCACGTCTTCACCAGAGACGTTTGCCAGAGGCTTCTGAGACGCAAGTTAACAATGCAGACCTGGAGGGTATCTCCAGGTCCAGTAGAGTGGTAACCTGGGAACCTCCTGTCTCAGAATACTGCTACCTTCACCCTGCCATAAGAATGCAGCTAGTTGACAGCTGGCTTCAAGGCCTGCTTCCCTGTGAGAGCTAAGGACAGGGCACAACCCTCCCGCATCCTGCTTGACTGTAGAAGGAGCTGCTAACGTCCTCATGTTAGTGGCAGGGAAACGTTGTGAGAAAAGCATGTGGAATCGTTGTGCCTGAACCCACGTGTATCTGAGTTGAATACAGCGATTTCCAAAGTCCTTCTTCATCAGAGTGTAGCTAGGTTCCCACTCGCATGTCCGAGTGGGTAGCAGACATCTGCCTCCCATGTATACACACTTCTGAGAGTTGAGCTTATGGCCTGTAAGCCTACCTCCTGCCTGCAGCTACCTTTCGCTTCCAAAAGGCCTAGGCTCGCTGCTTCACCGAAGTGTTGGGAGAGGTAACTGGAATCTCCCGGCACACAAGACTAGTGCCACCAAGCTCAATCCAGCGATTTCCCAGTAATTCCTGGGGTAGACTGGTGCTACATACTAAGTTCCATATGTGAGAAGGTAGCTGAACGCCTTGTCCAAAATCATCTTACTGCTGAGAGTTGAGCTCACCCTCAGTCCCTCACAGTTCCACACTGCCTGCAGAGTGAGTTTCCCACGTCTTCACCAGAGACTTTTGCCAGAGGCTTCTGAGACGCAAGTTAACAATGCACACCTGGACGGTATCTCCAGGTGCAGTAGAGTGGTAATCTGGGAACCTCCTGTCTCAGAATACTGCTACCTTCACACTGTCATAAGAATGCAGCTAGTTGAGAGCTGGCTTCTAGGCAAGCTTCCCTGTGAGAGCTGAGGACAGGGCAGAACCCTCCCGCATCCTGCCTGACTGTAGACGTACCTGCTAACCTCCTTATGTTAGTGGCTGGGATGGGTTGCGGGAAAAGCATGTGTAAGCATTGGGCCTGAACTCCCGTGTATCTGAGTTGAATACAGCGATTTCCAGCATCCTTCTTCAATAGGAGTGTAGCTAGGTTCCAACTCCCATGTCCGAGTGGGTAGCAGACATCTGCCTCCCATGCATACACACTTCTGAGAGTTGAGCTTATGGCCTGTAACCCTACATCCTGCCTGCCGCTACCTTTCGCTTCCAAAAGGCCTAGGCTCGCTGCTTGACGCAAGTGTTGGGAGAGGTAACTGGAATCTCCCGGCACACAAGACGAGTGCCTCCAAGCTCAATCAAGCGATTTCCTAGTAATTCCTGGGGTAGACTGGTGCTACATACTAAGTTCCATACGTGAGTATGTAGTTGAACGCCTTGTCCAAAAACATCTTACTTCTGAGAGTTGAGCTCACCCTCAGTCCCTCACAGTTCCACACTGCCTGCACAGTGAGTTTCGCACGTCTTCACCAGAGACGTTTGCCAGAGGCTTCTGAGACGCAAGTTAACAATGCAGACCTGGAGGGTATCTCCAGGTCCAGTAGAGTGGTAACCTGGGAACCTCCTGTCTCAGAATACTGCTACCTTCACCCTGCCATAAGAATGCAGCTAGTTGACAGCTGGCTTCAAGGCCTGCTTCCCTGTGAGAGCTAAGGACAGGGCACAACCCTCCCGCATCCTGCTTGACTGTAGAAGGAGCTGCTAACGTCCTCATGTTAGTGGCAGGGAAACGTTGTGAGAAAAGCATGTGGAATCGTTGTGCCTGAACCCACGTGTATCTGAGTTGAATACAGCGATTTCCAAAGTCCTTCTTCATCAGAGTGTAGCTAGGTTCCCACTCGCATGTCCGAGTGGGTAGCAGACATCTGCCTCCCATGTATACACACTTCTGAGAGTTGAGCTTATGGCCTGTAAGCCTACCTCCTGCCTGCAGCTACCTTTCGCTTCCAAAAGGCCTAGGCTCGCTGCTTCACCGAAGTGTTGGGAGAGGTAACTGGAATCTCCCGGCACACAAGACTAGTGCCACCAAGCTCAATCCAGCGATTTCCCAGTAATTCCTGGGGTAGACTGGTGCTACATACTAAGTTCCATATGTGAGAAGGTAGCTGAACGCCTTGTCCAAAATCATCTTACTGCTGAGAGTTGAGCTCACCCTCAGTCCCTCACAGTTCCACACTGCCTGCAGAGTGAGTTTCCCACGTCTTCACCAGAGACTTTTGCCAGAGGCTTCTGAGACGCAAGTTAACAATGCACACCTGGACGGTATCTCCAGGTGCAGTAGAGTGGTAATCTGGGAACCTCCTTACTCAGAATACTGCTACCTTCACACTGCCATAAGAATGCAGCTAGTTGAGAGCTGGCTTCTAGGCAAGCTTCCCTGTGAGAGCTGAGGACAGGGCAGAACCCTCCCGCATCCTGCCTGACTGTAGACGTACCTGCTAACCTCCTTATGTTAGTGGCTGGGATGGGTTGCGGGAAAAGCATGTGTAAGCATTGGGCCTGAACTCCCGTGTATCTGAGTTGAATACAGCGATTTCCAACATCCTTCTTCAATAGGAGTGTAGCTAGGTTCCAACTCCCATGTCCGAGTGGGTAGCAGACATCTGCCTCCCATGCATACACACTTCTGAGAGTTGAGCTTATGGCCTGTAACCCTACATCCTGCCTGCCGCTACCTTTCGCTTCCAAAAGGCCTAGGCTCGCTGCTTGACGCAAGTGTTGGGAGAGGTAACTGGAATCTCCCGGCACACAAGACGAGTGCCTCCAAGCTCAATCAAGCGATTTCCTAGTAATTCCTGGGGTAGACTGGTGCTACATACTAAGTTCCATACGTGAGTATGTAGTTGAACGCCTTGTCCAAAAACATCTTACTTCTCAGAGTTGAGCTCACCCTCAGTCCCTCACAGTTCCACACTGCCTGCACAGTGAGTTTCGCACGTCTTCACCAGAGACGTTTGCCAGAGGCTTCTGAGACGCAAGTTAACAATGCAGACCTGGAGGGTATCTCCAGGTCCAGTAGAGTGGTAACCTGGGAACCTCCTGTCTCAGAATACTGCTACCTTCACCCTGCCATAAGAATGCAGCTAGTTGACAGCTGGCTTCAAGGCCTGCTTCCCTGTGAGAGCTAAGGACAGGGCACAACCCTCCCGCATCCTGCTTGACTGTAGAAGGAGCTGCTAACGTCCTCATGTTAGTGGCAGGGAAACGTTGTGAGAAAAGCATGTGGAATCGTTGTGCCTGAACCCACGTGTATCTGAGTTGAATACAGCGATTTCCAAAGTCCTTCTTCATCAGAGTGTAGCTAGGTTCCCACTCGCATGTACGAGTGGGTAGCAGACATCTGCCTCCCATGTATACACACTTCTGAGAGTTGAGCTTATGGCCTGTAAGCCTACCTCCTGCCTGCAGCTACCTTTCGCTTCCAAAAGGCCTAGGCTCGCTGCTTGACGCAAGTGTTGGGAGAGGTAACTGGAATCTCCCGGCACACAAGACTAGTGCCACCAAGCTCAATCCAGCGATTTCCCAGTAATTCCTGGGGTAGACTGGTGCTACATACTAAGTTCCATATGTGAGAAGGTAGCTGAACGCCTTGTCCAAAATCATCTTACTGCTGAGAGTTGAGCTCACCCTCAGTCCCTCACAGTTCCACACTGCCTGCAGAGTGAGTTTCCCACGTCTTCACCAGAGACTTTTGCCAGAGGCTTCTGAGACGCAAGTTAACAATGCACACCTGGACGGTATCTCCAGGTGCAGTAGAGTGGTAATCTGGGAACCTCCTTACTCAGAATACTGCTACCTTCACACTGTCATAAGAATGCAGCTAGTTGAGAGCTGGCTTCTAGGCAAGCTTCCCTGTGAGAGCTGAGGACAGGGCAGAACCCTCCCGCATCCTGCCTGACTGTAGACGTACCTGCTAACCTCCTTATGTTAGTGGCTGGGATGGGTTGCGGGAAAAGCATGTGTAAGCATTGGGCCTGAACTCCCGTGTATCTGAGTTGAATACAGCGATTTCCAACATCCTTCTTCAATAGGAGTGTAGCTAGGTTCCAACTCCCATGTCCGAGTGGGTAGCAGACATCTGCCTCCCATGCATACACACTTCTGAGAGTTGAGCTTATGGCCTGTAACCCTACATCCTGCCTGCCGCTACCTTTCGCTTCCAAAAGGCCTAGGCTCGCTGCTTGACGCAAGTGTTGGGAGAGGTAACTGGAATCTCCCGGCACACAAGACGAGTGCCTCCAAGCTCAATCAAGCGATTTCCTAGTAATTCCTGGGGTAGACTGGTGCTACATACAAAGTTCCATACGTGAGTATGTAGTTGAACGCCTTGTCCAAAAACATCTTACTTCTGAGAGTTGAGCTCACCCTCAGTCCCTCACAGTTCCACACTGCCTGCACAGTGAGTTTCGCACGTCTTCACCAGAGACGTTTGCCAGAGGCTTCTGAGACGCAAGTTAACAATGCAGACCTGGAGGGTATCTCCAGGTCCAGTAGAGTGGTAACCTGGGAACCTCCTGTCTCAGAATACTGCTACCTTCACCCTACCATAAGAATGCAGCTAGTTGACAGCTGGCTTCAAGGCCTGCTTCCCTGTGAGAGCTAAGGACAGGGCACAACCCTCCCGCATCCTGCTTGACTGTAGAAGGAGCTGCTAACGTCCTCATGTTAGTGGCAGGGAAACGTTGTGAGAAAAGCATGTGGAATCGTTGTGCCTGAACCCACGTGTATCTGAGTTGAATACAGCGATTTCCAAAGTCCTTCTTCATCAGAGTGTAGCTAGGTTCCCACTCGCATGTCCGAGTGGGTAGCAGACATCTGCCTCCCATGTATACACACTTCTGAGAGTTGAGCTTATGGCCTGTAAGCCTACCTCCTGCCTGCAGCTACCTTTCGCTTCCAAAAGGCCTAGGCTCGCTGCTTCACCGAAGTGTTGGGAGAGGTAACTGGAATCTCCCGGCACACAAGACTAGTGCCACCAAGCTCAATCCAGCGATTTCCCAGTAATTCCTGGGGTAGACTGGTGCTACATACTAAGTTCCATATGTGAGAAGGTAGCTGAACGCCTTGTCCAAAATCATCTTACTGCTGAGAGTTGAGCTCACCCTCAGTCCCTCACAGTTCCACACTGCCTGCAGAGTGAGTTTCCCACGTCTTCACCAGAGACTTTTGCCAGAGGCTTCTGAGACGCAAGTTAACAATGCACACCTGGACGGTATCTCCAGGTGCAGTAGAGTGGTAATCTGGGAACCTCCTGTCTCAGAATACTGCTACCTTCACACTGTCATAAGAATGCAGCTAGTTGAGAGCTGGCTTCTAGGCAAGCTTCCCTGTGAGAGCTGAGGACAGGGCAGAACCCTCCCGCATCCTGCCTGACTGTAGACGTACCTGCTAACCTCCTTATGTTAGTGGCTGGGATGGGTTGCGGGAAAAGCATGTGTAAGCATTGGGCCTGAACTCCCGTGTATCTGAGTTGAATACAGCGATTTCCAGCATCCTTCTTCAATAGGAGTGTAGCTAGGTTCCAACTCCCATGTCCGAGTGGGTAGCAGACATCTGCCTCCCATGCATACACACTTCTGAGAGTTGAGCTTATGGCCTGTAACCCTACATCCTGCCTGCCGCTACCTTTCGCTTCCAAAAGGCCTAGGCTCGCTGCTTGACGCAAGTGTTGGGAGAGGTAACTGGAATCTCCCGGCACACAAGACGAGTGCCTCCAAGCTCAATCAAGCGATTTCCTAGTAATTCCTGGGGTAGACTGGTGCTACATACTAAGTTCCATACGTGAGTATGTAGTTGAACGCCTTGTCCAAAAACATCTTACTTCTGAGAGTTGAGCTCACCCTCAGTCCCTCACAGTTCCACACTGCCTGCAGAGTGAGTTTCGCACGTCTTCACCAGAGACGTTTGCCAGAGGCTTCTGAGACGCAAGTTAACAATGCAGACCTGGAGGGTATCTCCAGGTCCAGTAGAGTGGTAACCTGGGAACCTCCTGTCTCAGAATACTGCTACCTTCACCCTGCCATAAGAATGCAGCTAGTTGACAGCTGGCTTCAAGGCCTGCTTCCCTGTGAGAGCTAAGGACAGGGCACAACCCTCCCGCATCCTGCTTGACTGTAGAAGGAGCTGCTAACGTCCTCATGTTAGTGGCAGGGAAACGTTGTGAGAAAAGCATGTGGAATCGTTGTGCCTGAACCCACGTGTATCTGAGTTGAATACAGCGATTTCCAAAGTCCTTCTTCATCAGAGTGTAGCTAGGTTCCCACTCGCATGTCCGAGTGGGTAGCAGACATCTGCCTCCCATGTATACACACTTCTGAGAGTTGAGCTTATGGCCTGTAAGCCTACCTCCTGCCTGCAGCTACCTTTCGCTTCCAAAAGGCCTAGGCTCGCTGCTTCACCGAAGTGTTGGGAGAGGTAACTGGAATCTCCCGGCACACAAGACTAGTGCCACCAAGCTCAATCCAGCGATTTCCCAGTAATTCCTGGGGTAGACTGGTGCTACATACTAAGTTCCATATGTGAGAAGGTAGCTGAACGCCTTGTCCAAAATCATCTTACTGCTGAGAGTTGAGCTCACCCTCAGTCCCTCACAGTTCCACACTGCCTGCAGAGTGAGTTTCCCACGTCTTCACCAGAGACTTTTGCCAGAGGCTTCTGAGACGCAAGTTAACAATGCACACCTGGACGGTATCTCCAGGTGCAGTAGAGTGGTAATCTGGGAACCTCCTTACTCAGAATACTGCTACCTTCACACTGCCATAAGAATGCAGCTAGTTGAGAGCTGGCTTCTAGGCAAGCTTCCCTGTGAGAGCTGAGGACAGGGCAGAACCCTCCCGCATCCTGCCTGACTGTAGACGTACCTGCTAACCTCCTTATGTTAGTGGCTGGGATGGGTTGCGGGAAAAGCATGTGTAAGCATTGGGCCTGAACTCCCGTGTATCTGAGTTGAATACAGCGATTTCCAACATCCTTCTTCAATAGGAGTGTAGCTAGGTTCCAACTCCCATGTCCGAGTGGGTAGCAGACATCTGCCTCCCATGCATACACACTTCTGAGAGTTGAGCTTATGGCCTGTAACCCTACATCCTGCCTGCCGCTACCTTTCGCTTCCAAAAGGCCTAGGCTCGCTGCTTGACGCAAGTGTTGGGAGAGGTAACTGGAATCTCCCGGCACACAAGACGAGTGCCTCCAAGCTCAATCAAGCGATTTCCTAGTAATTCCTGGGGTAGACTGGTGCTACATACAAAGTTCCATACGTGAGTATGTAGTTGAACGCCTTGTCCAAAAACATCTTACTTCTGAGAGTTGAGCTCACCCTCAGTCCCTCACAGTTCCACACTGCCTGCACAGTGAGTTTCGCACGTCTTCACCAGAGACGTTTGCCAGAGGCTTCTGAGACGCAAGTTAACAATGCAGACCTGGAGGGTATCTCCAGGTCCAGTAGAGTGGTAACCTGGGAACCTCCTGTCTCAGAATACTGCTACCTTCACCCTACCATAAGAATGCAGCTAGTTGACAGCTGGCTTCAAGGCCTGCTTCCCTGTGAGAGCTAAGGACAGGGCACAACCCTCCCGCATCCTGCTTGACTGTAGAAGGAGCTGCTAACGTCCTCATGTTAGTGGCAGGGAAACGTTGTGAGAAAAGCATGTGGAATCGTTGTGCCTGAACCCACGTGTATCTGAGTTGAATACAGCGATTTCCAAAGTCCTTCTTCATCAGAGTGTAGCTAGGTTCCCACTCGCATGTCCGAGTGGGTAGCAGACATCTGCCTCCCATGTATACACACTTCTGAGAGTTGAGCTTATGGCCTGTAAGCCTACCTCCTGCCTGCAGCTACCTTTCGCTTCCAAAAGGCCTAGGCTCGCTGCTTCACCGAAGTGTTGGGAGAGGTAACTGGAATCTCCCGGCACACAAGACTAGTGCCACCAAGCTCAATCCAGCGATTTCCCAGTAATTCCTGGGGTAGACTGGTGCTACATACTAAGTTCCATATGTGAGAAGGTAGCTGAACGCCTTGTCCAAAATCATCTTACTGCTGAGAGTTGAGCTCACCCTCAGTCCCTCACAGTTCCACACTGCCTGCAGAGTGAGTTTCCCACGTCTTCACCAGAGACTTTTGCCAGAGGCTTCTGAGACGCAAGTTAACAATGCACACCTGGACGGTATCTCCAGGTGCAGTAGAGTGGTAATCTGGGAACCTCCTGTCTCAGAATACTGCTACCTTCACACTGTCATAAGAATGCAGCTAGTTGAGAGCTGGCTTCTAGGCAAGCTTCCCTGTGAGAGCTGAGGACAGGGCAGAACCCTCCCGCATCCTGCCTGACTGTAGACGTACCTGCTAACCTCCTTATGTTAGTGGCTGGGATGGGTTGCGGGAAAAGCATGTGTAAGCATTGGGCCTGAACTCCCGTGTATCTGAGTTGAATACAGCGATTTCCAGCATCCTTCTTCAATAGGAGTGTAGCTAGGTTCCAACTCCCATGTCCGAGTGGGTAGCAGACATCTGCCTCCCATGCATACACACTTCTGAGAGTTGAGCTTATGGCCTGTAACCCTACATCCTGCCTGCCGCTACCTTTCGCTTCCAAAAGGCCTAGGCTCGCTGCTTGACGCAAGTGTTGGGAGAGGTAACTGGAATCTCCCGGCACACAAGACGAGTGCCTCCAAGCTCAATCAAGCGATTTCCTAGTAATTCCTGGGGTAGACTGGTGCTACATACTAAGTTCCATACGTGAGTATGTAGTTGAACGCCTTGTCCAAAAACATCTTACTTCTGAGAGTTGAGCTCACCCTCAGTCCCTCACAGTTCCACACTGCCTGCAGAGTGAGTTTCGCACGTCTTCACCAGAGACGTTTGCCAGAGGCTTCTGAGACGCAAGTTAACAATGCAGACCTGGAGGGTATCTCCAGGTCCAGTAGAGTGGTAACCTGGGAACCTCCTGTCTCAGAATACTGCTACCTTCACCCTGCCATAAGAATGCAGCTAGTTGACAGCTGGCTTCAAGGCCTGCTTCCCTGTGAGAGCTAAGGACAGGGCACAACCCTCCCGCATCCTGCTTGACTGTAGAAGGAGCTGCTAACGTCCTCATGTTAGTGGCAGGGAAACGTTGTGAGAAAAGCATGTGGAATCGTTGTGCCTGAACCCACGTGTATCTGAGTTGAATACAGCGATTTCCAAAGTCCTTCTTCATCAGAGTGTAGCTAGGTTCCCACTCGCATGTCCGAGTGGGTAGCAGACATCTGCCTCCCATGTATACACACTTCTGAGAGTTGAGCTTATGGCCTGTAAGCCTACCTCCTGCCTGCAGCTACCTTTCGCTTCCAAAAGGCCTAGGCTCGCTGCTTCACCGAAGTGTTGGGAGAGGTAACTGGAATCTCCCGGCACACAAGACTAGTGCCACCAAGCTCAATCCAGCGATTTCCCAGTAATTCCTGGGGTAGACTGGTGCTACATACTAAGTTCCATATGTGAGAAGGTAGCTGAACGCCTTGTCCAAAATCATCTTACTGCTGAGAGTTGAGCTCACCCTCAGTCCCTCACAGTTCCACACTGCCTGCAGAGTGAGTTTCCCACGTCTTCACCAGAGACTTTTGCCAGAGGCTTCTGAGACGCAAGTTAACAATGCACACCTGGACGGTATCTCCAGGTGCAGTAGAGTGGTAATCTGGGAACCTCCTTACTCAGAATACTGCTACCTTCACACTGCCATAAGAATGCAGCTAGTTGAGAGCTGGCTTCTAGGCAAGCTTCCCTGTGAGAGCTGAGGACAGGGCAGAACCCTCCCGCATCCTGCCTGACTGTAGACGTACCTGCTAACCTCCTTATGTTAGTGGCTGGGATGGGTTGCGGGAAAAGCATGTGTAAGCATTGGGCCTGAACTCCCGTGTATCTGAGTTGAATACAGCGATTTCCAACATCCTTCTTCAATAGGAGTGTAGCTAGGTTCCAACTCCCATGTCCGAGTGGGTAGCAGACATCTGCCTCCCATGCATACACACTTCTGAGAGTTGAGCTTATGGCCTGTAACCCTACATCCTGCCTGCCGCTACCTTTCGCTTCCAAAAGGCCTAGGCTCGCTGCTTGACGCAAGTGTTGGGAGAGGTAACTGGAATCTCCCGGCACACAAGACGAGTGCCTCCAAGCTCAATCAAGCGATTTCCTAGTAATTCCTGGGGTAGACTGGTGCTACATACTAAGTTCCATACGTGAGTATGTAGTTGAACGCCTTGTCCAAAAACATCTTACTTCTCAGAGTTGAGCTCACCCTCAGTCCCTCACAGTTCCACACTGCCTGCACAGTGAGTTTCGCACGTCTTCACCAGAGACGTTTGCCAGAGGCTTCTGAGACGCAAGTTAACAATGCAGACCTGGAGGGTATCTCCAGGTCCAGTAGAGTGGTAACCTGGGAACCTCCTGTCTCAGAATACTGCTACCTTCACCCTGCCATAAGAATGCAGCTAGTTGACAGCTGGCTTCAAGGCCTGCTTCCCTGTGAGAGCTAAGGACAGGGCACAACCCTCCCGCATCCTGCTTGACTGTAGAAGGAGCTGCTAACGTCCTCATGTTAGTGGCAGGGAAACGTTGTGAGAAAAGCATGTGGAATCGTTGTGCCTGAACCCACGTGTATCTGAGTTGAATACAGCGATTTCCAAAGTCCTTCTTCATCAGAGTGTAGCTAGGTTCCCACTCGCATGTACGAGTGGGTAGCAGACATCTGCCTCCCATGTATACACACTTCTGAGAGTTGAGCTTATGGCCTGTAAGCCTACCTCCTGCCTGCAGCTACCTTTCGCTTCCAAAAGGCCTAGGCTCGCTGCTTGACGCAAGTGTTGGGAGAGGTAACTGGAATCTCCCGGCACACAAGACTAGTGCCACCAAGCTCAATCCAGCGATTTCCCAGTAATTCCTGGGGTAGACTGGTGCTACATACTAAGTTCCATATGTGAGAAGGTAGCTGAACGCCTTGTCCAAAATCATCTTACTGCTGAGAGTTGAGCTCACCCTCAGTCCCTCACAGTTCCACACTGCCTGCAGAGTGAGTTTCCCACGTCTTCACCAGAGACTTTTGCCAGAGGCTTCTGAGACGCAAGTTAACAATGCACACCTGGACGGTATCTCCAGGTGCAGTAGAGTGGTAATCTGGGAACCTCCTTACTCAGAATACTGCTACCTTCACACTGTCATAAGAATGCAGCTAGTTGAGAGCTGGCTTCTAGGCAAGCTTCCCTGTGAGAGCTGAGGACAGGGCAGAACCCTCCCGCATCCTGCCTGACTGTAGACGTACCTGCTAACCTCCTTATGTTAGTGGCTGGGATGGGTTGCGGGAAAAGCATGTGTAAGCATTGG
Source organism: Canis aureus (assembly GCF_053574225.1). NCBI lineage: Eukaryota > Metazoa > Chordata > Mammalia > Carnivora > Canidae > Canis > Canis aureus. Next base: position 423,761 of record NW_027554444.1, on the reverse strand, counting down.
GCCTGAACTCCCGTGTATCTGAGTTGAATACAGCGATTTCCAACATCCTTCTTCAATAGGAGTGTAGCTAGGTTCCAACTCCCATGTCCGAGTGGGTAGCAGACATCTGCCTCCCATGCATACACACTTCTGAGAGTTGAGCTTATGGCCTGTAACCCTACATCCTGCCTGCCGCTACCTTTCGCTTCCAAAAGGCCTAGGCTCGCTGCTTGACGCAAGTGTTGGGAGAGGTAACTGGAATCTCCCGGCACACAAGACGAGTGCCTCCAAGCTCAATCAAGCGATTTCCTAGTAATTCCTGGGGTAGACTGGTGCTACATACAAAGTTCCATACGTGAGTATGTAGTTGAACGCCTTGTCCAAAAACATCTTACTTCTGAGAGTTGAGCTCACCCTCAGTCCCTCACAGTTCCACACTGCCTGCACAGTGAGTTTCGCACGTCTTCACCAGAGACGTTTGCCAGAGGCTTCTGAGACGCAAGTTAACAATGCAGACCTGGAGGGTATCTCCAGGTCCAGTAGAGTGGTAACCTGGGAACCTCCTGTCTCAGAATACTGCTACCTTCACCCTACCATAAGAATGCAGCTAGTTGACAGCTGGCTTCAAGGCCTGCTTCCCTGTGAGAGCTAAGGACAGGGCACAACCCTCCCGCATCCTGCTTGACTGTAGAAGGAGCTGCTAACGTCCTCATGTTAGTGGCAGGGAAACGTTGTGAGAAAAGCATGTGGAATCGTTGTGCCTGAACCCACGTGTATCTGAGTTGAATACAGCGATTTCCAAAGTCCTTCTTCATCAGAGTGTAGCTAGGTTCCCACTCGCATGTCCGAGTGGGTAGCAGACATCTGCCTCCCATGTATACACACTTCTGAGAGTTGAGCTTATGGCCTGTAAGCCTACCTCCTGCCTGCAGCTACCTTTCGCTTCCAAAAGGCCTAGGCTCGCTGCTTCACCGAAGTGTTGGGAGAGGTAACTGGAATCTCCCGGCACACAAGACTAGTGCCACCAAGCTCAATCCAGCGATTTCCCAGTAATTCCTGGGGTAGACTGGTGCTACATACTAAGTTCCATATGTGAGAAGGTAGCTGAACGCCTTGTCCAAAATCATCTTACTGCTGAGAGTTGAGCTCACCCTCAGTCCCTCACAGTTCCACACTGCCTGCAGAGTGAGTTTCCCACGTCTTCACCAGAGACTTTTGCCAGAGGCTTCTGAGACGCAAGTTAACAATGCACACCTGGACGGTATCTCCAGGTGCAGTAGAGTGGTAATCTGGGAACCTCCTGTCTCAGAATACTGCTACCTTCACACTGTCATAAGAATGCAGCTAGTTGAGAGCTGGCTTCTAGGCAAGCTTCCCTGTGAGAGCTGAGGACAGGGCAGAACCCTCCCGCATCCTGCCTGACTGTAGACGTACCTGCTAACCTCCTTATGTTAGTGGCTGGGATGGGTTGCGGGAAAAGCATGTGTAAGCATTGGGCCTGAACTCCCGTGTATCTGAGTTGAATACAGCGATTTCCAGCATCCTTCTTCAATAGGAGTGTAGCTAGGTTCCAACTCCCATGTCCGAGTGGGTAGCAGACATCTGCCTCCCATGCATACACACTTCTGAGAGTTGAGCTTATGGCCTGTAACCCTACATCCTGCCTGCCGCTACCTTTCGCTTCCAAAAGGCCTAGGCTCGCTGCTTGACGCAAGTGTTGGGAGAGGTAACTGGAATCTCCCGGCACACAAGACGAGTGCCTCCAAGCTCAATCAAGCGATTTCCTAGTAATTCCTGGGGTAGACTGGTGCTACATACTAAGTTCCATACGTGAGTATGTAGTTGAACGCCTTGTCCAAAAACATCTTACTTCTGAGAGTTGAGCTCACCCTCAGTCCCTCACAGTTCCACACTGCCTGCAGAGTGAGTTTCGCACGTCTTCACCAGAGACGTTTGCCAGAGGCTTCTGAGACGCAAGTTAACAATGCAGACCTGGAGGGTATCTCCAGGTCCAGTAGAGTGGTAACCTGGGAACCTCCTGTCTCAGAATACTGCTACCTTCACCCTGCCATAAGAATGCAGCTAGTTGACAGCTGGCTTCAAGGCCTGCTTCCCTGTGAGAGCTAAGGACAGGGCACAACCCTCCCGCATCCTGCTTGACTGTAGAAGGAGCTGCTAACGTCCTCATGTTAGTGGCAGGGAAACGTTGTGAGAAAAGCATGTGGAATCGTTGTGCCTGAACCCACGTGTATCTGAGTTGAATACAGCGATTTCCAAAGTCCTTCTTCATCAGAGTGTAGCTAGGTTCCCACTCGCATGTCCGAGTGGGTAGCAGACATCTGCCTCCCATGTATACACACTTCTGAGAGTTGAGCTTATGGCCTGTAAGCCTACCTCCTGCCTGCAGCTACCTTTCGCTTCCAAAAGGCCTAGGCTCGCTGCTTGACGCAAGTGTTGGGAGAGGTAACTGGAATCTCCCGGCACACAAGACTAGTGCCACCAAGCTCAATCCAGCGATTTCCCAGTAATTCCTGGGGTAGACTGGTGCTACATACTAAGTTCCATATGTGAGAAGGTAGCTGAACGCCTTGTCCAAAATCATCTTACTGCTGAGAGTTGAGCTCACCCTCAGTCCCTCACAGTTCCACACTGCCTGCAGAGTGAGTTTCCCACGTCTTCACCAGAGACTTTTGCCAGAGGCTTCTGAGACGCAAGTTAACAATGCACACCTGGACGGTATCTCCAGGTGCAGTAGAGTGGTAATCTGGGAACCTCCTTACTCAGAATACTGCTACCTTCACACTGTCATAAGAATGCAGCTAGTTGAGAGCTGGCTTCTAGGCAAGCTTCCCTGTGAGAGCTGAGGACAGGGCAGAACCCTCCCGCATCCTGCCTGACTGTAGACGTACCTGCTAACCTCCTTATGTTAGTGGCTGGGATGGGTTGCGGGAAAAGCATGTGTAAGCATTGGGCCTGAACTCCCGTGTATCTGAGTTGAATACAGCGATTTCCAGCATCCTTCTTCAATAGGAGTGTAGCTAGGTTCCAACTCCCATGTCCGAGTGGGTAGCAGACATCTGCCTCCCATGCATACACACTTCTGAGAGTTGAGCTTATGGCCTGTAACCCTACATCCTGCCTGCCGCTACCTTTCGCTTCCAAAAGGCCTAGGCTCGCTGCTTGACGCAAGTGTTGGGAGAGGTAACTGGAATCTCCCGGCACACAAGACGAGTGCCTCCAAGCTCAATCAAGCGATTTCCTAGTAATTCCTGGGGTAGACTGGTGCTACATACTAAGTTCCATACGTGAGTATGTAGTTGAACGCCTTGTCCAAAAACATCTTACTTCTGAGAGTTGAGCTCACCCTCAGTCCCTCACAGTTCCACACTGCCTGCAGAGTGAGTTTCGCACGTCTTCACCAGAGACGTTTGCCAGAGGCTTCTGAGACGCAAGTTAACAATGCAGACCTGGAGGGTATCTCCAGGTCCAGTAGAGTGGTAACCTGGGAACCTCCTGTCTCAGAATACTGCTACCTTCACCCTGCCATAAGAATGCAGCTAGTTGACAGCTGGCTTCAAGGCCTGCTTCCCTGTGAGAGCTAAGGACAGGGCACAACCCTCCCGCATCCTGCTTGACTGTAGAAGGAGCTGCTAACGTCCTCATGTTAGTGGCAGGGAAACGTTGTGAGAAAAGCATGTGGAATCGTTGTGCCTGAACCCACGTGTATCTGAGTTGAATACAGCGATTTCCAAAGTCCTTCTTCATCAGAGTGTAGCTAGGTTCCCACTCGCATGTCCGAGTGGGTAGCAGACATCTGCCTCCCATGTATACACACTTCTGAGAGTTGAGCTTATGGCCTGTAAGCCTACCTCCTGCCTGCAGCTACCTTTCGCTTCCAAAAGGCCTAGGCTCGCTGCTTGACGCAAGTGTTGGGAGAGGTAACTGGAATCTCCCGGCACACAAGACTAGTGCCACCAAGCTCAATCCAGCGATTTCCCAGTAATTCCTGGGGTAGACTGGTGCTACATACTAAGTTCCATATGTGAGAAGGTAGCTGAACGCCTTGTCCAAAATCATCTTACTGCTGAGAGTTGAGCTCACCCTCAGTCCCTCACAGTTCCACACTGCCTGCAGAGTGAGTTTCCCACGTCTTCACCAGAGACTTTTGCCAGAGGCTTCTGAGACGCAAGTTAACAATGCACACCTGGACGGTATCTCCAGGTGCAGTAGAGTGGTAATCTGGGAACCTCCTTACTCAGAATACTGCTACCTTCACACTGTCATAAGAATGCAGCTAGTTGAGAGCTGGCTTCTAGGCAAGCTTCCCTGTGAGAGCTGAGGACAGGGCAGAACCCTCCCGCATCCTGCCTGACTGTAGACGTACCTGCTAACCTCCTTATGTTAGTGGCTGGGATGGGTTGCGGGAAAAGCATGTGTAAGCATTGGGCCTGAACTCCCGTGTATCTGAGTTGAATACAGCGATTTCCAACATCCTTCTTCAATAGGAGTGTAGCTAGGTTCCAACTCCCATGTCCGAGTGGGTAGCAGACATCTGCCTCCCATGCATACACACTTCTGAGAGTTGAGCTTATGGCCTGTAACCCTACATCCTGCCTGCCGCTACCTTTCGCTTCCAAAAGGCCTAGGCTCGCTGCTTGACGCAAGTGTTGGGAGAGGTAACTGGAATCTCCCGGCACACAAGACGAGTGCCTCCAAGCTCAATCAAGCGATTTCCTAGTAATTCCTGGGGTAGACTGGTGCTACATACTAAGTTCCATACGTGAGTATGTAGTTGAACGCCTTGTCCAAAAACATCTTACTTCTGAGAGTTGAGCTCACCCTCAGTCCCTCACAGTTCCACACTGCCTGCAGAGTGAGTTTCGCACGTCTTCACCAGAGACGTTTGCCAGAGGCTTCTGAGACGCAAGTTAACAATGCAGACCTGGAGGGTATCTCCAGGTCCAGTAGAGTGGTAACCTGGGAACCTCCTGTCTCAGAATACTGCTACCTTCACCCTGCCATAAGAATGCAGCTAGTTGACAGCTGGCTTCAAGGCCTGCTTCCCTGTGAGAGCTAAGGACAGGGCACAACCCTCCCGCATCCTGCTTGACTGTAGAAGGAGCTGCTAACGTCCTCATGTTAGTGGCAGGGAAACGTTGTGAGAAAAGCATGTGGAATCGTTGTTCCTGAACCCACGTGTATCTGAGTTGAATACAGCGATTTCCAAAGTCCTTCTTCATCAGAGTGTAGCTAGGTTCCCACTCGCATGTACGAGTGGGTAGCAGACATCTGCCTCTCATGTATACACACTTCTGAGAGTTGAGCTTATGGCCTGTAAGCCTACCTCCTGCCTGCAGCTACCTTTCGCTTCCAAAAGGCCTAGGCTCGCTGCTTGACGCAAGTGTTGGGAGAGGTAACTGGAATCTCCCGGCACACAAGACTAGTGCCACCAAGCTCAATCCAGCGATTTCCCAGTAATTCCTGGGGTAGACTGGTGCTACATACTAAGTTCCATATGTGAGAAGGTAGCTGAACGCCTTGTCCAAAATCATCTTACTGCTGAGAGTTGAGCTCACCCTCAGTCCCTCACAGTTCCACACTGCCTGCAGAGTGAGTTTCCCACGTCTTCACCAGAGACTTTTGCCAGAGGCTTCTGAGACGCAAGTTAACAATGCACACCTGGACGGTATCTCCAGGTGCAGTAGAGTGGTAATCTGGGAACCTCCTTACTCAGAATACTGCTACCTTCACACTGTCATAAGAATGCAGCTAGTTGAGAGCTGGCTTCTAGGCAAGCTTCCCTGTGAGAGCTGAGGACAGGGCAGAACCCTCCCGCATCCTGCCTGACTGTAGACGTACCTGCTAACCTCCTTATGTTAGTGGCTGGGATGGGTTGCGGGAAAAGCATGTGTAAGCATTGGGCCTGAACTCCCGTGTATCTGAGTTGAATACAGCGATTTCCAACATCCTTCTTCAATAGGAGTGTAGCTAGGTTCCAACTCCCATGTCCGAGTGGGTAGCAGACATCTGCCTCCCATGCATACACACTTCTGAGAGTTGAGCTTATGGCCTGTAACCCTACATCCTGCCTGCCGCTACCTTTCGCTTCCAAAAGGCCTAGGCTCGCTGCTTGACGCAAGTGTTGGGAGAGGTAACTGGAATCTCCCGGCACACAAGACGAGTGCCTCCAAGCTCAATCAAGCGATTTCCTAGTAATTCCTGGGGTAGACTGGTGCTACATACTAAGTTCCATACGTGAGTATGTAGTTGAACGCCTTGTCCAAAAACATCTTACTTCTGAGAGTTGAGCTCACCCTCAGTCCCTCACAGTTCCACACTGCCTGCACAGTGAGTTTCGCACGTCTTCACCAGAGACGTTTGCCAGAGGCTTCTGAGACGCAAGTTAACAATGCAGACCTGGAGGGTATCTCCAGGTCCAGTAGAGTGGTAACCTGGGAACCTCCTGTCTCAGAATACTGCTACCTTCACCCTGCCATAAGAATGCAGCTAGTTGACAGCTGGCTTCAAGGCCTGCTTCCCTGTGAGAGCTAAGGACAGGGCACAACCCTCCCGCATCCTGCTTGACTGTAGAAGGAGCTGCTAACGTCCTCATGTTAGTGGCAGGGAAACGTTGTGAGAAAAGCATGTGGAATCGTTGTGCCTGAACCCACGTGTATCTGAGTTGAATACAGCGATTTCCAAAGTCCTTCTTCATCAGAGTGTAGCTAGGTTCCCACTCGCATGTCCGAGTGGGTAGCAGACATCTGCCTCCCATGTATACACACTTCTGAGAGTTGAGCTTATGGCCTGTAAGCCTACCTCCTGCCTGCAGCTACCTTTCGCTTCCAAAAGGCCTAGGCTCGCTGCTTCACCGAAGTGTTGGGAGAGGTAACTGGAATCTCCCGGCACACAAGACTAGTGCCACCAAGCTCAATCCAGCGATTTCCCAGTAATTCCTGGGGTAGACTGGTGCTACATACTAAGTTCCATATGTGAGAAGGTAGCTGAACGCCTTGTCCAAAATCATCTTACTGCTGAGAGTTGAGCTCACCCTCAGTCCCTCACAGTTCCACACTGCCTGCAGAGTGAGTTTCCCACGTCTTCACCAGAGACTTTTGCCAGAGGCTTCTGAGACGCAAGTTAACAATGCACACCTGGACGGTATCTCCAGGTGCAGTAGAGTGGTAATCTGGGAACCTCCTTACTCAGAATACTGCTACCTTCACACTGTCATAAGAATGCAGCTAGTTGAGAGCTGGCTTCTAGGCAAGCTTCCCTGTGAGAGCTGAGGACAGGGCAGAACCCTCCCGCATCCTGCCTGACTGTAGACGTACCTGCTAACCTCCTTATGTTAGTGGCTGGGATGGGTTGCGGGAAAAGCATGTGTAAGCATTGGGCCTGAACTCCCGTGTATCTGAGTTGAATACAGCGATTTCCAACATCCTTCTTCAATAAGAGTGTAGCTAGGTTCCAACTCCCATGTCCGAGTGGGTAGCAGACATCTGCCTCCCAGGCATACACACTTCTGAGAGTTGAGCTTATGGCCTGTAACCCTACATCCTGCCTGCCGCTACCTTTCGCTTCCAAAAGGCCTAGGCTCGCTGCTTGACGCAAGTGTTGGGAGAGGTAACTGGAATCTCCCGGCACACAAGACGAGTGCCTCCAAGCTCAATCAAGCGATTTCCTAGTAATTCCTGGGGTAGACTGGTGCTACATACTAAGTTCCATACGTGAGTATGTAGTTGAACGCCTTGTCCAAAAACATCTTACTTCTGAGAGTTGAGCTCACCCTCAGTCCCTCACAGTTCCACACTGCCTGCACAGTGAGTTTCGCACGTCTTCACCAGAGACGTTTGCCAGAGGCTTCTGAGACGCAAGTTAACAATGCAGACCTGGAGGGTATCTCCAGGTCCAGTAGAGTGGTAACCTGGGAACCTCCTGTCTCAGAATACTGCTACCTTCACCCTGCCATAAGAATGCAGCTAGTTGACAGCTGGCTTCAAGGCCTGCTTCCCTGTGAGAGCTAAGGACAGGGCACAACCCTCCCGCATCCTGCTTGACTGTAGAAGGAGCTGCTAACGTCCTCATGTTAGTGGCAGGGAAACGTTGTGAGAAAAGCATGTGGAATCGTTGTGCCTGAACCCACGTGTATCTGAGTTGAATACAGCGATTTCCAAAGTCCTTCTTCATCAGAGTGTAGCTAGGTTCCCACTCGCATGTCCGAGTGGGTAGCAGACATCTGCCTCCCATGTATACACACTTCTGAGAGTTGAGCTTATGGCCTGTAAGCCTACCTCCTGCCTGCAGCTACCTTTCGCTTCCAAAAGGCCTAGGCTCGCTGCTTGACGCAAGTGTTGGGAGAGGTAACTGGAATCTCCCGGCACACAAGACTAGTGCCACCAAGCTCAATCCAGCGATTTCCCAGTAATTCCTGGGGTAGACTGGTGCTACATACTAAGTTCCATATGTGAGAAGGTAGCTGAACGCCTTGTCCAAAATCATCTTACTGCTGAGAGTTGAGCTCACCCTCAGTCCCTCACAGTTCCACACTGCCTGCAGAGTGAGTTTCCCACGTCTTCACCAGAGACTTTTGCCAGAGGCTTCTGAGACGCAAGTTAACAATGCACACCTGGACGGTATCTCCAGGTGCAGTAGAGTGGTAATCTGGGAACCTCCTTACTCAGAATACTGCTACCTTCACACTGTCATAAGAATGCAGCTAGTTGAGAGCTGGCTTCTAGGCAAGCTTCCCTGTGAGAGCTGAGGACAGGGCAGAACCCTCCCGCATCCTGCCTGACTGTAGACGTACCTGCTAACCTCCTTATGTTAGTGGCTGGGATGGGTTGCGGGAAAAGCATGTGTAAGCATTGGGCCTGAACTCCCGTGTATCTGAGTTGAATACAGCGATTTCCAACATCCTTCTTCAATAGGAGTGTAGCTAGGTTCCAACTCCCATGTCCGAGTGGGTAGCAGACATCTGCCTCCCATGCATACACACTTCTGAGAGTTGAGCTTATGGCCTGTAACCCTACATCCTGCCTGCCGCTACCTTTCGCTTCCAAAAGGCCTAGGCTCGCTGCTTGACGCAAGTGTTGGGAGAGGTAACTGGAATCTCCCGGCACACAAGACGAGTGCCTCCAAGCTCAATCAAGCGATTTCCTAGTAATTCCTGGGGTAGACTGGTGCTACATACTAAGTTCCATACGTGAGTATGTAGTTGAACGCCTTGTCCAAAAACATCTTACTTCTGAGAGTTGAGCTCACCCTCAGTCCCTCACAGTTCCACACTGCCTGCAGAGTGAGTTTCGCACGTCTTCACCAGAGACGTTTGCCAGAGGCTTCTGAGACGCAAGTTAACAATGCAGACCTGGAGGGTATCTCCAGGTCCAGTAGAGTGGTAACCTGGGAACCTCCTGTCTCAGAATACTGCTACCTTCACCCTGCCATAAGAATGCAGCTAGTTGACAGCTGGCTTCAAGGCCTGCTTCCCTGTGAGAGCTAAGGACAGGGCACAACCCTCCCGCATCCTGCTTGACTGTAGAAGGAGCTGCTAACGTCCTCATGTTAGTGGCAGGGAAACGTTGTGAGAAAAGCATGTGGAATCGTTGTTCCTGAACCCACGTGTATCTGAGTTGAATACAGCGATTTCCAAAGTCCTTCTTCATCAGAGTGTAGCTAGGTTCCCACTCGCATGTCCGAGTGGGTAGCAGACATCTGCCTCCCATGTATACACACTTCTGAGAGTTGAGCTTATGGCCTGTAAGCCTACCTCCTGCCTGCAGCTACCTTTCGCTTCCAAAAGGCCTAGGCTCGCTGCTTCACCGAAGTGTTGGGAGAGGTAACTGGAATCTCCCGGCACACAAGACTAGTGCCACCAAGCTCAATCCAGCGATTTCCCAGTAATTCCTGGGGTAGACTGGTGCTACATACTAAGTTCCATATGTGAGAAGGTAGCTGAACGCCTTGTCCAAAATCATCTTACTGCTGAGAGTTGAGCTCACCCTCAGTCCCTCACAGTTCCACACTGCCTGCAGAGTGAGTTTCCCACGTCTTCACCAGAGACTTTTGCCAGAGGCTTCTGAGACGCAAGTTAACAATGCACACCTGGACGGTATCTCCAGGTGCAGTAGAGTGGTAATCTGGGAACCTCCTTACTCAGAATACTGCTACCTTCACACTGTCATAAGAATGCAGCTAGTTGAGAGCTGGCTTCTAGGCAAGCTTCCCTGTGAGAGCTGAGGACAGGGCAGAACCCTCCCGCATCCTGCCTGACTGTAGACGTACCTGCTAACCTCCTTATGTTAGTGGCTGGGATGGGTTGCGGGAAAAGCATGTGTAAGCATTGGGCCTGAACTCCCGTGTATCTGAGTTGAATACAGCGATTTCCAACATCCTTCTTCAATAAGAGTGTAGCTAGGTTCCAACTCCCATGTCCGAGTGGGTAGCAGACATCTGCCTCCCAGGCATACACACTTCTGAGAGTTGAGCTTATGGCCTGTAACCCTACATCCTGCCTGCCGCTACCTTTCGCTTCCAAAAGGCCTAGGCTCGCTGCTTGACGCAAGTGTTGGGAGAGGTAACTGGAATCTCCCGGCACACAAGACGAGTGCCTCCAAGCTCAATCAAGCGATTTCCTAGTAATTCCTGGGGTAGACTGGTGCTACATACTAAGTTCCATACGTGAGTATGTAGTTGAACGCCTTGTCCAAAAACATCTTACTTCTGAGAGTTGAGCTCACCCTCAGTCCCTCACAGTTCCACACTGCCTGCACAGTGAGTTTCGCACGTCTTCACCAGAGACGTTTGCCAGAGGCTTCTGAGACGCAAGTTAACAATGCAGACCTGGAGGGTATCTCCAGGTCCAGTAGAGTGGTAACCTGGGAACCTCCTGTCTCAGAATACTGCTACCTTCACCCTGCCATAAGAATGCAGCTAGTTGACAGCTGGCTTCAAGGCCTGCTTCCCTGTGAGAGCTAAGGACAGGGCACAACCCTCCCGCATCCTGCTTGACTGTAGAAGGAGCTGCTAACGTCCTCATGTTAGTGGCAGGGAAACGTTGTGAGAAAAGCATGTGGAATCGTTGTGCCTGAACCCACGTGTATCTGAGTTGAATACAGCGATTTCCAAAGTCCTTCTTCATCAGAGTGTAGCTAGGTTCCCACTCGCATGTACGAGTGGGTAGCAGACATCTGCCTCCCATGTATACACACTTCTGAGAGTTGAGCTTATGGCCTGTAAGCCTACCTCCTGCCTGCAGCTACCTTTCGCTTCCAAAAGGCCTAGGCTCGCTGCTTGACGCAAGTGTTGGGAGAGGTAACTGGAATCTCCCGGCACACAAGACTAGTGCCACCAAGCTCAATCCAGCGATTTCCCAGTAATTCCTGGGGTAGACTGGTGCTACATACTAAGTTCCATATGTGAGAAGGTAGCTGAACGCCTTGTCCAAAATCATCTTACTGCTGAGAGTTGAGCTCACCCTCAGTCCCTCACAGTTCCACACTGCCTGCAGAGTGAGTTTCCCACGTCTTCACCAGAGACTTTTGCCAGAGGCTTCTGAGACGCAAGTTAACAATGCACACCTGGACGGTATCTCCAGGTGCAGTAGAGTGGTAATCTGGGAACCTCCTTACTCAGAATACTGCTACCTTCACACTGTCATAAGAATGCAGCTAGTTGAGAGCTGGCTTCTAGGCAAGCTTCCCTGTGAGAGCTGAGGACAGGGCAGAACCCTCCCGCATCCTGCCTGACTGTAGACGTACCTGCTAACCTCCTTATGTTAGTGGCTGGGATGGGTTGCGGGAAAAGCATGTGTAAGCATTGGGCCTGAACTCCCGTGTATCTGAGTTGAATACAGCGATTTCCAACATCCTTCTTCAATAGGAGTGTAGCTAGGTTCCAACTCCCATGTCCCAGTGGGTAGCAGACATCTGCCTCCCATGCATACACACTTCTGAGAGTTGAGCTTATGGCCTGTAACCCTACATCCTGCCTGCCGCTACCTTTCGCTTCCAAAAGGCCTAGGCTCGCTGCTTGACGCAAGTGTTGGGAGAGGTAACTGGAATCTCCCGGCACACAAGACGAGTGCCTCCAAGCTCAATCAAGCGATTTCCTAGTAATTCCTGGGGTAGACTGGTGCTACATACTAAGTTCCATACGTGAGTATGTAGTTGAACGCCTTGTCCAAAAACATCTTACTTCTGAGAGTTGAGCTCACCCTCAGTCCCTCACAGTTCCACACTGCCTGCACAGTGAGTTTCGCACGTCTTCACCAGAGACGTTTGCCAGAGGCTTCTGAGACGCAAGTTAACAATGCAGACCTGGAGGGTATCTCCAGGTCCAGTAGAGTGGTAACCTGGGAACCTCCTGTCTCAGAATACTGCTACCTTCACCCTGCCATAAGAATGCAGCTAGTTGACAGCTGGCTTCAAGGCCTGCTTCCCTGTGAGAGCTAAGGACAGGGCACAACCCTCCCGCATCCTGCTTGACTGTAGAAGGAGCTGCTAACGTCCTCATGTTAGTGGCAGGGAAACGTTGTGAGAAAAGCATGTGGAATCGTTGTGCCTGAACCCACGTGTATCTGAGTTGAATACAGCGATTTCCAAAGTCCTTCTTCATCAGAGTGTAGCTAGGTTCCCACTCGCATGTCCGAGTGGGTAGCAGACATCTGCCTCCCATGTATACACACTTCTGAGAGTTGAGCTTATGGCCTGTAAGCCTACCTCCTGCCTGCAGCTACCTTTCGCTTCCAAAAGGCCTAGGCTCGCTGCTTGACGCAAGTGTTGGGAGAGGTAACTGGAATCTCCCGGCACACAAGACTAGTGCCACCAAGCTCAATCCAGCGATTTCCCAGTAATTCCTGGGGTAGACTGGTGCTACATACTAAGTTCCATATGTGAGAAGGTAGCTGAACGCCTTGTCCAAAATCATCTTACTGCTGAGAGTTGAGCTCACCCTCAGTCCCTCACAGTTCCACACTGCCTGCAGAGTGAGTTTCCCACGTCTTCACCAGAGACTTTTGCCAGAGGCTTCTGAGACGCAAGTTAACAATGCACACCTGGACGGTATCTCCAGGTGCAGTAGAGTGGTAATCTGGGAACCTCCTTACTCAGAATACTGCTACCTTCACACTGTCATAAGAATGCAGCTAGTTGAGAGCTGGCTTCTAGGCAAGCTTCCCTGTGAGAGCTGAGGACAGGGCAGAACCCTCCCGCATCCTGCCTGACTGTAGACGTACCTGCTAACCTCCTTATGTTAGTGGCTGGGATGGGTTGCGGGAAAAGCATGTGTAAGCATTGGGCCTGAACTCCCGTGTATCTGAGTTGAATACAGCGATTTCCAGCATCCTTCTTCAATAGGAGTGTAGCTAGGTTCCAACTCCCATGTCCGAGTGGGTAGCAGACATCTGCCTCCCATGCATACACACTTCTGAGAGTTGAGCTTATGGCCTGTAACCCTACATCCTGCCTGCCGCTACCTTTCGCTTCCAAAAGGCCTAGGCTCGCTGCTTGACGCAAGTGTTGGGAGAGGTAACTGGAATCTCCCGGCACACAAGACGAGTGCCTCCAAGCTCAATCAAGCGATTTCCTAGTAATTCCTGGGGTAGACTGGTGCTACATACTAAGTTCCATACGTGAGTATGTAGTTGAACGCCTTGTCCAAAAACATCTTACTTCTGAGAGTTGAGCTCACCCTCAGTCCCTCACAGTTCCACACTGCCTGCAGAGTGAGTTTCGCACGTCTTCACCAGAGACGTTTGCCAGAGGCTTCTGAGACGCAAGTTAACAATGCAGACCTGGAGGGTATCTCCAGGTCCAGTAGAGTGGTAACCTGGGAACCTCCTGTCTCAGAATACTGCTACCTTCACCCTGCCATAAGAATGCAGCTAGTTGACAGCTGGCTTCAAGGCCTGCTTCCCTGTGAGAGCTAAGGACAGGGCACAACCCTCCCGCATCCTGCTTGACTGTAGAAGGAGCTGCTAACGTCCTCATGTTAGTGGCAGGGAAACGTTGTGAGAAAAGCATGTGGAATCGTTGTGCCTGAACCCACGTGTATCTGAGTTGAATACAGCGATTTCCAAAGTCCTTCTTCATCAGAGTGTAGCTAGGTTCCCACTCGCATGTCCGAGTGGGTAGCAGACATCGGCCTCCCATGTATACACACTTCTGAGAGTTGAGCTTATGGCCTGTAAGCCTACCTCCTGCCTGCAGCTACCTTTCGCTTCCAAAAGGCCTAGGCTCGCTGCTTCACCGAAGTGTTGGGAGAGGTAACTGGAATCTCCCGGCACACAAGACTAGTGCCACCAAGCTCAATCCAGCGATTTCCCAGTAATTCCTGGGGTAGACTGGTGCTACATACTAAGTTCCATATGTGAGAAGGTAGCTGAACGCCTTGTCCAAAATCATCTTACTGCTGAGAGTTGAGCTCACCCTCAGTCCCTCACAGTTCCACACTGCCTGCAGAGTGAGTTTCCCACGTCTTCACCAGAGACTTTTGCCAGAGGCTTCTGAGACGCAAGTTAACAATGCACACCTGGACGGTATCTCCAGGTGCAGTAGAGTGGTAATCTGGGAACCTCCTTACTCAGAATACTGCTACCTTCACACTGTCATAAGAATGCAGCTAGTTGAGAGCTGGCTTCTAGGCAAGCTTCCCTGTGAGAGCTGAGGACAGGGCAGAACCCTCCCGCATCCTGCCTGACTGTAGACGTACCTGCTAACCTCCTTATGTTAGTGGCTGGGATGGGTTGCGGGAAAAGCATGTGTAAGCATTGGGCCTGAACTCCCGTGTATCTGAGTTGAATACAGCGATTTCCAACATCCTTCTTCAATAGGAGTGTAGCTAGGTTCCAACTCCCATGTCCGAGTGGGTAGCAGACATCTGCCTCCCATGCATACACACTTCTGAGAGTTGAGCTTATGGCCTGTAACCCTACATCCTGCCTGCCGCTACCTTTCGCTTCCAAAAGGCCTAGGCTCGCTGCTTGACGCAAGTGTTGGGAGAGGTAACTGGAATCTCCCGGCACACAAGACGAGTGCCTCCAAGCTCAATCAAGCGATTTCCTAGTAATTCCTGGGGTAGACTGGTGCTACATACTAAGTTCCATACGTGAGTATGTAGTTGAACGCCTTGTCCAAAAACATCTTACTTCTGAGAGTTGAGCTCACCCTCAGTCCCTCACAGTTCCACACTGCCTGCAGAGTGAGTTTCGCAAGTCTTCACCAGAGACGTTTGCCAGAGGCTTCTGAGACGCAAGTTAACAATGCAGACCTGGAGGGTATCTCCAGGTCCAGTAGAGTGGTAACCTGGGAACCTCCTGTCTCAGAATACTGCTACCTTCACCCTGCCATAAGAATGCAGCTAGTTGACAGCTGGCTTCAAGGCCTGCTTCCCTGTGAGAGCTAAGGACAGGGCACAACCCTCCCGCATCCTGCTTGACTGTAGAAGGAGCTGCTAACGTCCTCATGTTAGTGGCAGGGAAACCTTGTGAGAAAAGCATGTGGAATCGTTGTGCCTGAACCCACGTGTATCTGAGTTGAATACAGCGATTTCCAAAGTCCTTCTTCATCAGAGTGTAGCTAGGTTCCCACTCGCATGTCCGAGTGGGTAGCAGACATCTGCCTCCCATGTATACACACTTCTGAGAGTTGAGCTTATGGCCTGTAAGCCTACCTCCTGCCTGCAGCTACCTTTCGCTTCCAAAAGGCCTAGGCTCGCTGCTTCACCGAAGTGTTGGGAGAGGTAACTGGAATCTCCCGGCACACAAGACTAGTGCCACCAAGCTCAATCCAGCGATTTCCCAGTAATTCCTGGGGTAGACTGGTGCTACATACTAAGTTCCATATGTGAGAAGGTAGCTGAACGCCTTGTCCAAAATCATCTTACTGCTGAGAGTTGAGCTCACCCTCAGTCCCTCACAGTTCCACACTGCCTGCAGAGTGAGTTTCCCACGTCTTCACCAGAGACTTTTGCCAGAGGCTTCTGAGACGCAAGTTAACAATGCACACCTGGACGGTATCTCCAGGTGCAGTAGAGTGGTAATCTGGGAACCTCCTGTCTCAGAATACTGCTACCTTCACACTGTCATAAGAATGCAGCTAGTTGAGAGCTGGCTTCTAGGCAAGCTTCCCTGTGAGAGCTGAGGACAGGGCAGAACCCTCCCGCATCCTGCCTGACTGTAGACGTACCTGCTAACCTCCTTATGTTAGTGGCTGGGATGGGTTGCGGGAAAAGCATGTGTAAGCATTGGGCGTGAACTCCCGTGTATCTGAGTTGAATACAGCGATTTCCAACATCCTTCTTCAATAAGAGTGTAGCTAGGTTCCAACTCCCATGTCCGAGTGGGTAGCAGACATCTGCCTCCCATGCATACACACTTCTGAGAGTTGAGCTTATGGCCTGTAACCCTACATCCTGCCTGCCGCTACCTTTCGCTTCCAAAAGGCCTAGGCTCGCTGCTTGACGCAAGTGTTGGGAGAGGTAACTGGAATCTCCCGGCACACAAGACGAGTGCCTCCAAGCTCAATCAAGCGATTTCCTAGTAATTCCTGGGGTAGACTGGTGCTACATACTAAGTTCCATACGTGAGTATGTAGTTGAACGCCTTGTCCAAAAACATCTTACTTCTGAGAGTTGAGCTCACCCTCAGTCCCTCACAGTTCCACACTGCCTGCACAGTGAGTTTCGCACGTCTTCACCAGAGACGTTTGCCAGAGGCTTCTGAGACGCAAGTTAACAATGCAGACCTGGAGGGTATCTCCAGGTCCAGTAGAGTGGTAACCTGGGAACCTCCTGTCTCAGAATACTGCTACCTTCACCCTGCCATAAGAATGCAGCTAGTTGACAGCTGGCTTCAAGGCCTGCTTCCCTGTGAGAGCTAAGGACAGGGCACAACCCTCCCGCATCCTGCTTGACTGTAGAAGGAGCTGCTAACGTCCTCATGTTAGTGGCAGGGAAACGTTGTGAGAAAAGCATGTGGAATCGTTGTGCCTGAACCCACGTGTATCTGAGTTGAATACAGCGATTTCCAAAGTCCTTCTTCATCAGAGTGTAGCTAGGTTCCCACTCGCATGTCCGAGTGGGTAGCAGACATCTGCCTCCCATGTATACACACTTCTGAGAGTTGAGCTTATGGCCTGTAAGCCTACCTCCTGCCTGCAGCTACCTTTCGCTTCCAAAAGGCCTAGGCTCGCTGCTTCACCGAAGTGTTGGGAGAGGTAACTGGAATCTCCCGGCACACAAGACTAGTGCCACCAAGCTCAATCCAGCGATTTCCCAGTAATTCCTGGGGTAGACTGGTGCTACATACTAAGTTCCATATGTGAGAAGGTAGCTGAACGCCTTGTCCAAAATCATCTTACTGCTGAGAGTTGAGCTCACCCTCAGTCCCTCACAGTTCCACACTGCCTGCAGAGTGAGTTTCCCACGTCTTCACCAGAGACTTTTGCCAGAGGCTTCTGAGACGCAAGTTAACAATGCACACCTGGACGGTATCTCCAGGTGCAGTAGAGTGGTAATCTGGGAACCTCCTTACTCAGAATACTGCTACCTTCACACTGTCATAAGAATGCAGCTAGTTGAGAGCTGGCTTCTAGGCAAGCTTCCCTGTGAGAGCTGAGGACAGGGCAGAACCCTCCCGCATCCTGCCTGACTGTAGACGTACCTGCTAACCTCCTTATGTTAGTGGCTGGGATGGGTTGCGGGAAAAGCATGTGTAAGCATTGGGCCTGAACTCCCGTGTATCTGAGTTGAATACAGCGATTTCCAACATCCTTCTTCAATAGGAGTGTAGCTAGGTTCCAACTCCCATGTCCGAGTGGGTAGCAGACATCTGCCTCCCATGCATACACACTTCTGAGAGTTGAGCTTATGGCCTGTAACCCTACATCCTGCCTGCCGCTACCTTTCGCTTCCAAAAGGCCTAGGCTCGCTGCTTGACGCAAGTGTTGGGAGAGGTAACTGGAATCTCCCGGCACACAAGACGAGTGCCTCCAAGCTCAATCAAGCGATTTCCTAGTAATTCCTGGGGTAGACTGGTGCTACATACTAAGTTCCATACGTGAGTATGTAGTTGAACGCCTTGTCCAAAAACATCTTACTTCTCAGAGTTGAGCTCACCCTCAGTCCCTCACAGTTCCACACTGCCTGCAGAGTGAGTTTCGCACGTCTTCACCAGAGACGTTTGCCAGAGGCTTCTGAGACGCAAGTTAACAATGCAGACCTGGAGGGTATCTCCAGGTCCAGTAGAGTGGTAACCTGGGAACCTCCTGTCTCAGAATACTGCTACCTTCACCCTGCCATAAGAATGCAGCTAGTTGACAGCTGGCTTCAAGGCCTGCTTCCCTGTGAGAGCTAAGGACAGGGCACAACCCTCCCGCATCCTGCTTGACTGTAGAAGGCGCTGCTAACGTCCTCATGTTAGTGGCAGGGAAACGTTGTGAGAAAAGCATGTGGAATCGTTGTGCCTGAACCCACGTGTATCTGAGTTGAATACAGCGATTTCCAAAGTCCTTCTTCATCAGAGTGTAGCTAGGTTCCCACTCGCATGTCCGAGTGGGTAGCAGATATCTGCCTCCCATGTATACACACTTCTGAGAGTTGAGCTTATGGCCTGTAAGCCTACCTCCTGCCTGCAGCTACCTTTCGCTTCCAAAAGGCCTAGGCTCGCTGCTTCACCGAAGTGTTGGGAGAGGTAACTGGAATCTCCCGGCACACAAGACTAGTGCCACCAAGCTCAATCCAGCGATTTCCCAGTAATTCCTGGGGTAGACTGGTGCTACATACTAAGTTCCATATGTGAGAAGGTAGCTGAACGCCTTGTCCAAAATCATCTTACTGCTGAGAGTTGAGCTCACCCTCAGTCCCTCACAGTTCCACACTGCCTGCAGAGTGAGTTTCCCACGTCTTCACCAGAGACTTTTGCCAGAGGCTTCTGAGACGCAAGTTAACAATGCACACCTGGACGGTATCTCCAGGTGCAGTAGAGTGGTAATCTGGGAACCTCCTGTCTCAGAATACTGCTACCTTCACACTGTCATAAGAATGCAGCTAGTTGAGAGCTGGCTTCTAGGCAAGCTTCCCTGTGAGAGCTGAGGACAGGGCAGAACCCTCCCGCATCCTGCCTGACTGTAGACGTACCTGCTAACCTCCTTATGTTAGTGGCTGGGATGGGTTGCGGGAAAAGCATGTGTAAGCATTGGGCCTGAACTCCCGTGTATCTGAGTTGAATACAGCGATTTCCAGCATCCTTCTTCAATAGGAGTGTAGCTAGGTTCCAACTCCCATGTCCGAGTGGGTAGCAGACATCTGCCTCCCATGCATACACACTTCTGAGAGTTGAGCTTATGGCCTGTAACCCTACATCCTGCCTGCCGCTACCTTTCGCTTCCAAAAGGCCTAGGCTCGCTGCTTGACGCAAGTGTTGGGAGAGGTAACTGGAATCTCCCGGCACACAAGACGAGTGCCTCCAAGCTCAATCAAGCGATTTCCTAGTAATTCCTGGGGTAGACTGGTGCTACATACTAAGTTCCATACGTGAGTATGTAGTTGAACGCCTTGTCCAAAAACATCTTACTTCTGAGAGTTGAGCTCACCCTCAGTCCCTCACAGTTCCACACTGCCTGCACAGTGAGTTTCGCACGTCTTCACCAGAGACGTTTGCCAGAGGCTTCTGAGACGCAAGTTAACAATGCAGACCTGGAGGGTATCTCCAGGTCCAGTAGAGTGGTAACCTGGGAACCTCCTGTCTCAGAATACTGCTACCTTCACCCTGCCATAAGAATGCAGCTAGTTGACAGCTGGCTTCAAGGCCTGCTTCCCTGTGAGAGCTAAGGACAGGGCACAACCCTCCCGCATCCTGCTTGACTGTAGAAGGCGCTGCTAACGTCCTCATGTTAGTGGCAGGGAAACGTTGTGAGAAAAGCATGTGGAATCGTTGTGCCTGAACCCACGTGTATCTGAGTTGAATACAGCGATTTCCAAAGTCCTTCTTCATCAGAGTGTAGCTAGGTTCCCACTCGCATGTCCGAGTGGGTAGCAGATATCTGCCTCCCATGTATACACACTTCTGAGAGTTGAGCTTATGGCCTGTAAGCCTACCTCCTGCCTGCAGCTACCTTTCGCTTCCAAAAGGCCTAGGCTCGCTGCTTCACCGAAGTGTTGGGAGAGGTAACTGGAATCTCCCGGCACACAAGACTAGTGCCACCAAGCTCAATCCAGCGATTTCCCAGTAATTCCTGGGGTAGACTGGTGCTACATACTAAGTTCCATATGTGAGAAGGTAGCTGAACGCCTTGTCCAAAATCATCTTACTGCTGAGAGTTGAGCTCACCCTCAGTCCCTCACAGTTCCACACTGCCTGCAGAGTGAGTTTCGCACGTCTTCACCAGAGACTTTTGCCAGAGGCTTCTGAGACGCAAGTTAACAATGCACACCTGGACGGTATCTCCAGGTGCAGTAGAGTGGTAATCTGGGAACCTCCTGTCTCAGAATACTGCTACCTTCACACTGTCATAAGAATGCAGCTAGTTGAGATCTGGCTTCTAGGCAAGCTTCCCTGTGAGAGCTGAGGACAGGGCAGAACCCTCCCGCATCCTGCCTGACTGTAGACGTACCTGCTAACCTCCTTATGTTAGTGGCTGGGATGGGTTGCGGGAAAAGCATGTGTAAGCATTGGGCCTGAACTCCCGTGTATCTGAGTTGAATACAGCGATTTCCAGCATCCTTCTTCAATAGGAGTGTAGCTAGGTTCCAACTCCCATGTCCGAGTGGGTAGCAGACATCTGCCTCCCATGCATACACACTTCTGAGAGTTGAGCTTATGGCCTGTAACCCTACATCCTGCCTGCCGCTACCTTTCGCTTCCAAAAGGCCTAGGCTCGCTGCTTGACGCAAGTGTTGGGAGAGGTAACTGGAATCTCCCGGCACACAAGACGAGTGCCTCCAAGCTCAATCAAGCGATTTCCTAGTAATTCCTGGGGTAGACTGGTGCTACATACTAAGTTCCATACGTGAGTATGTAGTTGAACGCCTTGTCCAAAAACATCTTACTTCTGAGAGTTGAGCTCACCCTCAGTCCCTCACAGTTCCACACTGCCTGCAGAGTGAGTTTCGCACGTCTTCACCAGAGACGTTTGCCAGAGGCTTCTGAGACGCAAGTTAACAATGCAGACCTGGAGGGTATCTCCAGGTCCAGTAGAGTGGTAACCTGGGAACCTCCTGTCTCAGAATACTGCTACCTTCACCCTGCCATAAGAATGCAGCTAGTTGACAGCTGGCTTCAAGGCCTGCTTCCCTGTGAGAGCTAAGGACAGGGCACAACCCTCCCGCATCCTGCTTGACTGTAGAAGACGCTGCTAACGTCCTCATGTTAGTGGCAGGGAAACGTTGTGAGAAAAGCATGTGGAATCGTTGTTCCTGAACCCACGTGTATCTGAGTTGAATACAGCGATTTCCAAAGTCCTTCTTCATCAGAGTGTAGCTAGGTTCCCACTCGCATGTCCGAGTGGGTAGCAGACATCTGCCTCCCATGTATACACACTTCTGAGAGTTGAGCTTATGGCCTGTAAGCCTACCTCCTGCCTGCAGCTACCTTTCGCTTCCAAAAGGCCTAGGCTCGCTGCTTGACGCAAGTGTTGGGAGAGGTAACTGGAATCTCCCGGCACACAAGACTAGTGCCACCAAGCTCAATCCAGCGATTTCCCAGTAATTCCTGGGGTAGACTGGTGCTACATACTAAGTTCCATATGTGAGAAGGTAGCTGAACGCCTTGTCCAAAATCATCTTACTGCTGAGAGTTGAGCTCACCCTCAGTCCCTCACAGTTCCACACTGCCTGCAGAGTGAGTTTCCCACGTCTTCACCAGAGACTTTTGCCAGAGGCTTCTGAGACGCAAGTTAACAATGCACACCTGGACGGTATCTCCAGGTGCAGTAGAGTGGTAATCTGGGAACCTCCTTACTCAGAATACTGCTACCTTCACACTGTCATAAGAATGCAGCTAGTTGAGAGCTGGCTTCTAGGCAAGCTTCCCTGTGAGAGCTGAGGACAGGGCAGAACCCTCCCGCATCCTGCCTGACTGTAGACGTACCTGCTAACCTCCTTATGTTAGTGGCTGGGATGGGTTGCGGGAAAAGCATGTGTAAGCATTGGGCCTGAACTCCCGTGTATCTGAGTTGAATACAGCGATTTCCAACATCCTTCTTCAATAGGAGTGTAGCTAGGTTCCAACTCCCATGTCCGAGTGGGTAGCAGACATCTGCCTCCCATGCATACACACTTCTGAGAGTTGAGCTTATGGCCTGTAACCCTACATCCTGCCTGCCGCTACCTTTCGCTTCCAAAAGGCCTAGGCTCGCTGCTTGACGCAAGTGTTGGGAGAGGTAACTGGAATCTCCCGGCACACAAGACGAGTGCCTCCAAGCTCAATCAAGCGATTTCCTAGTAATTCCTGGGGTAGACTGGTGCTACATACTAAGTTCCATACGTGAGTATGTAGTTGAACGCCTTGTCCAAAAACATCTTACTTCTGAGAGTTGAGCTCACCCGCAGTCCCTCACAGTTCCACACTGCCTGCAGAGTGAGTTTCGCACGTCTTCACCAGAGACGTTTGCCAGAGGCTTCTGAGACGCAAGTTAACAATGCAGACCTGGAGGGTATCTCCAGGTCCAGTAGAGTGGTAACCTGGGAACCTCCTGTCTCAGAATACTGCTACCTTCACCCTGCCATAAGAATGCAGCTAGTTGACAGCTGGCTTCAAGGCCTGCTTCCCTGTGAGAGCTAAGGACAGGGCACAACCCTCCCGCATCCTGCTTGACTGTAGAAGGAGCTGCTAACGTCCTCATGTTAGTGGCAGGGAAACGTTGTGAGAAAAGCATGTGGAATCGTTGTGCCTGAACCCACGTGTATCTGAGTTGAATACAGCGATTTCCAAAGTCCTTCTTCATCAGAGTGTAGCTAGGTTCCCACTCGCATGTCCGAGTGGGTAGCAGACATCTGCCTCCCATGTATACACACTTCTGAGAGTTGAGCTTATGGCCTGTAAGCCTACCTCCTGCCTGCAGCTACCTTTCGCTTCCAAAAGGCCTAGGCTCGCTGCTTCACCGAAGTGTTGGGAGAGGTAACTGGAATCTCCCGGCACACAAGACTAGTGCCACCAAGCTCAATCCAGCGATTTCCCAGTAATTCCTGGGGTAGACTGGTGCTACATACTAAGTTCCATATGTGAGAAGGTAGCTGAACGCCTTGTCCAAAATCATCTTACTGCTGAGAGTTGAGCTCACCCTCAGTCCCTCACAGTTCCACACTGCCTGCAGAGTGAGTTTCCCACGTCTTCACCAGAGACTTTTGCCAGAGGCTTCTGAGACGCAAGTTAACAATGCACACCTGGACGGTATCTCCAGGTGCAGTAGAGTGGTAATCTGGGAACCTCCTGTCTCAGAATACTGCTACCTTCACACTGTCATAAGAATGCAGCTAGTTGAGAGCTGGCTTCTAGGCAAGCTTCCCTGTGAGAGCTGAGGACAGGGCAGAACCCTCCCGCATCCTGCCTGACTGTAGACGTACCTGCTAACCTCCTTATGTTAGTGGCTGGGATGGGTTGCGGGAAAAGCATGTGTAAGCATTGGGCCTGAACTCCCGTGTATCTGAGTTGAATACAGCGATTTCCAGCATCCTTCTTCAATAGGAGTGTAGCTAGGTTCCAACTCCCATGTCCGAGTGGGTAGCAGACATCTGCCTCCCATGCATACACACTTCTGAGAGTTGAGCTTATGGCCTGTAACCCTACATCCTGCCTGCCGCTACCTTTCGCTTCCAAAAGGCCTAGGCTCGCTGCTTGACGCAAGTGTTGGGAGAGGTAACTGGAATCTCCCGGCACACAAGACGAGTGCCTCCAAGCTCAATCAAGCGATTTCCTAGTAATTCCTGGGGTAGACTGGTGCTACATACTAAGTTCCATACGTGAGTATGTAGTTGAACGCCTTGTCCATAAACATCTTACTTCTGAGAGTTGAGCTCACCCTCAGTCCCTCACAGTTCCACACTGCCTGCACAGTGAGTTTCGCACGTCTTCACCAGAGACGTTTGCCAGAGGCTTCTGAGACGCAAGTTAACAATGCAGACCTGGAGGGTATCTCCAGGTCCAGTAGAGTGGTAACCTGGGAACCTCCTGTCTCAGAATACTGCTACCTTCACCCTGCCATAAGAATGCAGCTAGTTGACAGCTGGCTTCAAGGCCTGCTTCCCTGTGAGAGCTAAGGACAGGGCACAACCCTCCCGCATCCTGCTTGACTGTAGAAGGAACTGCTAACGTCCTCATGTTAGTGGCAGGGAAACGTTGTGAGAAAAGCATGTGGAATCGTTGTGCCTGAACCCACGTGTATCTGAGTTGAATACAGCGATTTCCAAAGTCCTTCTTCATCAGAGTGTAGCTAGGTTCCCACTCGCATGTCCGAGTGGGTAGCAGACATCTGCCTCCCTTGTATACACACTTCTGAGAGTTGAGCTTATGGCCTGTAAGCCTACCTCCTGCCTGCAGCTACCTTTCGCTTCCAAAAGGCCTAGGCTCGCTGCTTGACGCAAGTGTTGGGAGAGGTAACTGGAATCTCCCGGCACACAAGACTAGTGCCACCAAGCTCAATCCAGCGATTTCCCAGTAATTCCTGGGGTAGACTGGTGCTACATACTAAGTTCCATATGTGAGAAGGTAGCTGAACGCCTTGTCCAAAATCATCTTACTGCTGAGAGTTGAGCTCACCCTCAGTCCCTCACAGTTCCACACTGCCTGCAGAGTGAGTTTCCCACGTCTTCACCAGAGACTTTTGCCAGAGGCTTCTGAGACGCAAGTTAACAATGCACACCTGGACGGTATCTCCAGGTGCAGTAGAGTGGTAATCTGGGAACCTCCTGTCTCAGAATACTGCTACCTTCACACTGTCATAAGAATGCAGCTAGTTGAGAGCTGGCTTCTAGGCAAGCTTCCCTGTGAGAGCTGAGGACAGGGCAGAACCCTCCCGCATCCTGCCTGACTGTAGACGTACCTGCTAACCTCCTTATGTTAGTGGCTGGGATGGGTTGCGGGAAAAGCATGTGTAAGCATTGGGCCTGAACTCCCGTGTATCTGAGTTGAATACAGCGATTTCCAGCATCCTTCTTCAATAGGAGTGTAGCTAGGTTCCAACTCCCATGTCCGAGTGGGTAGCAGACATCTGCCTCCCATGCATACACACTTCTGAGAGTTGAGCTTATGGCCTGTAACCCTACATCCTGCCTGCCGCTACCTTTCGCTTCCAAAAGGCCTAGGCTCGCTGCTTGACGCAAGTGTTGGGAGAGGTAACTGGAATCTCCCGGCACACAAGACGAGTGCCTCCAAGCTCAATCAAGCGATTTCCTAGTAATTCCTGGGGTAGACTGGTGCTACATACTAAGTTCCATACGTGAGTATGTAGTTGAACGCCTTGTCCAAAAACATCTTACTTCTGAGAGTTGAGCTCACCCTCAGTCCCTCACAGTTCCACACTGCCTGCAGAGTGAGTTTCGCACGTCTTCACCAGAGACGTTTGCCAGAGGCTTCTGAGACGCAAGTTAACAATGCAGACCTGGAGGGTATCTCCAGGTCCAGTAGAGTGGTAACCTGGGAACCTCCTGTCTCAGAATACTGCTACCTTCACCCTGCCATAAGAATGCAGCTAGTTGACAGCTGGCTTCAAGGCCTGCTTCCCTGTGAGAGCTAAGGACAGGGCACAACCCTCCCGCATCCTGCTTGACTGTAGAAGGAACTGCTAACGTCCTCATGTTAGTGGCAGGGAAACGTTGTGAGAAAAGCATGTGGAATCGTTGTGCCTGAACCCACGTGTATCTGAGTTGAATACAGCGATTTCCAAAGTCCTTCTTCATCAGAGTGTAGCTAGGTTCCCACTCGCATGTCCGAGTGGGTAGCAGACATCTGCCTCCCTTGTATACACACTTCTGAGAGTTGAGCTTATGGCCTGTAAGCCTACCTCCTGCCTGCAGCTACCTTTCGCTTCCAAAAGGCCTAGGCTCGCTGCTTGACGCAAGTGTTGGGAGAGGTAACTGGAATCTCCCGGCACACAAGACTAGTGCCACCAAGCTCAATCCAGCGATTTCCCAGTAATTCCTGGGGTAGACTGGTGCTACATACTAAGTTCCATATGTGAGAAGGTAGCTGAACGCCTTGTCCAAAATCATCTTACTGCTGAGAGTTGAGCTCACCCTCAGTCCCTCACAGTTCCACACTGCCTGCAGAGTGAGTTTCCCACGTCTTCACCAGAGACTTTTGCCAGAGGCTTCTGAGACGCAAGTTAACAATGCACACCTGGACGGTATCTCCAGGTGCAGTAGAGTGGTAATCTGGGAACCTCCTTACTCAGAATACTGCTACCTTCACACTGTCATAAGAATGCAGCTAGTTGAGAGCTGGCTTCTAGGCAAGCTTCCCTGTGAGAGCTGAGGACAGGGCAGAACCCTCCCGCATCCTGCCTGACTGTAGACGTACCTGCTAACCTCCTTATGTTAGTGGCTGGGATGGGTTGCGGGAAAAGCATGTGTAAGCATTGGGCCTGAACTCCCGTGTATCTGAGTTGAATACAGCGATTTCCAGCATCCTTCTTCAATAGGAGTGTAGCTAGGTTCCAACTCCCATGTCCGAGTGGGTAGCAGACATCTGCCTCCCATGCATACACACTTCTGAGAGTTGAGCTTATGGCCTGTAACCCTACATCCTGCCTGCCGCTACCTTTCGCTTCCAAAAGGCCTAGGCTCGCTGCTTGACGCAAGTGTTGGGAGAGGTAACTGGAATCTCCCGGCACACAAGACGAGTGCCTCCAAGCTCAATCAAGCGATTTCCTAGTAATTCCTGGGGTAGACTGGTGCTACATACTAAGTTCCATACGTGAGTATGTAGTTGAACGCCTTGTCCAAAAACATCTTACTTCTGAGAGTTGAGCTCACCCTCAGTCCCTCACAGTTCCACACTGCCTGCAGAGTGAGTTTCGCACGTCTTCACCAGAGACGTTTGCCAGAGGCTTCTGAGACGCAAGTTAACAATGCAGACCTGGAGGGTATCTCCAGGTCCAGTAGAGTGGTAACCTGGGAACCTCCTGTCTCAGAATACTGCTACCTTCACCCTGCCATAAGAATGCAGCTAGTTGACAGCTGGCTTCAAGGCCTGCTTCCCTGTGAGAGCTAAGGACAGGGCACAACCCTCCCGCATCCTGCTTGACTGTAGAAGGAGCTGCTAACGTCCTCATGTTAGTGGCAGGTAAACGTTGTGAGAAAAGCATGTGGAATCGTTGTGCCTGAACCCACGTGTATCTGAGTTGAATACAGCGATTTCCAAAGTCCTTCTTCATCAGAGTGTAGCTAGGTTCCCACTCGCATGTCCGAGTGGGTAGCAGACATCTGCCTCCCATGTATACACACTTCTGAGAGTTGAGCTTATGGCCTGTAAGCCTACCTCCTGCCTGCAGCTACCTTTCGCTTCCAAAAGGCCTAGGCTCGCTGCTTGACGCAAGTGTTGGGAGAGGTAACTGGTATCTCCCGGCACACAAGACTAGTGCCACCAAGCTCAATCCAGCGATATCCCAGTAATTCCTGGGGTAGACTGGTGCTACATACTAAGTTCCATATGTGAGAAGGTAGCTGAACGCCTTGTCCAAAATCATCTTACTGCTGAGAGTTGAGCTCACCCTCAGTCCCTCACAGTTCCACACTGCCTGCAGAGTGAGTTTCCCACGTCTTCACCAGAGACTTTTGCCAGAGGCTTCTGAGACGCAAGTTAACAATGCACACCTGGACGGTATCTCCAGGTGCAGTAGAGTGGTAATCTGGGAACCTCCTTACTCAGAATACTGCTACCTTCACACTGTCATAAGAATGCAGCTAGTTGAGAGCTGGCTTCTAGGCAAGCTTCCCTGTGAGAGCTGAGGACAGGGCAGAACCCTCCCGCATCCTGCCTGACTGTAGACGTACCTGCTAACCTCCTTATGTTAGTGGCTGGGATGGGTTGCGGGAAAAGCATGTGTAAGCATTGGGCCTGAACTCCCGTGTATCTGAGTTGAATACAGCGATTTCCAGCATCCTTCTTCAATAGGAGTGTAGCTAGGTTCCAACTCCCATGTCCGAGTGGGTAGCAGACATCTGCCTCCCATGCATACACACTTCTGAGAGTTGAGCTTATGGCCTGTAACCCTACATCCTGCCTGCCGCTACCTTTCGCTTCCAAAAGGCCTAGGCTCGCTGCTTGACGCAAGTGTTGGGAGAGGTAACTGGAATCTCCCGGCACACAAGACGAGTGCCTCCAAGCTCAATCAAGCGATTTCCTAGTAATTCCTGGGGTAGACTGGTGCTACATACTAAGTTCCATACGTGAGTATGTAGTTGAACGCCTTGTCCAAAAACATCTTACTTCTGAGAGTTGAGCTCACCCTCAGTCCCTCACAGTTCCACACTGCCTGCAGAGTGAGTTTCGCACGTCTTCACCAGAGACGTTTGCCAGAGGCTTCTGAGACGCAAGTTAACAATGCAGACCTGGAGGGTGTCTCCAGGTCCAGTAGAGTGGTAACCTGGGAACCTCCTGTCTCAGAATACTGCTACCTTCACCCTGCCATAAGAATGCAGCTAGTTGACAGCTGGCTTCAAGGCCTGCTTCCCTGTGAGAGCTAAGGACAGGGCACAACCCTCCCGCATCCTGCTTGACTGTAGAAGGCGCTGCTAACGTCCTCATGTTAGTGGCAGGGAAACGTTGTGAGAAAAGCATGTGGAATCGTTGTGCCTGAACCCACGTGTATCTGAGTTGAATACAGCGATTTCCAAAGTCCTTCTTCATCAGAGTGTAGCTAGGTTCCCACTCGCATGTCCGAGTGGGTAGCAGACATCTGCCTCCCATGTATACACACTTCTGAGAGTTGAGCTTATGGCCTGTAAGCCTACCTCCTGCCTGCAGCTACCTTTCGCTTCCAAAAGGCCTAGGCTCGCTGCTTGACGCAAGTGTTGGGAGAGGTAACTGGAATCTCCCGGCACACAAGACTAGTGCCACCAAGCTCAATCCAGCGATTTCCCAGTAATTCCTGGGGTAGACTGGTGCTACATACTAAGTTCCATATGTGAGAAGGTAGCTGAACGCCTTGTCCAAAATCATCTTACTGCTGAGAGTTGAGCTCACCCTCAGTCCCTCACAGTTCCACACTGCCTGCAGAGTGAGTTTCCCACGTCTTCACCAGAGACTTTTGCCAGAGGCTTCTGAGACGCAAGTTAACAATGCACACCTGGACGGTATCTCCAGGTGCAGTAGAGTGGTAATCTGGGAACCTCCTTACTCAGAATACTGCTACCTTCACACTGTCATAAGAATGCAGCTAGTTGAGAGCTGGCTTCTAGGCAAGCTTCCCTGTGAGAGCTGAGGACAGGGCAGAACCCTCCCGCATCCTGCCTGACTGTAGACGTACCTGCTAACCTCCTTATGTTAGTGGCTGGGATGGGTTGCGGGAAAAGCATGTGTAAGCATTGGGCCTGAACTCCCGTGTATCTGAGTTGAATACAGCGATTTCCAACATCCTTCTTCAATAGGAGTGTAGCTAGGTTCCAACTCCCATGTCCGAGTGGGTAGCAGACATCTGCCTCCCATGCATACACACTTCTGAGAGTTGAGCTTATGGCCTGTAACCCTACATCCTGCCTGCCGCTACCTTTCGCTTCCAAAAGGCCTAGGCTCGCTGCTTGACGCAAGTGTTGGGAGAGGTAACTGGAATCTCCCGGCACACAAGACGAGTGCCTCCAAGCTCAATCAAGCGATTTCCTAGTAATTCCTGGGGTAGACTGGTGCTACATACTAAGTTCCATACGTGAGTATGTAGTTGAACGCCTTGTCCAAAAACATCTTACTTCTGAGAGTTGAGCTCACCCGCAGTCCCTCACAGTTCCACACTGCCTGCAGAGTGAGTTTCGCACGTCTTCACCAGAGACGTTTGCCAGAGGCTTCTGAGACGCAAGTTAACAATGCAGACCTGGAGGGTATCTCCAGGTCCAGTAGAGTGGTAACCTGGGAACCTCCTGTCTCAGAATACTGCTACCTTCACCCTGCCATAAGAATGCAGCTAGTTGACAGCTGGCTTCAAGCCCTCTTCCCTGTGAGAGCTAAGGACAGGGCACAACCCTCCCGCATCCTGCTTGACTGTAGAAGGAGCTGCTAACGTCCTCATGTTAGTGGCAGGGAAACGTTGTGAGAAAAGCATGTGGAATCGTTGTGCCTGAACCCACGTGTATCTGAGTTGAATACAGCGATTTCCAAAGTCCTTCTTCATCAGAGTGTAGCTAAGTTCCCACTCGCATGTCCGAGTGGGTAGCAGACATCTGCCTCCCATGTATACACACTTCTGAGAGTTGAGCTTATGGCCTGTAAGCCTACCTCCTGCCTGCAGCTACCTTTCGCTTCCAAAAGGCCTAGGCTCGCTGCTTCACCGAAGTGTTGGGAGAGGTAACTGGAATCTCCCGGCACACAAGACTAGTGCCACCAAGCTCAATCCAGCGATTTCCCAGTAATTCCTGGGGTAGACTGGTGCTACATACTAAGTTCCATATGTGAGAAGGTAGCTGAACGCCTTGTCCAAAATCATCTTACTGCTGAGAGTTGAGCTCACCCTCAGTCCCTCACAGTTCCACACTGCCTGCAGAGTGAGTTTCCCACGTCTTCACCAGAGACTTTTGCCAGAGGCTTCTGAGACGCAAGTTAACAATGCACACCTGGACGGTATCTCCAGGTGCAGTAGAGTGGTAATCTGGGAACCTCCTGTCTCAGAATACTGCTACCTTCACACTGTCATAAGAATGCAGCTAGTTGAGAGCTGGCTTCTAGGCAAGCTTCCCTGTGAGAGCTGAGGACAGGGCAGAACCCTCCCGCATCCTGCCTGACTGTAGACGTACCTGCTAACCTCCTTATGTTAGTGGCTGGGATGGGTTGCGGGAAAAGCATGTGTAAGCATTGGGCCTGAACTCCCGTGTATCTGAGTTGAATACAGCGATTTCCAGCATCCTTCTTCAATAGGAGTGTAGCTAGGTTCCAACTCCCATGTCCGAGTGGGTAGCAGACATCTGCCTCCCATGCATACACACTTCTGAGAGTTGAGCTTATGGCCTGTAACCCTACATCCTGCCTGCCGCTACCTTTCGCTTCCAAAAGGCCTAGGCTCGCTGCTTGACGCAAGTGTTGGGAGAGGTAACTGGAATCTCCCGGCACACAAGACGAGTGCCTCCAAGCTCAATCAAGCGATTTCCTAGTAATTCCTGGGGTAGACTGGTGCTACATACTAAGTTCCATACGTGAGTATGTAGTTGAACGCCTTGTCCAAAAACATCTTACTTCTGAGAGTTGAGCTCACCCTCAGTCCCTCACAGTTCCACACTGCCTGCAGAGTGAGTTTCGCACGTCTTCACCAGAGACGTTTGCCAGAGGCTTCTGAGACGCAAGTTAACAATGCAGACCTGGAGGGTATCTCCAGGTCCAGTAGAGTGGTAACCTGGGAACCTCCTGTCTCAGAATACTGCTACCTTCACCCTGCCATAAGAATGCAGCTAGTTGACAGCTGGCTTCAAGGCCTGCTTCCCTGTGAGAGCTAAGGACAGGGCACAACCCTCCCGCATCCTGCTTGACTGTAGAAGGAACTGCTAACGTCCTCATGTTAGTGGCAGGGAAACGTTGTGAGAAAAGCATGTGGAATCGTTGTGCCTGAACCCACGTGTATCTGAGTTGAATACAGCGATTTCCAAAGTCCTTCTTCATCAGAGTGTAGCTAGGTTCCCACTCGCATGTCCGAGTGGGTAGCAGACATCTGCCTCCCTTGTATACACACTTCTGAGAGTTGAGCTTATGGCCTGTAAGCCTACCTCCTGCCTGCAGCTACCTTTCGCTTCCAAAAGGCCTAGGCTCGCTGCTTGACGCAAGTGTTGGGAGAGGTAACTGGAATCTCCCGGCACACAAGACTAGTGCCACCAAGCTCAATCCAGCGATTTCCCAGTAATTCCTGGGGTAGACTGGTGCTACATACTAAGTTCCATATGTGAGAAGGTAGCTGAACGCCTTGTCCAAAATCATCTTACTGCTGAGAGTTGAGCTCACCCTCAGTCCCTCACAGTTCCACACTGCCTGCAGAGTGAGTTTCCCACGTCTTCACCAGAGACTTTTGCCAGAGGCTTCTGAGACGCAAGTTAACAATGCACACCTGGACGGTATCTCCAGGTGCAGTAGAGTGGTAATCTGGGAACCTCCTTACTCAGAATACTGCTACCTTCACACTGTCATAAGAATGCAGCTAGTTGAGAGCTGGCTTCTAGGCAAGCTTCCCTGTGAGAGCTGAGGACAGGGCAGAACCCTCCCGCATCCTGCCTGACTGTAGACGTACCTGCTAACCTCCTTATGTTAGTGGCTGGGATGGGTTGCGGGAAAAGCATGTGTAAGCATTGGGCCTGAACTCCCGTGTATCTGAGTTGAATACAGCGATTTCCAGCATCCTTCTTCAATAGGAGTGTAGCTAGGTTCCAACTCCCATGTCCGAGTGGGTAGCAGACATCTGCCTCCCATGCATACACACTTCTGAGAGTTGAGCTTATGGCCTGTAACCCTACATCCTGCCTGCCGCTACCTTTCGCTTCCAAAAGGCCTAGGCTCGCTGCTTGACGCAAGTGTTGGGAGAGGTAACTGGAATCTCCCGGCACACAAGACGAGTGCCTCCAAGCTCAATCAAGCGATTTCCTAGTAATTCCTGGGGTAGACTGGTGCTACATACTAAGTTCCATACGTGAGTATGTAGTTGAACGCCTTGTCCAAAAACATCTTACTTCTGAGAGTTGAGCTCACCCTCAGTCCCTCACAGTTCCACACTGCCTGCAGAGTGAGTTTCGCACGTCTTCACCAGAGACGTTTGCCAGAGGCTTCTGAGACGCAAGTTAACAATGCAGACCTGGAGGGTATCTCCAGGTCCAGTAGAGTGGTAACCTGGGAACCTCCTGTCTCAGAATACTGCTACCTTCACCCTGCCATAAGAATGCAGCTAGTTGACAGCTGGCTTCAAGGCCTGCTTCCCTGTGAGAGCTAAGGACAGGGCACAACCCTCCCGCATCCTGCTTGACTGTAGAAGGAGCTGCTAACGTCCTCATGTTAGTGGCAGGTAAACGTTGTGAGAAAAGCATGTGGAATCGTTGTGCCTGAACCCACGTGTATCTGAGTTGAATACAGCGATTTCCAAAGTCCTTCTTCATCAGAGTGTAGCTAGGTTCCCACTCGCATGTCCGAGTGGGTAGCAGACATCTGCCTCCCATGTATACACACTTCTGAGAGTTGAGCTTATGGCCTGTAAGCCTACCTCCTGCCTGCAGCTACCTTTCGCTTCCAAAAGGCCTAGGCTCGCTGCTTGACGCAAGTGTTGGGAGAGGTAACTGGTATCTCCCGGCACACAAGACTAGTGCCACCAAGCTCAATCCAGCGATATCCCAGTAATTC
Source organism: Canis aureus (assembly GCF_053574225.1). Lineage (NCBI taxonomy): Eukaryota > Metazoa > Chordata > Mammalia > Carnivora > Canidae > Canis > Canis aureus. Next base: position 390,277 of record NW_027554444.1, on the reverse strand, counting down.
CTGGGGTAGACTGGTGCTACATACTAAGTTCCATATGTGAGAAGGTAGCTGAACGCCTTGTCCAAAATCATCTTACTGCTGAGAGTTGAGCTCACCCTCAGTCCCTCACAGTTCCACACTGCCTGCAGAGTGAGTTTCCCACGTCTTCACCAGAGACTTTTGCCAGAGGCTTCTGAGACGCAAGTTAACAATGCACACCTGGACGGTATCTCCAGGTGCAGTAGAGTGGTAATCTGGGAACCTCCTTACTCAGAATACTGCTACCTTCACACTGTCATAAGAATGCAGCTAGTTGAGAGCTGGCTTCTAGGCAAGCTTCCCTGTGAGAGCTGAGGACAGGGCAGAACCCTCCCGCATCCTGCCTGACTGTAGACGTACCTGCTAACCTCCTTATGTTAGTGGCTGGGATGGGTTGCGGGAAAAGCATGTGTAAGCATTGGGCCTGAACTCCCGTGTATCTGAGTTGAATACAGCGATTTCCAACATCCTTCTTCAATAGGAGTGTAGCTAGGTTCCAACTCCCATGTCCGAGTGGGTAGCAGACATCTGCCTCCCATGCATACACACTTCTGAGAGTTGAGCTTATGGCCTGTAACCCTACATCCTGCCTGCCGCTACCTTTCGCTTCCAAAAGGCCTAGGCTCGCTGCTTGACGCAAGTGTTGGGAGAGGTAACTGGAATCTCCCGGCACACAAGACGAGTGCCTCCAAGCTCAATCAAGCGATTTCCTAGTAATTCCTGGGGTAGACTGGTGCTACATACTAAGTTCCATACGTGAGTATGTAGTTGAACGCCTTGTCCAAAAACATCTTACTTCTGAGAGTTGAGCTCACCCTCAGTCCCTCACAGTTCCACACTGCCTGCAGAGTGAGTTTCGCACGTCTTCACCAGAGACGTTTGCCAGAGGCTTCTGAGACGCAAGTTAACAATGCAGACCTGGAGGGTGTCTCCAGGTCCAGTAGAGTGGTAACCTGGGAACCTCCTGTCTCAGAATACTGCTACCTTCACCCTGCCATAAGAATGCAGCTAGTTGACAGCTGGCTTCAAGGCCTGCTTCCCTGTGAGAGCTAAGGACAGGGCACAACCCTCCCGCATCCTGCTTGACTGTAGAAGGCGCTGCTAACGTCCTCATGTTAGTGGCAGGGAAACGTTGTGAGAAAAGCATGTGGAATCGTTGTGCCTGAACCCACGTGTATCTGAGTTGAATACAGCGATTTCCAAAGTCCTTCTTCATCAGAGTGTAGCTAGGTTCCCACTCGCATGTCCGAGTGGGTAGCAGACATCTGCCTCCCATGTATACACACTTCTGAGAGTTGAGCTTATGGCCTGTAAGCCTACCTCCTGCCTGCAGCTACCTTTCGCTTCCAAAAGGCCTAGGCTCGCTGCTTGACGCAAGTGTTGGGAGAGGTAACTGGAATCTCCCGGCACACAAGACTAGTGCCACCAAGCTCAATCCAGCGATTTCCCAGTAATTCCTGGGGTAGACTGGTGCTACATACTAAGTTCCATATGTGAGAAGGTAGCTGAACGCCTTGTCCAAAATCATCTTACTGCTGAGAGTTGAGCTCACCCTCAGTCCCTCACAGTTCCACACTGCCTGCAGAGTGAGTTTCGCACGTCTTCACCAGAGACGTTTGCCAGAGGCTTCTGAGACGCAAGTTAAAATGCAGACCTGGAGGGTATCTCCAGGTGCAGTAGAGTGGTAACCTGGGAACCTCCTGTCTCAGAATACTGCTACCTTCACACTGTCATAAGAATGCAGCTAGTTGAGAGCTGGCTTCTAGGCAAGCTTCCCTGTGAGAGCTGAGGACAGGGCAGAACCCTCCCGCATCCTGCCTGACTGTAGACGTACCTGCTAACCTCCTTATGTTAGTGGCTGGGATGGGTTGCGGGAAAAGCATGTGTAAGCATTGGGCCTGAACTCCCGTGTATCTGAGTTGAATACAGCGATTTCCAGCATCCTTCTTCAATAGGAGTGTAGCTAGGTTCCAACTCCCATGTCCGAGTGGGTAGCAGACATCTGCCTCCCATGCATACACACTTCTGAGAGTTGAGCTTATGGCCTGTAACCCTACATCCTGCCTGCCGCTACCTTTCGCTTCCAAAAGGCCTAGGCTCGCTGCTTGACGCAAGTGTTGGGAGAGGTAACTGGAATCTCCCGGCACACAAGACGAGTGCCTCCAAGCTCAATCAAGCGATTTCCTAGTAATTCCTGGGGTAGACTGGTGCTACATACTAAGTTCCATACGTGAGTATGTAGTTGAACGCCTTGTCCAAAAACATCTTACTTCTGAGAGTTGAGCTCACCCTCAGTCCCTCACAGTTCCACACTGCCTGCAGAGTGAGTTTCGCACGTCTTCACCAGAGACGTTTGCCAGAGGCTTCTGAGACGCAAGTTAACAATGCAGACCTGGAGGGTATCTCCAGGTCCAGTAGAGTGGTAACCTGGGAACCTCCTGTCTCAGAATACTGCTACATTCACCCTGCCATAAGAATGCAGCTAGTTGACAGCTGGCTTCAAGGCCTGCTTCCCTGTGAGAGCTAAGGACAGGGCACAACCCTCCCGCATCCTGCTTGACTGTAGAAGGCGCTGCTAACGTCCTCATGTTAGTGGCAGGGAAACGTTGTGAGAAAAGCATGTGGAATCGTTGTGCCTGAACCCACGTGTATCTGAGTTGAATACAGCGATTTCCAAAGTCCTTCTTCATCAGAGTGTAGCTAGGTTCCCACTCGCATGTCCGAGTGGGTAGCAGACATCTGCCTCCCATGTATACACACTTCTGAGAGTTGAGCTTATGGCCTGTAAGCCTACCTCCTGCCTGCAGCTACCTTTCGCTTCCAAAAGGCCTAGGCTCGCTGCTTGACGCAAGTGTTGGGAGAGGTAACTGGAATCTCCCGGCACACAAGACGAGTGCCTCCAAGCTCAATCAAGCGATTTCCTAGTAATTCCTGGGGTAGACTGGTGCTACATACTAAGTTCCATACGTGAGTATGTAGTTGAACGCCTTGTCCAAAAACATCTTACTTCTGAGAGTTGAGCTCACCCTCAGTCCCTCACAGTTCCACACTGCCTGCAGAGTGAGTTTCGCACGTCTTCACCAGAGACGTTTGCCAGAGGCTTCTGAGACGCAAGTTAACAATGCAGACCTGGAGGGTATCTCCAGGTCCAGTAGAGTGGTAACCTGGGAACCTCCTGTCTCAGAATACTGCTACCTTCACCCTGCCATAAGAATGCAGCTAGTTGACAGCTGGCTTCAAGGCCTGCTTCCCTGTGAGAGCTAAGGACAGGGCACAACCCTCCCGCATCCTGCTTGACTGTAGAAGGAGCTGCTAACGTCCTCATGTTAGTGGCAGGGAAACGTTGTGAGAAAAGCATGTGGAATCGTTGTGCCTGAACCCACGTGTATCTGAGTTGAATACAGCGATTTCCAAAGTCCTTCTTCATCAGAGTGTAGCTAGGTTCCCACTCGCATGTCCGAGTGGGTAGCAGACATCTGCCTCCCATGTATACACACTTCTGAGAGTTGAGCTTATGGCCTGTAAGCCTACCTCCTGCCTGCAGCTACCTTTCGCTTCCAAAAGGCCTAGGCTCGCTGCTTCACCGAAGTGTTGGGAGAGGTAACTGGAATCTCCCGGCACACAAGACTAGTGCCACCAAGCTCAATCCAGCGATTTCCCAGTAATTCCTGGGGTAGACTGGTGCTACATACTAAGTTCCATATGTGAGAAGGTAGCTGAACGCCTTGTCCAAAATCATCTTACTGCTGAGAGTTGAGCTCACCCTCAGTCCCTCACAGTTCCACACTGCCTGCAGAGTGAGTTTCCCACGTCTTCACCAGAGACTTTTGCCAGAGGCTTCTGAGACGCAAGTTAACAATGCAGACCTGGAGGGTATCTCCAGGTGCAGTAGAGTGGTAATCTGGGAACCTCCTTACTCAGAATACTGCTACCTTCACACTGTCATGAGAATGCAGCTAGTTGAGAGCTGGCTTCTAGGCAAGCTTCCCTGTGAGAGCTGAGGACAGGGCAGAACCCTCCCGCATCCTGCCTGACTGTAGACGTACCTGCTAACCTCCTTATGTTAGTGGCTGGGATGGGTTGCGGGAAAAGCATGTGTAAGCATTGGGCCTGAACTCCCGTGTATCTGAGTTGAATACAGCGATTTCCAACATCCTTCTTCAATAGGAGTGTAGCTAGGTTCCAACTCCCATGTCCGAGTGGGTAGCAGACATCTGCCTCCCATGCATACACACTTCTGAGAGTTGAGCTTATGGCCTGTAACCCTACATCCTGCCTGCCGCTACCTTTCGCTTCCAAAAGGCCTAGGCTCGCTGCTTGACGCAAGTGTTGGGAGAGGTAACTGGAATCTCCCGGCACACAAGACGAGTGCCTCCAAGCTCAATCAAGCGATTTCCTAGTAATTCCTGGGGTAGACTGGTGCTACATACTAAGTTCCATACGTGAGTATGTAGTTGAACGCCTTGTCCAAAAACATCTTACTTCTGAGAGTTGAGCTCACCCTCAGTCCCTCACAGTTCCACACTGCCTGCAGAGTGAGTTTCGCACGTCTTCACCAGAGACGTTTGCCAGAGGCTTCTGAGACGCAAGTTAACAATGCAGACCTGGAGGGTATCTCCAGGTCCAGTAGAGTGGTAACCTGGGAACCTCCTGTCTCAGAATACTGCTACCTTCACCCTGCCATAAGAATGCAGCTAGTTGACAGCTGGCTTCAAGGCCTGCTTCCCTGTGAGAGCTAAGGACAGGGCACAACCCTCCCGCATCCTGCTTGACTGTAGAAGGCGCTGCTAACGTCCTCATGTTAGTGGCAGGGAAACGTTGTGAGAAAAGCATGTGGAATCGTTGTGCCTGAACCCACGTGTATCTGAGTTGAATACAGCGATTTCCAAAGTCCTTCTTCATCAGAGTGTAGCTAGGTTCCCACTCGCATGTCCGAGTGGGTAGCAGACATCTGCCTCCCATGTATACACACTTCTGAGAGTTGAGCTTATGGCCTGTAAGCCTACCTCCTGCCTGCAGCTACCTTTCGCTTCCAAAAGGCCTAGGCTCGCTGCTTCACCGAAGTGTTGGGAGAGGTAACTGGAATCTCCCGGCACACAAGACTAGTGCCACCAAGCTCAATCCAGCGATTTCCCAGTAATTCCAGGGGTAGACTGGTGCTACATACTAAGTTCCATATGTGAGAAGGTAGCTGAACGCCTTGTCCAAAATCATCTTACTGCTGAGAGTTGAGCTCACCCTCAGTCCCTCACAGTTCCACACTGCCTGCAGAGTGAGTTTCGCACGTCTTCACCAGAGACGTTTGCCAGAGGCTTCTGAGACGCAAGTTAACAATGCACACCTGGAGGGTATCTCCAGGTGCAGTAGAGTGGTAATTTGGGAACCTCCTGTCTCAGAATACTGCTACCTTCACACTGTCATAAGAATGCAGCTAGTTGAGAGCTGGCTTCTAGGCAAGCTTCCCTGTGAGAGCTGAGGACAGGGCAGAACCCTCCCGCATCCTGCCTGACTGTAGACGTACCTGCTAACCTCCTTATGTTAGTGGCTGGGATGGGTTGCTTGAAAAGCATGTGTAAGCATTGGGCCTGAACTCCCGTGTATCTGAGTTGAATACAGCGATTTCCAACATCCTTCTTCAATAGGAGTGTAGCTAGGTTCCAACTCCCATGTCCGAGTGGGTAGCAGACATCTGCCTCCCATGCATACACACTTCTGAGAGTTGAGCTTATGGCCTGTAACCCTACATCCTGCCTGCCGCTACCTTTCGCTTCCAAAAGGCCTAGGCTCGCTGCTTGACGCAAGTGTTGGGAGAGGTAACTGGAATCTCCCGGCACACAAGACGAGTGCCTCCAAGCTCAATCAAGCGATTTCCTAGTAATTCCTGGGGTAGACTGGTGCTACATACTAAGTTCCATACGTGAGTATGTAGTTGAACGCCTTGTCCAAAAACATCTTACTTCTGAGAGTTGAGCTCACCCTCAGTCCCTCACAGTTCCACACTGCCTGCAGAGTGAGTTTCGCACGTCTTCACCAGAGACGTTTGCCAGAGGCTTCTGAGACGCAAGTTAACAATGCAGACCTGGAGGGTATCTCCAGGTCCAGTAGAGTGGTAACCTGGGAACCTCCTGTCTCAGAATACTGCTACCTTCACCCTGCCATAAGAATGCAGCTAGTTGACAGCTGGCTTCAAGGCCTGCTTCCCTGTGAGAGCTAAGGACAGGGCACAACCCTCCCGCATCCTGCTTGACTGTAGAAGGCGCTGCTAACGTCCTCATGTTAGTGGCAGGGAAACGTTGTGAGAAAAGCATGTGGAATCGTTGTGCCTGAACCCACGTGTATCTGAGTTGAATACAGCGATTTCCAAAGTCCTTCTTCATCAGAGTGTAGCTAGGTTCCCACTCGCATGTCCGAGTGGGTAGCAGACATCTGCCTCCCATGTATACACACTTCTGAGAGTTGAGCTTATGGCCTGTAAGCCTACCTCCTGCCTGCAGCTACCTTTCGCTTCCAAAAGGCCTAGGCTCGCTGCTTGACGCAAGTGTTGGGAGAGGTAACTGGAATCTCCCGGCACACAAGACTAGTGCCACCAAGCTCAATCCAGCGATTTCCCAGTAATTCCTGGGGTAGACTGGTGCTACATACTAAGTTCCATATGTGAGAAGGTAGCTGAACGCCTTGTCCAAAATCATCTTACTGCTGAGAGTTGAGCTCACCCTCAGTCCCTCACAGTTCCACACTGCCTGCAGAGTGAGTTTCGCACGTCTTCACCAGAGACGTTTGCCAGAGGCTTCTGAGACGCAAGTTAAAATGCAGACCTGGAGGGTATCTCCAGGTGCAGTAGAGTGGTAACCTGGGAACCTCCTGTCTCAGAATACTGCTACCTTCACACTGTCATAAGAATGCAGCTAGTTGAGAGCTGGCTTCTAGGCAAGCTTCCCTGTGAGAGCTGAGGACAGGGCAGAACCCTCCCGCATCCTGCCTGACTGTAGACGTACCTGCTAACCTCCTTATGTTAGTGGCTGGGATGGGTTGCTTGAAAAGCATGTGTAAGCATTGGGCCTGAACTCCCGTGTATCTGAGTTGAATACAGCGATTTCCAACATCCTTCTTCAATAGGAGTGTAGCTAGGTTCCAACTCCCATGTCCGAGTGGGTAGCAGACATCTGCCTCCCATGCATACACACTTCTGAGAGTTGAGCTTATGGCCTGTAACCCTACATCCTGCCTGCCGCTACCTTTCGCTTCCAAAAGGCCTAGGCTCGCTGCTTGACGCAAGTGTTGGGAGAGGTAACTGGAATCTCCCGGCACACAAGACGAGTGCCTCCAAGCTCAATCAAGCGATTTCCTAGTAATTCCTGGGGTAGACTGGTGCTACATACTAAGTTCCATACGTGAGTATGTAGTTGAACGCCTTGTCCAAAAACATCTTACTTCTGAGAGTTGAGCTCACCCTCAGTCCCTCACAGTTCCACACTGCCTGCAGAGTGAGTTTCGCACGTCTTCACCAGAGACGTTTGCCAGAGGCTTCTGAGACGCAAGTTAACAATGCAGACCTGGAGGGTATCTCCAGGTCCAGTAGAGTGGTAACCTGGGAACCTCCTGTCTCAGAATACTGCTACATTCACCCTGCCATAAGAATGCAGCTAGTTGACAGCTGGCTTCAAGGCCTGCTTCCCTGTGAGAGCTAAGGACAGGGCACAACCCTCCCGCATCCTGCTTGACTGTAGAAGGCGCTGCTAACGTCCTCATGTTAGTGGCAGGGAAACGTTGTGAGAAAAGCATGTGGAATCGTTGTGCCTGAACCCACGTGTATCTGAGTTGAATACAGCGATTTCCAAAGTCCTTCTTCATCAGAGTGTAGCTAGGTTCCCACTCGCATGTCCGAGTGGGTAGCAGACATCTGCCTCCCATGTATACACACTTCTGAGAGTTGAGCTTATGGCCTGTAAGCCTACCTCCTGCCTGCAGCTACCTTTCGCTTCCAAAAGGCCTAGGCTCGCTGCTTCACCGAAGTGTTGGGAGAGGTAACTGGAATCTCCCGGCACACAAGACTAGTGCCACCAAGCTCAATCCAGCGATTTCCCAGTAATTCCTGGGGTAGACTGGTGCTACATACTAAGTTCCATATGTGAGAAGGTAGCTGAACGCCTTGTCCAAAATCATCTTACTGCTGAGAGTTGAGCTCACCCTCAGTCCCTCACAGTTCCACACTGCCTGCAGAGTGAGTTTCGCACGTCTTCACCAGAGACGTTTGCCAGAGGCTTCTGAGACGCAAGTTAAAATGCAGACCTGGAGGGTATCTCCAGGTGCAGTAGAGTGGTAACCTGGGAACCTCCTGTCTCAGAATACTGCTACCTTCACACTGTCATAAGAATGCAGCTAGTTGAGAGCTGGCTTCTAGGCAAGCTTCCCTGTGAGAGCTGAGGACAGGGCAGAACCCTCCCGCATCCTGCCTGACTGTAGACGTACCTGCTAACCTCCTTATGTTAGTGGCTGGGATGGGTTGCTTGAAAAGCATGTGTAAGCATTGGGCCTGAACTCCCGTGTATCTGAGTTGAATACAGCGATTTCCAACATCCTTCTTCAATAGGAGTGTAGCTAGGTTCCAACTCCCATGTCCGAGTGGGTAGCAGACATCTGCCTCCCATGCATACACACTTCTGAGAGTTGAGCTTATGGCCTGTAACCCTACATCCTGCCTGCCGCTACCTTTCGCTTCCAAAAGGCCTAGGCTCGCTGCTTGACGCAAGTGTTGGGAGAGGTAACTGGAATCTCCCGGCACACAAGACGAGTGCCTCCAAGCTCAATCAAGCGATTTCCTAGTAATTCCTGGGGTAGACTGGTGCTACATACTAAGTTCCATACGTGAGTATGTAGTTGAACGCCTTGTCCAAAAACATCTTACTTCTGAGAGTTGAGCTCACCCTCAGTCCCTCACAGTTCCACACTGCCTGCAGAGTGAGTTTCGCACGTCTTCACCAGAGACGTTTGCCAGAGGCTTCTGAGACGCAAGTTAACAATGCAGACCTGGAGGGTATCTCCAGGTCCAGTAGAGTGGTAACCTGGGAACCTCCTGTCTCAGAATACTGCTACCTTCACCCTGCCATAAGAATGCAGCTAGTTGACAGCTGGCTTCAAGGCCTGCTTCCCTGTGAGAGCTAAGGACAGGGCACAACCCTCCCGCATCCTGCTTGACTGTAGAAGGAGCTGCTAACGTCCTCATGTTAGAGGCAGGGAAACGTTGTGAGAAAAGCATGTGGAATCGTTGTGCCTGAACCCACGTGTATCTGAGTTGAATACAGCGATTTCCAAAGTCCTTCTTCATCAGAGTGTAGCTAGGTTCCCACTCGCATGTCCGAGTGGGTAGCAGACATCTGCCTCCCATGTATACACACTTCTGAGAGTTGAGCTTATGGCCTGTAAGCTTACCTCCTGCCTGCAGCTACCTTTCGCTTCCAAAAGGCCTAGGCTCGCTGCTTCACCGAAGTGTTGGGAGAGGTAACTGGAATCTCCCGGCACACAAGACTAGTGCCACCAAGCTCAATCCAGCGATTTCCCAGTAATTCCTGGGGTAGACTGGTGCTACATACTAAGTTCCATATGTGAGAAGGTAGCTGAACGCCTTGTCCAAAATCATCTTACTGCTGAGAGTTGAGCTCACCCTCAGTCCCTCACAGTTCCACACTGCCTGCAGTGTGAGTTTCCCACGTCTTCACCAGAGACTTTTGCCAGAGGCTTCTGAGACGCAAGTTAACAATGCACACCTGGAGGGTATCTCCAGGTGCAGTAGAGTGGTAATCTGGGAACCTCCTTACTCAGAATACTGCTACCTTCACACTGTCATAAGAATGCAGCTAGTTGAGAGCTGGCTTCTAGGCAAGCTTCCCTGTGAGAGCTGAGGACAGGGCAGAACCCTCCCGCATCCTGCCTGACTGTAGACGTACCTGCTAACCTCCTTATGTTAGTGGCTGGGATGGGTTGCGGGAAAAGCATGTGTAAGCATTGGGCCTGAACTCCCGTGTATCTGAGTTGAATACAGCGATTTCCAACATCCTTCTTCAATAGGAGTGTAGCTAGGTTCCAACTCCCATGTCCGAGTGGGTAGCAGACATCTGCCTCCCATGCATACACACTTCTGAGAGTTGAGCTTATGGCCTGTAACCCTACATCCTGCCTGCCGCTACCTTTCGCTTCCAAAAGGCCTAGGCTCGCTGCTTGACGCAAGTGTTGGGAGAGGTAACTGGAATCTCCCGGCACACAAGACGAGTGCCTCCAAGCTCAATCAAGCGATTTCCTAGTAATTCCTGGGGTAGACTGGTGCTACATACTAAGTTCCATACGTGAGTATGTAGTTGAACGCCTTGTCCAAAAACATCTTACTTCTGAGAGTTGAGCTCACCCTCAGTCCCTCACAGTTCCACACTGCCTGCACAGTGAGTTTCGCACGTCTTCACCAGAGACGTTTGCCAGAGGCTTCTGAGACGCAAGTTAACAATGCAGACCTGGAGGGTATCTCCAGGTCCAGTAGAGTGGTAACCTGGGAACCTCCTGTCTCAGAATACTGCTACCTTCACCCTGCCATAAGAATGCAGCTAGTTGACAGCTGGCTTCAAGGCCTGCTTCCCTGTGAGAGCTAAGGACAGGGCACAACCCTCCCGCATCCTGCTTGACTGTAGAAGGAGCTGCTAACGTCCTCATGTTAGTGGCAGGGAAACGTTGTGAGAAAAGCATATGGAATCGTTGTGCCTGAACCCACGTGTATCTGAGTTGAATACAGCGATTTCCAAAGTCCTTCTTCATCAGAGTGTAGCTAGGTTCCCACTCGCATGTCCGAGTGGGTAGCAGACATCTGCCTCCCATGTATACACACTTCTGAGAGTTGAGCTTATGGCCTGTAAGCCTACCTCCTGCCTGCAGCTACCTTTCGCTTCCAAAAGGCCTAGGCTCGCTGCTTCACCGAAGTGTTGGGAGAGGTAACTGGAATCTCCCGGCACACAAGACTAGTGCCACCAAGCTCAATCCAGCGATTTCCCAGTAATTCCTGGGGTAGACTGGTGCTACATACTAAGTTCCATATGTGAGAAGGTAGCTGAACGCCTTGTCCAAAATCATCTTACTGCTGAGAGTTGAGCTCACCCTCAGTCCCTCACAGTTCCACACTGCCTGCAGAGTGAGTTTCCCACGTCTTCACCAGAGACTTTTGCCAGAGGCTTCTGAGACGCAAGTTAACAATGCAGACCTGGAGGGTATCTCCAGGTGCAGTAGAGTGGTAATCTGGGAACCTCCTTACTCAGAATACTGCTACCTTCACACTGTCATGAGAATGCAGCTAGTTGAGAGCTGGCTTCTAGGCAAGCTTCCCTGTGAGAGCTGAGGACAGGGCAGAACCCTCCCGCATCCTGCCTGACTGTAGACGTACCTGCTAACCTCCTTATGTTAGTGGCTGGGATGGGTTGCGGGAAAAGCATGTGTAAGCATTGGGCCTGAACTCCCGTGTATCTGAGTTGAATACAGCGATTTCCAACATCCTTCTTCAATAGGAGTGTAGCTAGGTTCCAACTCCCATGTCCGAGTGGGTAGCAGACATCTGCCTCCCATGCATACACACTTCTGAGAGTTGAGCTTATGGCCTGTAACCCTACATCCTGCCTGCCGCTACCTTTCGCTTCCAAAAGGCCTAGGCTCGCTGCTTGACGCAAGTGTTGGGAGAGGTAACTGGAATCTCCCGGCACACAAGACGAGTGCCTCCAAGCTCAATCAAGCGATTTCCTAGTAATTCCTGGGGTAGACTGGTGCTACATACTAAGTTCCATACGTGAGTATGTAGTTGAACGCCTTGTCCAAAAACATCTTACTTCTGAGAGTTGAGCTCACCCTCAGTCCCTCACAGTTCCACACTGCCTGCAGAGTGAGTTTCGCACGTCTTCACCAGAGACGTTTGCCAGAGGCTTCTGAGACGCAAGTTAACAATGCACACCTGGAGGGTATCTCCAGGTCCAGTAGAGTGGTAACCTGGGAACCTCCTGTCTCAGAATACTGCTACCTTCACCCTGCCATAAGAATGCAGCTAGTTGACAGCTGGCTTCAAGGCCTGCTTCCCTGTGAGAGCTAAGGACAGGGCACAACCCTCCCGCATCCTGCTTGACTGTAGAAGGCGCTGCTAACGTCCTCATGTTAGTGGCAGGGAAACGTTGTGAGAAAAGCATGTGGAATCGTTGTGCCTGAACCCACGTGTATCTGAGTTGAATACAGCGATTTCCAAAGTCCTTCTTCATCAGAGTGTAGCTAGGTTCCCACTCGCATGTCCGAGTGGGTAGCAGACATCTGCCTCCCATGTATACACACTTCTGAGAGTTGAGCTTATGGCCTGTAAGCCTACCTCCTGCCTGCAGCTACCTTTCGCTTCCAAAAGGCCTAGGCTCGCTGCTTCACCGAAGTGTTGGGAGAGGTAACTGGAATCTCCCGGCACACAAGACTAGTGCCACCAAGCTCAATCCAGCGATTTCCCAGTAATTCCTGGGGTAGACTGGTGCTACATACTAAGTTCCATATGTGAGAAGGTAGCTGAACGCCTTGTCCAAAATCATCTTACTGCTGAGAGTTGAGCTCACCCTCAGTCCCTCACAGTTCCACACTGCCTGCAGAGTGAGTTTCGCACGTCTTCACCAGAGACGTTTGCCAGAGGCTTCTGAGACGCAAGTTAACAATGCACACCTGGAGGGTATCTCCAGGTGCAGTAGAGTGGTAATTTGGGAACCTCCTGTCTCAGAATACTGCTACCTTCACACTGTCATAAGAATGCAGCTAGTTGAGAGCTGGCTTCTAGGCAAGCTTCCCTGTGAGAGCTGAGGACAGGGCAGAACCCTCCCGCATCCTGCCTGACTGTAGACGTACCTGCTAACCTCCTTATGTTAGTGGCTGGGATGGGTTGCTTGAAAAGCATGTGTAAGCATTGGGCCTGAACTCCCGTGTATCTGAGTTGAATACAGCGATTTCCAACATCCTTCTTCAATAGGAGTGTAGCTAGGTTCCAACTCCCATGTCCGAGTGGGTAGCAGACATCTGCCTCCCATGCATACACACTTCTGAGAGTTGAGCTTATGGCCTGTAACCCTACATCCTGCCTGCCGCTACCTTTCGCTTCCAAAAGGCCTAGGCTCGCTGCTTGACGCAAGTGTTGGGAGAGGTAACTGGAATCTCCCGGCACACAAGACGAGTGCCTCCAAGCTCAATCAAGCGATTTCCTAGTAATTCCTGGGGTAGACTGGTGCTACATACTAAGTTCCATACGTGAGTATGTAGTTGAACGCCTTGTCCAAAAACATCTTACTTCTGAGAGTTGAGCTCACCCTCAGTCCCTCACAGTTCCACACTGCCTGCAGAGTGAGTTTCGCACGTCTTCACCAGAGACGTTTGCCAGAGGCTTCTGAGACGCAAGTTAACAATGCAGACCTGGAGGGTATCTCCAGGTCCAGTAGAGTGGTAACCTGGGAACCTCCTGTCTCAGAATACTGCTACCTTCACCCTGCCATAAGAATGCAGCTAGTTGACAGCTGGCTTCAAGGCCTGCTTCCCTGTGAGAGCTAAGGACAGGGCACAACCCTCCCGCATCCTGCTTGACTGTAGAAGGCGCTGCTAACGTCCTCATGTTAGTGGCAGGGAAACGTTGTGAGAAAAGCATGTGGAATCGTTGTGCCTGAACCCACGTGTATCTGAGTTGAATACAGCGATTTCCAAAGTCCTTCTTCATCAGAGTGTAGCTAGGTTCCCACTCGCATGTCCGAGTGGGTAGCAGACATCTGCCTCCCATGTATACACACTTCTGAGAGTTGAGCTTATGGCCTGTAAGCCTACCTCCTGCCTGCAGCTACCTTTCGCTTCCAAAAGGCCTAGGCTCGCTGCTTGACGCAAGTGTTGGGAGAGGTAACTGGAATCTCCCGGCACACAAGACTAGTGCCACCAAGCTCAATCCAGCGATTTCCCAGTAATTCCTGGGGTAGACTGGTGCTACATACTAAGTTCCATATGTGAGAAGGTAGCTGAACGCCTTGTCCAAAATCATCTTACTGCTGAGAGTTGAGCTCACCCTCAGTCCCTCACAGTTCCACACTGCCTGCAGAGTGAGTTTCGCACGTCTTCACCAGAGACGTTTGCCAGAGGCTTCTGAGACGCAAGTTAAAATGCAGACCTGGAGGGTATCTCCAGGTGCAGTAGAGTGGTAACCTGGGAACCTCCTGTCTCAGAATACTGCTACCTTCACACTGTCATAAGAATGCAGCTAGTTGAGAGCTGGCTTCTAGGCAAGCTTCCCTGTGAGAGCTGAGGACAGGGCAGAACCCTCCCGCATCCTGCCTGACTGTAGACGTACCTGCTAACCTCCTTATGTTAGTGGCTGGGATGGGTTGCTTGAAAAGCATGTGTAAGCATTGGGCCTGAACTCCCGTGTATCTGAGTTGAATACAGCGATTTCCAACATCCTTCTTCAATAGGAGTGTAGCTAGGTTCCAACTCCCATGTCCGAGTGGGTAGCAGACATCTGCCTCCCATGCATACACACTTCTGAGAGTTGAGCTTATGGCCTGTAACCCTACATCCTGCCTGCCGCTACCTTTCGCTTCCAAAAGGCCTAGGCTCGCTGCTTGACGCAAGTGTTGGGAGAGGTAACTGGAATCTCCCGGCACACAAGACGAGTGCCTCCAAGCTCAATCAAGCGATTTCCTAGTAATTCCTGGGGTAGACTGGTGCTACATACTAAGTTCCATACGTGAGTATGTAGTTGAACGCCTTGTCCAAAAACATCTTACTTCTGAGAGTTGAGCTCACCCTCAGTCCCTCACAGTTCCACACTGCCTGCAGAGTGAGTTTCGCACGTCTTCACCAGAGACGTTTGCCAGAGGCTTCTGAGACGCAAGTTAACAATGCAGACCTGGAGGGTATCTCCAGGTCCAGTAGAGTGGTAACCTGGGAACCTCCTGTCTCAGAATACTGCTACCTTCACCCTGCCATAAGAATGCAGCTAGTTGACAGCTGGCTTCAAGGCCTGCTTCCCTGTGAGAGCTAAGGACAGGGCACAACCCTCCCGCATCCTGCTTGACTGTAGAAGGAGCTGCTAACGTCCTCATGTTAGTGGCAGGGAAACGTTGTGAGAAAAGCATGTGGAATCGTTGTGCCTGAACCCACGTGTATCTGAGTTGAATACAGCGATTTCCAAAGTCCTTCTTCATCAGAGTGTAGCTAGGTTCCCACTCGCATGTCCGAGTGGGTAGCAGACATCTGCCTCCCATGTATACACACTTCTGAGAGTTGAGCTTATGGCCTGTAAGCCTACCTCCTGCCTGCAGCTACCTTTCGCTTCCAAAAGGCCTAGGCTCGCTGCTTGACGCAAGTGTTGGGAGAGGTAACTGGAATCTCCCGGCACACAAGACTAGTGCCACCAAGCTCAATCCAGCGATTTCCCAGTAATTCCTGGGGTAGACTGGTGCTACATACTAAGTTCCATATGTGAGAAGGTAGCTGAACGCCTTGTCCAAAATCATCTTACTGCTGAGAGTTGAGCTCACCCTCAGTCCCTCACAGTTCCACACTGCCTGCAGAGTGAGTTTCGCACGTCTTCACCAGAGACGTTTTCCAGAGGCTTCTGAGACGCAAGTTAACAATGCACACCTGGACGGTATCTCCAGGTGCAGTAGAGTGGTAACCTGGGAACCTCCTGTCTCAGAATACTGCTACCTTCACACTGTCATAAGAATGCAGCTAGTTGAGAGCTGGCTTCTAGGCAAGCTTCCCTGTGAGAGCTGAGGACAGGGCAGAACCCTCCCGCATCCTGCCTGACTGTAGACGTACCTGCTAACCTCCTTATGTTAGTGGCTGGGATGGGTTGCGGGAAAAGCATGTGTAAGCATTGGGCCTGAACTCCCGTGTATCTGAGTTGAATACAGCGATTTCCAACATCCTTCTTCAATAGGAGTGTAGCTAGGTTCCAACTCCCATGTCCGAGTGGGTAGCAGACATCTGCCTCCCATGCATACACACTTCTGAGAGTTGAGCTTATGGCCTGTAACCCTACATCCTGCCTGCCGCTACCTTTCGCTTCCAAAAGGCCTAGGCTCGCTGCTTGATGCAAGTGTTGGGAGAGGTAACTGGAATCTCCCGGCACACAAGACGAGTGCCTCCAAGCTCAATCAAGCGATTTCCTAGTAATTCCTGGGGTAGACTGGTGCTACATACTAAGTTCCATACGTGAGTATGTAGTTGAACGCCTTGTCCAAAAACATCTTACTTCTGAGAGTTGAGCTCACCCTCAGTCCCTCACAGTTCCACACTGCCTGCAGAGTGAGTTTCGCACGTCTTCACCAGAGACGTTTGCCAGAGGCTTCTGAGACGCAAGTTAACAATGCAGACCTGGAGGGTATCTCCAGGTCCAGTAGAGTGGTAACCTGGGAACCTCCTGTCTCAGAATACTGCTACCTTCACCCTGCCATAAGAATGCAGCTAGTTGACAGCTGGCTTCAAGGCCTGCTTCCCTGTGAGAGCTAAGGACAGGGCACAACCCTCCCGCATCCTGCTTGACTGTAGAAGGCGCTGCTAACGTCCTCATGTTAGTGGCAGGGAAACGTTGTGAGAAAAGCATGTGGAATCGTTGTGCCTGAACCCACGTGTATCTGAGTTGAATACAGCGATTTCCAAAGTCCTTCTTCATCAGAGTGTAGCTAGGTTCCCACTCGCATGTCCGAGTGGGTAGCAGACATCTGCCTCCCATGTATACACACTTCTGAGAGTTGAGCTTATGGCCTGTAAGCCTACCTCCTGCCTGCAGCTACCTTTCGCTTCCAAAAGGCCTAGGCTCGCTGCTTGACGCAAGTGTTGGGAGAGGTAACTGGAATCTCCCGGCACACAAGACTAGTGCCACCAAGCTCAATCCAGCGATTTCCCAGTAATTCCTGGGGTAGACTGGTGCTACATACTAAGTTCCATATGTGAGAAGGTAGCTGAACGCCTTGTCCAAAATCATCTTACTGCTGAGAGTTGAGCTCACCCTCAGTCCCTCACAGTTCCACACTGCCTGCAGAGTGAGTTTCGCACGTCTTCACCAGAGACGTTTGCCAGAGGCTTCTGAGACGCAAGTTAAAATGCAGACCTGGAGGGTATCTCCAGGTGCAGTAGAGTGGTAACCTGGGAACCTCCTGTCTCAGAATACTGCTACCTTCACACTGTCATAAGAATGCAGCTAGTTGAGAGCTGGCTTCTAGGCAAGCTTCCCTGTGAGAGCTGAGGACAGGGCAGAACCCTCCCGCATCCTGCCTGACTGTAGACGTACCTGCTAACCTCCTTATGTTAGTGGCTGGGATGGGTTGCTTGAAAAGCATGTGTATGCATTGGGCCTGAACTCCCGTGTATCTGAGTTGAATACAGCGATTTCCAACATCCTTCTTCAATAGGAGTGTAGCTAGGTTCCAACTCCCATGTCCGAGTGGGTAGCAGACATCTGCCTCCCATGCATACACACTTCTGAGAGTTGAGCTTATGGCCTGTAACCCTACATCCTGCCTGCCGCTACCTTTCGCTTCCAAAAGGCCTAGGCTCGCTGCTTGACGCAAGTGTTGGGAGAGGTAACTGGAATCTCCCGGCACACAAGACGAGTGCCTCCAAGCTCAATCAAGCGATTTCCTAGTAATTCCTGGGGTAGACTGGTGCTACATACTAAGTTCCATACGTGAGTATGTAGTTGAACGCCTTGTCCAAAAACATCTTACTTCTGAGAGTTGAGCTCACCCTCAGTCCCTCACAGTTCCACACTGCCTGCAGAGTGAGTTTCGCACGTCTTCACCAGAGACGTTTGCCAGAGGCTTCTGAGACGCAAGTTAACAATGCAGACCTGGAGGGTATCTCCAGGTCCAGTAGAGTGGTAACCTGGGAACCTCCTGTCTCAGAATACTGCTACCTTCACCCTGCCATAAGAATGCAGCTAGTTGACAGCTGGCTTCAAGGCCTGCTTCCCTGTGAGAGCTAAGGACAGGGCACAACCCTCCCGCATCCTGCTTGACTGTAGAAGGCGCTGCTAACGTCCTCATGTTAGTGGCAGGGAAACGTTGTGAGAAAAGCATGTGGAATCGTTGTGCCTGAACCCACGTGTATCTGAGTTGAATACAGCGATTTCCAAAGTCCTTCTTCATCAGAGTGTAGCTAGGTTCCCACTCGCATGTCCGAGTGGGTAGCAGACATCTGCCTCCCATGTATACACACTTCTGAGAGTTGAGCTTATGGCCTGTAAGCCTACCTCCTGCCTGCAGCTACCTTTCGCTTCCAAAAGGCCTAGGCTCGCTGCTTGACGCAAGTGTTGGGAGAGGTAACTGGAATCTCCCGGCACACAAGACTAGTGCCACCAAGCTCAATCCAGCGATTTCCCAGTAATTCCTGGGGTAGACTGGTGCTACATACTAAGTTCCATATGTGAGAAGGTAGCTGAACGCCTTGTCCAAAATCATCTTACTGCTGAGAGTTGAGCTCACCCTCAGTCCCTCACAGTTCCACACTGCCTGCAGAGTGAGTTTCCCACGTCTTCACCAGAGACGTTTGCCAGAGGCTTCTGAGACGCAAGTTAAAATGCAGACCTGGAGGGTATCTCCAGGTGCAGTAGAGTGGTAACCTGGGAACCTCCTGTCTCAGAATACTGCTACCTTCACACTGTCCTAAGAATGCAGCTAGTTGAGAGCTGGCTTCTAGGCAAGCTTCCCTGTGAGAGCTGAGGACAGGGCAGAACCCTCCCGCATCCTGCCTGACTGTAGACGTACCTGCTAACCTCCTTATGTTAGTGGCTGGGATGGGTTGCTTGAAAAGCATGTGTATGCATTGGGCCTGAACTCCCGTGTATTTGAGTTGAATACAGCGATTTCCAACATCCTTCTTCAATAGGAGTGTAGCTAGGTTCCAACTCCCATGTCCGAGTGGGTAGCAGACATCTGCCTCCCATGCATACACACTTCTGAGAGTTGAGCTTATGGCCTGTAACCCTACATCCTGCCTGCCGCTACCTTTCGCTTCCAAAAGGCCTAGGCTCGCTGCTTGACGCAAGTGTTGGGAGAGGTAACTGGAATCTCCCGGCACACAAGACGAGTGCCTCCAAGCTCAATCAAGCGATTTCCTAGTAATTCCTGGGGTAGACTGGTGCTACATACTAAGTTCCATACGTGAGTATGTAGTTGAACGCCTTGTCCAAAAACATCTTACTTCTGAGAGTTGAGCTCACCCTCAGTCCCTCACAGTTCCACACTGCCTGCAGAGTGAGTTTCGCACGTCTTCACCAGAGACGTTTGCCAGAGGCTTCTGAGACGCAAGTTAACAATGCAGACCTGGAGGGTATCTCCAGGTCCAGTAGAGTGGTAACCTGGGAACCTCCTGTCTCAGAATACTGCTACCTTCACCCTGCCATAAGAATGCAGCTAGTTGACAGCTGGCTTCAAGGCCTGCTTCCCTGTGAGAGCTAAGGACAGGGCACAACCCTCCCGCATCCTGCTTGACTGTAGAAGGAGCTGCTAACGTCCTCATGTTAGTGGCAGGGAAACGTTGTGAGAAAAGCATGTGGAATCGTTGTGCCTGAACCCACGTGTATCTGAGTTGAATACAGCGATTTCCAAAGTCCTTCTTCATCAGAGTGTAGCTAGGTTCCCACTCGCATGTCCGAGTGGGTAGCAGACATCTGCCTCCCATGTATACACACTTCTGAGAGTTGAGCTTATGGCCTGTAAGCCTACCTCCTGCCTGCAGCTACCTTTCGCTTCCAAAAGGCCTAGGCTCGCTGCTTGACGCAAGTGTTGGGAGAGGTAACTGGAATCTCCCGGCACACAAGACTAGTGCCACCAAGCTCAATCCAGCGATTTCCCAGTAATTCCTGGGGTAGACTGGTGCTACATACTAAGTTCCATATGTGAGAAGGTAGCTGAACGCCTTGTCCAAAATCATCTTACTGCTGAGAGTTGAGCTCACCCTCAGTCCCTCACAGTTCCACACTGCCTGCAGAGTGAGTTTCGCACGTCTTCACCAGAGACGTTTGCCAGAGGCTTCTGAGACGCAAGTTAACAATGCACACCTGGACGGTATCTCCAGGTGCAGTAGAGTGGTAACCTGGGAACCTCCTGTCTCAGAATACTGCTACCTTCACACTGTCATAAGAATGCAGCTAGTTGAGAGCTGGCTTCTAGGCAAGCTTCCCTGTGAGAGCTGAGGACAGGGCAGAACCCTCCCGCATCCTGCCTGACTGTAGACGTACCTGCTAACCTCCTTATGTTAGTGGCTGGGATGGGTTGCGGGAAAAGCATGTGTAAGCATTGGGCCTGAACTCCCGTGTATCTGAGTTGAATACAGCGATTTCCAACATCCTTCTTCAATAGGAGTGTAGCTAGGTTCCAACTCCCATGTCCGAGTGGGTAGCAGACATCTGCCTCCCATGCATACACACTTCTGAGAGTTGAGCTTATGGCCTGTAACCCTACATCCTGCC
This sequence comes from Canis aureus, assembly GCF_053574225.1. Lineage (NCBI taxonomy): Eukaryota > Metazoa > Chordata > Mammalia > Carnivora > Canidae > Canis > Canis aureus. Next base: position 369,762 of record NW_027554444.1, on the reverse strand, counting down.
TGCCGCTACCTTTCGCTTCCAAAAGGCCTAGGCTCGCTGCTTGACGCAAGTGTTGGGAGAGGTAACTGGAATCTCCCGGCACACAAGACGAGTGCCTCCAAGCTCAATCAAGCGATTTCCTAGTAATTCCTGGGGTAGACTGGTGCTACATACTAAGTTCCATACGTGAGTATGTAGTTGAACGCCTTGTCCAAAAACATCTTACTTCTGAGAGTTGAGCTCACCCTCAGTCCCTCACAGTTCCACACTGCCTGCAGAGTGAGTTTCGCACGTCTTCACCAGAGACGTTTGCCAGAGGCTTCTGAGACGCAAGTTAACAATGCAGACCTGGAGGGTATCTCCAGGTCCAGTAGAGTGGTAACCTGGGAACCTCCTGTCTCAGAATACTGCTACCTTCACCCTGCCATAAGAATGCAGCTAGTTGACAGCTGGCTTCAAGGCCTGCTTCCCTGTGAGAGCTAAGGACAGGGCACAACCCTCCCGCATCCTGCTTGACTGTAGAAGGCGCTGCTAACGTCCTCATGTTAGTGGCAGGGAAACGTTGTGAGAAAAGCATGTGGAATCGTTGTGCTTGAACCCACGTGTATCTGAGTTGAATACAGCGATTTCCAAAGTCCTTCTTCATCAGAGTGTAGCTAGGTTCCCACTCGCATGTCCGAGTGGGTAGCAGACATCTGCCTCCCATGTATACACACTTCTGAGAGTTGAGCTTATGGCCTGTAAGCCTACCTCCTGCCTGCAGCTACCTTTCGCTTCCAAAAGGCCTAGGCTCGCTGCTTGACGCAAGTGTTGGGAGAGGTAACTGGAATCTCCCGGCACACAAGACTAGTGCCACCAAGCTCAATCCAGCGATTTCCCAGTAATTCCTGGGGTAGACTGGTGCTACATACTAAGTTCCATATGTGAGAAGGTAGCTGAACGCCTTGTCCAAAATCATCTTACTGCTGAGAGTTGAGCTCACCCTCAGTCCCTCACAGTTCTACCCTGCCTGCAGAGTGAGTTTCCCACGTCTTCACCAGAGACTTTTGCCAGAGGCTTCTGAGACGCAAGTTAACAATGCACACCTGGACGGTATCTCCAGGTGCAGTAGAGTGGTAATCTGGGAACCTCCTTACTCAGAATACTGCTACCTTCACACTGTCATAAGAATGCAGCTAGTTGAGAGCTGGCTTCTAGGCAAGCTTCCCTGTGAGAGCTGAGGACAGGGCAGAACCCTCCCGCATCCTGCCTGACTGTAGACGTACCTGCTAACCTCCTTATGTTAGTGGCTGGGATGGGTTGCGGGAAAAGCATGTGTAAGCATTGGGCCTGAACTCCCGTGTATCTGAGTTGAATACAGCGATTTCCAACATCCTTCTTCAATAGGAGTGTAGCTAGGTTCCAACTCCCATGTCCGAGTGGGTAGCAGACATCTGCCTCCCATGCATACACACTTCTGAGAGTTGAGCTTATGTCCTGTAACCCTACATCCTGCCTGCCGCTACCTTTCGCTTCCAAAAGGCCTAGGCTCGCTGCTTGACGCAAGTGTTGGGAGAGGTAACTGGAATCTCCCGGCACACAAGACGAGTGCCTCCAAGCTCAATCAAGCGATTTCCTAGTAATTCCTGGGGTAGACTGGTGCTACATACTAAGTTCCATACGTGAGTATGTAGTTGAACGCCTTGTCCAAAAACATCTTACTTCTGAGAGTTGAGCTCACCCTCAGTCCCTCACAGTTCCACACTGCCTGCAGAGTGAGTTTCGCACGTCTTCACCAGAGACGTTTGCCAGAGGCTTCTGAGACGCAAGTTAACAATGCAGACCTGGAGGGTATCTCCAGGTCCAGTAGAGTGGTAACCTGGGGACCTCCTGTCTCAGAATACTGCTACCTTCACCCTGCCATAAGAATGCAGCTAGTTGACAGCTGGCTTCAAGGCCTGCTTCCCTGTGAGAGCTAAGGACAGGGCACAACCCTCCCGCATCCTGCTTGACTGTAGAAGGCGCTGCTAACGTCCTCATGTTAGTGGCAAGGAAACGTTGTGAGAAAAGCATGTGGAATCGTTGTGCCTGAACCCACGTGTATCTGAGTTGAATACAGCGATTTCCAAAGTCCTTCTTCATCAGAGTGTAGCTAGGTTCCCACTCGCATGTCCGAGTGGGTAGCAGACATCTGCCTCCCATGTATACACACTTCTGAGAGTTGAGCTTATGGCCTGTAAGCCTACCTCCTGCCTGCAGCTACCTTTCGCTTCCAAAAGGCCTAGGCTCGCTGCTTCACCGAAGTGTTGGGAGAGGTAACTGGAATCTCCCGGCACACAAGACTAGTGCCACCAAGCTCAATCCAGCGATTTCCCAGTAATTCCTGGGGTAGACTGGTGCTACATACTAAGTTCCATATGTGAGAAGGTAGCTGAACGCCTTGTCCAAAATCATCTTACTGCAGAGAGTTGAGCTCACCCTCAGTCCCTCACAGTTCCACACTGCCTGCAGAGTGAGTTTCCCACGTCTTCACCAGAGACTTTTGCCAGAGGCTTCTGAGACGCAAGTTAACAATGCACACCTGGACGGTATCTCCAGGTGCAGTAGAGTGGTAATCTGGGAACCTCCTTACTCAGAATACTGCTACCTTCACACTGTCATAAGAATGCAGCTAGTTGAGAGCTGGCTTCTAGGCAAGCTTCCCTGTGAGAGCTGAGGACAGGGCAGAACCCTCCCGCATCCTGCCTGACTGTAGACGTACCTGCTAACCTCCTTATGTTAGTGGCTGGGATGGGTTGCGGGAAAAGCATGTGTAAGCATTGGGCCTGAACTCCCGTGTATCTGAGTTGAATACAGCGATTTCCAACATCCTTCTTCAATAGGAGTGTAGCTAGGTTCCAACTCCCATGTCCGAGTGGGTAGCAGACATCTGCCTCCCATGCATACACACTTCTGAGAGTTGAGCTTATGGCCTGTAACCCTACATCCTGCCTGCCGCTACCTTTCGCTTCCAAAAGGCCTAGGCTCGCTGCTTGACGCAAGTGTTGGGAGAGGTAACTGGAATCTCCCGGCACACAAGACGAGTGCCTCCAAGCTCAATCAAGCGATTTCCTAGTAATTCCTGGGTTAGACTGGTGCTACATACTAAGTTCCATACGTGAGTATGTAGTTGAACGCCTTGTCCAAAAACATCTTACTTCTGAGAGTTGAGCTCACCCTCAGTCCCTCACAGTTCCACACTGCCTGCAGAGTGAGTTTCGCACGTCTTCACCAGAGACGTTTGCCAGAGGCTTCTGAGACGCAAGTTAACAATGCAGACCTGGAGGGTATCTCCAGGTCCAGTAGAGTGGTAACCTGGGAACCTCCTGTCTCAGAATACTGCTACCTTCACCCTGCCATAAGAATGCAGCTAGTTGACAGCTGGCTTCAAGGCCTGCTTCCCTGTGAGAGCTAAGGACAGGGCACAACCCTCCCGCATCCTGCTTGACTGTAGAAGGCGCTGCTAACGTCCTCATGTTAGTGGCAGGGAAACGTTGTGAGAAAAGCATGTGGAATCGTTGTGCCTGAACCCACGTGTATCTGAGTTGAATACAGCGATTTCCAAAGTCCTTCTTCATCAGAGTGTAGCTAGGTTCCCACTCGCATGTCCGAGTGGGTAGCAGACATCTGCCTCCCATGTATACACACTTCTGAGAGTTGAGCTTATGGCCTGTAAGCCTACCTCCTGCCTGCAGCTACCTTTCGCTTCCAAAAGGCCTAGGCTCGCTGCTTCACCGATGTGTTGGGAGAGGTAACTGGAATCTCCCGGGACACAAGACTAGTGTCACCAAGCTCAATCCAGCGATTTCCCAGTAATTCCTGGGGTAGACTGGTGCTACATACTAAGTTCCATATGTGAGAAGGTAGCTGAACGCCTTGTCCAAAATCATCTTACTGCTGAGAGTTGAGCTCACCCTCAGTCCCTCACAGTTCCACACTGCCTGCAGAGTGAGTTTCCCACGTCTTCACCAGAGACTTTTGCCAGAGGCTTCTGAGACGCAAGTTAACAATGCACACCTGGACGGTATCTCCAGGTGCAGTAGAGTGGTAATCTGGGAACCTCCTGTCTCAGAATACTGCTACCTTCACACTGTCATAAGAATGCAGCTAGTTGAGAGCTGGCTTCTAGGCAAGCTTCCCTGTGAGAGCTGAGGACAGGGCAGAACCCTCCCGCATCCTGCCTGACTGTAGACGTACCTGCTAACCTCCTTATGTTAGTGGCTGGGATGGGTTGCGGGAAAAGCATGTGTAAGAATTGGGCCTGAACTCCCGTGTATCTGAGTTGAATACAGCGATTTCCAACATCCTTCTTCAATAGGAGTGTAGCTAGGTTCCAACTCCCATGTCCGAGTGGGTAGCAGACATCTGCCTCCCATGCATACACATTTCTGAGAGTTGAGCTTATGGCCTGTAACCCTACATCCTGCCTGCCGCTACCTTTCGCTTCCAAAAGGCCTAGGCTCGCTGCTTGACGCAAGTGTTGGGAGAGGTAACTGGAATCTCCCGGCACACAAGACGAGTGCCTCCAAGCTCAATCAAGCGATTTCCTAGTAATTCCTGGGGTAGACTGGTGCTACATACTAAGTTCCATACGTGAGTATGTAGTTGAACGCCTTGTCCAAAAACATCTTACTTCTGAGAGTTGAGCTCACCCTCAGTCCCTCACAGTTCCACACTGCCTGCAGAGTGAGTTTCGCACGTCTTCACCAGAGACGTTTGCCAGAGGCTTCTGAGACGCAAGTTAACAATGCAGACCTGGAGGGTATCTCCAGGTCCAGTAGAGTGGTAACCTGGGAACCTCCTGTCTCAGAATACTGCTACCTTCACCCTGCCATAAGAATGCAGCTAGTTGACAGCTGGCTTCAAGGCCTGCTTCCCTGTGAGAGCTAAGGACAGGGCACAACCCTCCCGCATCCTGCTTGACTGTAGAAGGCGCTGCTAACGTCCTCATGTTAGTGGCAGGGAAAGGTTGTGAGAAAAGCATGTGGAATCGTTGTGCCTGAACCCACGTGTATCTGAGTTGAATACAGCGATTTCCAAAGTCCTTCTTCATCAGAGTGTAGCTAGGTTCCCACTCGCATGTCCGAGTGGGTAGCAGACATCTGCCTCCCATGTATACACACTTCTGAGAGTTGAGCTTATGGCCTGTAAGCCTACCTCCTGCCTGCAGCTACCTTTCGCTTCCAAAAGGCCTAGGCTCGCTGCTTCACCGAAGTGTTGGGAGAGGTAACTGGAATCTCCCGGCACACAAGACGAGTGCCTCCAAGCTCAATCAAGCGATTTCCTAGTAATTCCTGGGGTAGACTGGTGCTACATACTAAGTTCCATACGTGAGTATGTAGTTGAACGCCTTGTCCAAAAACATCTTACTTCTCAGAGTTGAGCTCACCCTCAGTCCCTCACAGTTCCACACTGCCTGCAGAGTGAGTTTCGCACGTCTTCACCAGAGACATTTGCCAGAGGCTTCTGAGACGCAAGTTAACAATGCAGACCTGGAGGGTATCTCCAGGTGCAGTAGAGTGGTAACCTGGGAACCTCCTGTCTCAGAATACTGCTACCTTCACCCTGCCATAAGAATGCAGCTAGTTGACAGCTGGCTTCAAGGCCTGCTTCCCTGTGAGAGCTAAGGACAGGGCACAACCCTCCCGCATCCTGCTTGACTGTAGAAGGCGCTGCTAACGTCCTCATGTTAGTGGCAAGGAAACGTTGTGAGAAAAGCATGTGGAATCGTTGTGCCTGAACCCACGTGTATCTGAGTTGAATACAGCGATTTCCAAAGTCCTTCTTCATCAGAGTGTAGCTAGGTTCACACTCGCATGTCCGAGTGGGTAGCAGACATCTGCCTCCCATGTATACACACTTCTGAGAGTTGAGCTTATGGCCTGTAAGCCTACCTCCTGCCTGTAGCTACCTTTCGCTTCCAAAAGGCCTAGGCTCGCTGCTTCACCGAAGTGTTGGGAGAGGTAACTGGAATCTCCTGGCACACAAGACTAGTGCCACCAAGCTCAATCCAGCGATTTCCCAGTAATTCCTGGGGTAGACTGGTGCTACATACTAAGTTCCATATGTGAGAAGGTAGCTGAACGCCTTGTCCAAAATCATCTTACTGCTGAGAGTTGAGCTCACACTCAGTCCCTCACAGTTCCACACTGCCTGCAGAGTGAGTTTCCCACGTCTTCACCAGAGACTTTTGCCAGAGGCTTCTGAGACGCAAGTTAACAATGCACACCTGGACGGTATCTCCAGGTGCAGTAGAGTGGTAATCTGGGAACCTCCTTACTCAGAATACTGCTACCTTCACACTGTCATAAGAATGCAGCTAGTTGAGAGCTGGCTTCTAGGCAAGCTTCCCTGTGAGAGCTGAGGACAGGGCAGAACCCTCCCGCATCCTGCCTGACTGTAGACGTACCTGCTAACCTCCTTATGTTAGTGGCTGGGATGGGTTGCGGGAAAAGCATGTGTAAGCATTGGGCCTGAACTCCCGTGTATCTGAGTTGAATACAGCGATTTCCAACATCCTTCTTCAATAGGAGTGTAGCTAGGTTCCTACTCCCATGTCCGAGTGGGCAGCAGACATCTGCCTCCCATGCATACACACTTCTGAGAGTTGAGCTTATGGCCTGTAACCCTACATCCTGCCTGCCGCTACCTTTCGCTTCCAAAAGGCCTAGGCTCGCTGCTTGACGCAAGTGTTGGGAGAGGTAACTGGAATCTCCCGGCACACAAGACGAGTGCCTCCAAGCTCAATCAAGCGATTTCCTAGTAATTCCTGGGGTAGACTGGTGCTACATACTAAGTTCCATACGTGAGTATGTAGTTGAACGCCTTGTCCAAAAACATCTTACTTCTCAGAGTTGAGCTCACCCTCAGTCCCTCACAGTTCCACACTGCCTGCAGAGTGAGTTTCGCACGTCTTCACCAGAGACGTTTGCCAGAGGCTTCTGAGACGCAAGTTAACAATGCAGACCTGGAGGGTATCTCCAGGTCCAGTAAGTGGTAACCTGGGAACCTCCTGTCTCAGAATCCTGCTACCTTCACCCTGCCATAAGAATGCAGCTTGTTGACAGCTGGCTTCAAGGCCTGCTTCCCTGTGAGAGCTAAGGACAGGGCACAACCCTCCCGCATCCTGCTTGACTGTAGAAGGCGCTGCTAACGTCCTCATGTTAGTGGCAGGGAAACGTTGTGAGAAAAGCATGTGGAATCGTTGTGCCTGAACCCACGTGTATCTGAGTTGAATACAGCGATTTCCAAAGTCCTTCTTCATCAGAGTGTAGCTAGGTTCCCACTCGCATGTCCGAGTGGGTAGCAGACATCTGCCTCCCATGTATACACACTTCTGAGAGTTGAGCTTATGGCCTGTAAGCCTACCTCCTGCCTGCAGCTACCTTTCGCTTCCAAAAGGCCTAGGCTCGCTGCTTCACCGAAGTGTTGGGAGAGGTAACTGGAATCTCCCGGCACACAAGACTAGTGCCACCAAGCTCAATCCAGCGATTTCCCAGTAATTCCTGGGGTAGACTGGTGCTACATACTAAGTTCCATATGTGAGAAGGTAGCTGAACGCCTTGTCCAAAATCATCTTACTGCTGAGAGTTGAGCTCACACTCAGTCCCTCACAGTTCCACACTGCCTGCAGAGTGAGTTTCCCACGTCTTCACCAGAGACTTTTGCCAGAGGCTTCTGAGACGCAAGTTAACAATGCACACCTGGACGGTATCTCCAGGTGCAGTAGAGTGGTAATCTGGGAACCTCCTTACTCAGAATACTGCTACCTTCACACTGTCATAAAAATGCAGCTAGTTGAGAGCTGGCTTCTAGGCAAGCTTCCCTGTGAGAGCTGAGGACAGGGCAGAACCCTCCCGCATCCTGCCTGACTGTCGACGTACCTGCTAACCTCCTTATGTTAGTGGCTGGGATGGGTTTCGGGAAAAGCATGTGTAAGCATTGGGCCTGAACTCCCGTGTATCTGAGTTGAATACAGCGATTTCCAACATCCTTCTTCAATAGGAGTGTAGCTAGGTTCCAACTCCCATGTCCGAGTGGGTAGCAGACATCTGCCTCCCATGCATACACACTTCTGAGAGTTGAGCTTATGGCCTGTAACCCTACATCCTGCCTGCCGCTACCTTTCGCTTCCAAAAGGCCTAGGCTCGCTGCTTGACGCAAGTGTTGGGAGAGGTAACTGGAATCTCCCGGCACACAAGACGAGTGCCTCCAAGCTCAATCAAGCGATTTCCTAGTAATTCCTGGGGTAGACTGGTGCTACATACTAAGTTCCATACGTGAGTATGTAGTTGAACGCCTTGTCCAAAAACATCTTACTTCTCAGAGTTGAGCTCACCCTCAGTCCCTCACAGTTCCACACTGCCTGCAGAGTGAGTTTCGCACGTCTTCACCAGAGACGTTTGCCAGAGGCTTCTGAGACGCAAGTTAACAATGCAGACCTGGAGGGTATCTCCAGGTCCAGTAAGTGGTAACCTGGGAACCTCCTGTCTCAGAATCCTGCTACCTTCACCCTGCCATAAGAATGCAGCTTGTTGACAGCTGGCTTCAAGGCCTGCTTCCCTGTGAGAGCTAAGGACAGGGCACAACCCTCCCGCATCCTGCTTGACTGTAGAAGGCGCTGCTAACGTCCTCATGTTAGTGGCAGGGAAACGTTGTGAGAAAAGCATGTGGAATCGTTGTGCCTGAACCCACGTGTATCTGAGTTGAATACAGCGATTTCCAAAGTCCTTCTTCATCAGAGTGTAGCTAGGTTCCCACTCGCATGTCCGAGTGGGTAGCAGACATCTGCCTCCCATGTATACACACTTCTGAGAGTTGAGCTTATGGCCTGTAAGCCTACCTCCTGCCTGCAGCTACCTTTCGCTTCCAAAAGGCCTAGGCTCGCTGCTTCACCGAAGTGTTGGGAGAGGTAACTGGAATCTCCCGGCACACAAGACTAGTGCCACCAAGCTCAATCCAGCGATTTCCCAGTAATTCCTGGGGTAGACTGGTGCTACATACTAAGTTCCATATGTGAGAAGGTAGCTGAACGCCTTGTCCAAAATCATCTTACTGCTGAGAGTTGAGCTCACCCTCAGTCCCTCACAGTTCCACACTGCCTGCAGAGTGAGTTTCCCACGTCTTCACCAGAGACTTTTGCCAGAGGCTTCTGAGACGCAAGTTAACAATGCACACCTGGACGGTATCTCCAGGTGCAGTAGAGTGGTAATCTGGGAACCTCCTTACTCAGAATACTGCTACCTTCACACTGTCATAAGAATGCAGCTAGTTGAGAGCTGGCTTCTAGGCAAGCTTCCCTGTGAGAGCTGAGGACAGGGCAGAACCCTCCCGCATCCTGCCTGACTGTAGACGTACCTGCTAACCTCCTTATGTTAGTGGCTGGGATGGGTTGCGGGAAAAGCATGTGTAAGCATTGGGCCTGAACTCCCGTGTATCTGAGTTGAATACAGCGATTTCCAACATCCTTCTTCCATAGGAGTGTAGCTAGGTTCCAACTCCCATGTCCGAGTGGGTAGCAGACATCTGCCTCCCATGCATACACACTTCTGAGAGTTGAGCTTATGGCCTGTAACCCTACATCCTGCCTGCCGCTACCTTTCGCTTCCAAAAGGCCTAGGCTCGCTGCTTGACGCAAGTGTTGGGAGAGGTAACTGGAATCTCCCGGCACACAAGACGAGTGCCTCCAAGCTCAATCAAGCGATTTCCTAGTAATTCCTGGGGTAGACTGGTGCTACATACTAAGTTCCATACGTGAGTATGTAGTTGAACGCCTTGTCCAAAAACATCTTACTTCTCAGAGTTGAGCTCACCCTCAGTCCCTCACAGTTCCACACTGCCTGCAGAGTGAGTTTCGCACGTCTTCACCAGAGACGTTTGCCAGAGGCTTCTGAGACGCAAGTTAACAATGCAGACCTGGAGGGTATCTCGAGGTCCAGTAGAGTGGTAACCTGGGAACCTCCTGTCTCAGAATCCTGCTACCTTCACCCTGCCATAAGAATGCAGCTAGCTGACAGCTGGCTTCAAGGCCTGCTTCCTGTGAGAGCTAAGGACAGGGCACAACCCTCCCGCATCCTGCTTGACTGTAGAAGGCGCTGCTAACGTCCTCATGTTAGTGGCAGGGAAACGTTGTGAGAAAAGCATGTGGAATCGTTGTGCCTGAACCCACGTGTATCTGAGTTGAATACAGCGATTTCCAAAGTCCTTCTTCATCAGAGTGTAGATAGGTTCCCACTCGCATGTCCGAGTGGGTAGCAGACATCTGCCTCCCATGTATACACACTTCTGAGAGTTGAGCTTATGGCCTGTAAGCCTACCTCCTGCCTGTAGCTACCTTTCGCTTCCAAAAGGCCTAGGCTCGCTGCTTCACCGAAGTGTTCGGAGAGGTAACTGGAATCTCCCGGCACACATGACTAGTGCCACCAAGCTCAATCCAGCGATTTCCCAGTAATTCCTGAGGTAGACTGGTGCTACATACTAAGTTCCATATGTCAGAAGGTAGCTGAACGCCTTGTCCAAAATCATCTTACTGCTGAGAGTTGAGCTCACCCTCAGTCCCTCACAGTTCCACACTGCCTGCAGAGTGAGTTTCCCACGTCTTCACCAGAGACTTTTGCCAGAGGCTTCTGAGACGCAAGTTAATGCACACCTGGACGGTATCTCCAGGTGCAGTAGAGTGGTAATCTGGGAACCTCCTTACTCAGAATACTGCTACCTTCACACTGTCATAAGAATGCAGCTAGTTGAGAGCTGGCTTCTAGGCAAGCTTCCCTGTGAGAGCTGAGGACAGGGCAGAACCCTCCCGCATCCTGCCTGACTGTAGACGTACCTGCTAACCTCCTTATGTTAGTGGCTGGGATGGGTTGCGGGAAAAGCATGTGTAAGCATTGGGCCTGAACTCCCGTGTATCTGAGTTGAATACAGCGATTTCCAACATCCTTCTTCAATAGGAGTGTAGCTAGGTTCCTACTCCCATGTCCGAGTGGGCAGCAGACATCTGCCTCCCATGCATACACACTTCTGAGAGTTGAGCTTATGGCCTGTAACCCTACATCCTGCCTGCCGCTACCTTTCGCTTCCAAAAGGCCTAGGCTCGCTGGTTGACGCAAGTGTTGGGAGAGGTAACTGGAATCTCCCGGCACACAAGACGAGTGCCTCCAAGCTCAATCAAGCGATTTCCTAGTAATTCCTGGGGTAGACTGGTGCTACATACTAAGTTCCATACGTGAGTATGTAGTTGAACGCCTTGTCCAAAAACATCTTACTTCTGAGAGTTGAGCTCACCCTCAGTCCCTCACAGTTCCACACTGCCTGCAGAGTGAGTTTCGCACGTCTTCACCAGAGACGTTTGCCAGAGGCTTCTGAGACGCAAGTTAACAATGCAGACCTGGAGGGTATCTCCAGGTCCAGTAGAGTGGTAACCTGGGAACCTCCTGTCTCAGAATACTGCTACCTTCACCCTGCCATAAGAATGCAGCTAGTTGACAGCTGGCTTCAAGGCCTGCTTCCCTGTGAGAGCTAAGGACAGGGCACAACCCTCCCGCATCCTGCATGACTGTAGAAGGAGCTGCTAACGTCCTCATGTTAGTGGCAGGGAAACGTTGTGAGAAAAGCATGTGGAATCGTTGTGCCTGAACCCACGTGTATCTGAGTTGAATACAGCGATTTCCAAAGTCCTTCTTCATCAGAGTGTAGCTAGGTTCCCACTCGCATGTCCGAGTGGGTAGCAGACATCTGCCTCCCATGTATACACACTTCTGAGAGTTGAGCTTATGGCCTGTAAGCCTACATCCTGCCTGCAGCTACCTTTCGCTTCCAAAAGGCCTAGGCTCGCTGCTTCACCGAAGTGTTGGGAGAGGTAACTGGAATCTCCCGGCACACAAGACTAGTGCCACCAAGCTCAATCCAGCGATTTCCCAGTAATTCCTGGGGTAGACTGGTGCTACATACTAAGTTCCATATGTGAGAAGGTAGCTGAACGCCTTGTCCAAAATCATCTTACTGCTGAGAGTTGAGCTCACCCTCAGTCCCTCACAGTTCCACACTGCCTGCAGAGTGAGTTTCCCACGTCTTCACCAGAGACTTTTGCCAGAGGCTTCTGAGACGCAAGTTAACAATGCACACCTGGACGGTATCTCCAGGTGCAGTAGAGTGGTAATCTGGGAACCTCCTTACTCAGAATACTGCTACCTTCACACTGTCATAAGAATGCAGCTAGTTGAGAGCTGGCTTCTAGGCAAGCTTCCCTGTGAGAGCTGAGGACAGGGCAGAACCCTCCCGCATCCTGCCTGACTGTAGACGTACCTGCTAACCTCCTTATGTTAGTGGCTGGGATGGGTTGAGGGAAAAGCATGTGTAAGCATTGGGCCTGAACTCCCGTGTATCTGAGTTGAATACAGCGATTTCCAACATCCTTCTTCAATAGGAGTGTAGCTAGGTTCCAACTCCCATGTCCGAGTGGGTAGCAGACATCTGCCTCCCATGCATACACACTTCTGAGAGTTGAGCTTATGGCCTGTAACCCTACATCCTGCCTGCCGCTACCTTTCGCTTCCAAAAGGCCTAGGCTCGCTGCTTGACGCAAGTGTTGGGAGAGGTAACTGGAATCTCCCGGCACACAAGACGAGTGCCTCCAAGCTCAATCAAGCGATTTCCTAGTAATTCCTGGGGTAGACTGGTGCTACATACTAAGTTCCATACGTGAGTATGTAGTTGAACGCCTTGTCCAAAAACATCTTACTTCTCAGAGTTGAGCTCACCCTCAGTCCCTCACAGTTCCACACTGCCTGCAGAGTGAGTTTCGCACGTCTTCACCAGAGACGTTTGCCAGAGGCTTCTGAGACGCAAGTTAACAATGCAGACCTGGAGGGTATCTCCAGGTCCAGTAGAGTGGTAACCTGGGAACCTCCTGTCTCAGAATCCTGCTACCTTCACCCTGCCATAAGAATGCAGCTAGTTGACAGCTGGCTTCAAGGCCTGCTTCCCTGTGAGAGCTAAGGACAGGGCACAACCCTCCCGCATCCTGCTTGACTGTAGAAGGCGCTGCTAACGTCCTCATGTTAGTGGCAGGGAAACGTTGTGAGAAAAGCATGTGGAATCGTTGTGCCTGAACCCACGTGTATCTGAGTTGAATACAGCGATTTCCAAAGTCCTTCTTCATCAGAGTGTAGCTAGGTTCCCACTCGCATGTCCGAGTGGGTAGCAGACATCTGCCTCCCATGTATACACACTTCTGAGAGTTGAGCTTATGGCCTGTAAGCCTACCTCCTGCCTGTAGCTACCTTTCGCTTCCAAAAGGCCTAGGCTCGCTGCTTCACCGAAGTGTTGGGAGAGGTAACTGGAATCTCCCGGCACACAAGACTAGTGCCACCAAGCTCAATCCAGCGATTTCCCAGTAATTCCTGGGGTAGACTGGTGCTACATACTAAGTTCCATATGTCAGAAGGTAGCTGAACGCCTTGTCCAAAATCATCTTACTGCTGAGAGTTGAGCTCACCCTCAGTCCCTCACAGTTCCACACTGCCTGCAGAGTGAGTTTCCCACGTCTTCACCAGAGACTTTTGCCAGAGGCTTCTGAGACGCAAGTTAATGCACACCTGGACGGTATCTCCAGGTGCAGTAGAGTGGTAATCTGGGAACCTCCTTACTCAGAATACTGCTACCTTCACACTGTCATAAGAATGCAGCTAGTTGAGAGCTGGCTTCTAGGCAAGCTTCCCTGTGAGAGCTGAGGACAGGGCAGAACCCTCCCGCATCCTGCCTGACTGTAGACGTACCTGCTAACCTCCTTATGTTAGTGGCTGGGATGGGTTGCGGGAAAAGCATGTGTAAGCATTGGGCCTGAACTCCCGTGTATCTGAGTTGAATACAGCGATTTCCAACATCCTTCTTCAATAGGAGTGTAGCTAGGTTCCTACTCCCATGTCCGAGTGGGCAGCAGACATCTGCCTCCCATGCATACACACTTCTGAGAGTTGAGCTTATGGCCTGTAACCCTATATCCTGCCTGCCGCTACCTTTCGCTTCCAAAAGGCCTAGGCTCGCTGCTTGACGCAAGTGTTGGGAGAGGTAACTGGAATCTCCCGGCACACAAGACGAGTGCCTCCAAGCTCAATCAAGCGATTTCCTAGTAATTCCTGGGGTAGACTGGTGCTACATACTAAGTTCCATACGTGAGTATGTAGTTGAACGCCTTGTCCAAAAACATCTTACTTCTGAGAGTTGAGCTCACCCTCAGTCCCTCACAGTTCCACACTGCCTGCAGAGTGAGTTTCGCACGTCTTCACCAGAGACGTTTGCCAGAGGCTTCTGAGACGCAAGTTAACAATGCAGACCTGGAGGGTATCTCCAGGTCCAGTAGAGTGGTAACCTGGGAACCTCCTGTCTCAGAATACTGCTACCTTCACCCTGCCATAAGAATGCAGCTAGTTGACAGCTGGCTTCAAGGCCTGCTTCCCTGTGAGAGCTAAGGACAGGGCACAACCCTCCCGCATCCTGCTTGACTGTAGAAGGCGCTGCTAACGTCCTCATGTTAGTGGCAGGGAAACGTTGTGAGAAAAGCATGTGGAATCGTTGTGCCTGAACCCACGTGTATCTGAGTTGAATACAGCGATTTCCAAAGTCCTTCTTCATCAGAGTGTAGCTAGGTTCCCACTCGCATGTCCGAGTGGGTAGCAGACATCTGCCTCCCATGTATACACACTTCTGAGAGTTGAGCTTATGGCCTGTAAGCCTACCTCCTGCCTGTAGCTACCTTTCGCTTCCAAAAGGCCTAGGCTCGCTGCTTCACCGAAGTGTTGGGAGAGGTAACTGGAATCTCCCGGCACACAAGACTAGTGCCACCAAGCTCAATCCAGCGATTTCCCAGTAATTCCTGGGGTAGACTGGTGCTACATACTAAGTTCCATATGTCAGAAGGTAGCTGAACGCCTTGTCCAAAATCATCTTACTGCTGAGAGTTGAGCTCACCCTCAGTCCCTCACAGTTCCACACTGCCTGCAGAGTGAGTTTCCCACGTCTTCACCAGAGACTTTTGCCAGAGGCTCTGAGACGCAAGTTAACAATGCACACCTGGACGGTATCTCCAGGTGCAGTAGAGTGGTAATCTGGGAACCTCCTTACTCAGAATACTGCTACCTTCACACTGTCATAAGAATGCAGCTAGTTGAGAGCTGGCTTCTAGGCAAGCTTCCCTGTGAGAGCTGAGGACAGGGCAGAACCCTCCCGCATCCTGCCTGACTGTAGACGTACCTGCTAACCTCCTTATGTTAGTGGCTGGGATGGGTTGAGGGAAAAGCATGTGTAAGCATTGGGCCTGAACTCCCGTGTATCTGAGTTGAATACAGCGATTTCCAACATCCTTCTTCAATAGGAGTGTAGCTAGGTTCCAACTCCCATGTCCGAGTGGGCAGCAGACATCTGCCTCCCATGCATACACACTTCTGAGAGTTGAGCTTATGGCCTGTAACCCTACATCCTGCCTGCCGCTACCTTTCGCTTCCAAAAGGCCTAGGCTCGCTGCTTGACGCAAGTGTTGGGAGTGGTAACTGGAATCTCCCGGCACACAAGACGAGTGCCTCCAAGCTCAATCAAGCGATTTCCTAGTAATTCCTGGGGTAGACTGGTGCTACATACTAAGTTCCATACGTGAGTATGTAGTTGAACGCCTTTTCCAAAAACATCTTACTTCTGAGAGTTGAGCTCACCCTCAGTCCCTCACAGTTCCACACTGCCTGCAGAGTGAGTTTCGCACGTCTTCACCAGAGACGTTTGCCAGAGGCTTCTGAGACGCAAGTTAACAATGCAGACCTGGAGGGTATCTCCAGGTCCAGTAGAGTGGTAACCTGGGAACCTCCTGTCTCAGAATCCTGCTACCTTCACCCTGTCATAAGAATGCAGCTACTTGACAGCTGGCTTCAAGGCCTGCTTCCCTGTGAGAGCTAAGGACAGGGCACAACCCTCCCGCATCCTGCTTGACTGTAGAAGGAGCTGCTAACGTCCTCATGTTAGTGGCAGGGAAAGGTTGTGAGAAAAGCATGTGGAATCGTTGTGCCTGAACCCACGTGTATCTGAGTTGAATACAGCGATTTCCAAAGTCCTTCTTCATCAGAGTGTAGCTAGGTTCCCACTCGCATGTCCGAGTGGGTAGCAGACATCTGCCTCCCATGTATACACACTTCTGAGAGTTGAGCTTATGGCCTGTAAGCCTACCTCCTGCCTGTAGCTACCTTTCGCTTCCAAAAGGCCTAGGCTCGCTGCTTCACCGAAGTGTTGGGAGAGGTAACTGGAATCTCCCGGCACACAAGACTAGTGCCACCAAGCTCAATCCAGCGATTTCCCAGTAATTCCTGGGGTAGACTGGTGCTACATACTAAGTTCCATATGTCAGAAGGTAGCTGAACGCCTTGTCCAAAATCATCTTACTGCTGAGAGTTGAGCTCACCCTCAGTCCCTCACAGTTCCACACTGCCTGCAGAGTGAGTTTCCCACGTCTTCACCAGAGACTTTTGCCAGAGGCTTCTGAGACGCAAGTTAACAATGCACACCTGGACGTTATCTCCAGGTGCAGTAGAGTGGTAATCTGGGAACCTCCTTACTCAGAATACTGCTACCTTCACACTGTCATAAGAATGCAGCTAGTTGAGAGCTGGCTTCTAGGCAAGCTTCCCTGTGAGAGCTGAGGACAGGGCAGAACCCTCCCGCATCCTGCCTGACTGTAGACGGACCTGCTAACCTCCTTATGTTAGTGGCTGGGATGGGTTGCGGGAAAAGCATGTGTAAGCATTGGGCCTGAACTCCCGTGTATCTGAGTTGAATACAGCGATTTCCAACATCCTTCTTCAATAGGAGTGTAGCTAGGTTCCAACTCCCATGTCCGAGTGGGTAGCAGACATCTGCCTCCCATGCATACACACTTCTGAGAGTTGAGCTTATGGCCTGTAACCCTACATCCTGCCTGCCGCTACCTTTCGCTTCCAAAAGGCCTAGGCTCGCTGCTTGACGCAAGTGTTGGGAGAGGTAACTGGAATCTCCCGGCACACAAGACGAGTGCCTCCAAGCTCAATCAAGCGATTTCCTAGTAATTCCTGGGGTAGACTGGTGCTACATACTAAGTTCCATACGTGAGTATGTAGTTGAACGCCTTGTCCAAAAACATCTTACTTCTCAGAGTTGAGCTCACCCTCAGTCCCTCACAGTTCCACACTGCCTGCAGAGTGAGTTTCGCAAGTCTTCACCAGAGACGTTTGCCAGAGGCTTCTGAGACGCAAGTTAACAATGCAGAGCTGGAGGGTATCTCCAGGTCCAGTA
Organism: Canis aureus; assembly: GCF_053574225.1. Taxonomy (NCBI): domain Eukaryota; kingdom Metazoa; phylum Chordata; class Mammalia; order Carnivora; family Canidae; genus Canis; species Canis aureus. Next base: position 352,458 of record NW_027554444.1, on the reverse strand, counting down.
GAGTGGTAACCTGGGAACCTCCTGTCTCAGAATCCTGCTACCTTCACCCTGCCATAAGAATGCAGCTAGTTGACTGCTGGCTTCAAGGCCTGCTTCCCTGTGAGAGCTAAGGACAGGGCACAACCCTCCCGCATCCTGCTTGACTGTAGAAGGAGCTGCTAACGTCCTCATGTTAGTGGCAGGGAAACGTTGTGAGAAAAGCATGTGGAATCGTTGTGCCTGAACCCACGTGTATCTGAGTTGAATACAGCGATTTCCAAAGTCCTTCTTCATCAGAGTGTAGCTAGGTTCCCACTCGCATGTCCGAGTGGGTAGCAGACATCTGCCTCCCATGTATACACACTTCTGAGAGTTGAGCTTATGGCCTGTAAGCCTACCTCCTGCCTGCAGCTACCTTTCGCTTCCAAAAGGCCTAGGCTCGCTGCTTCACCGAAGTGTTGGGAGAGGTAACTGGAATCTCCCGGCACACAAGACTAGTGCCACCAAGCTCAATCCAGCGATTTCCCAGTAATTCCTGGGGTAGACTGGTGCTACATACTAAGTTCCATATGTGAGAAGGTAGCTGAACGCCTTGTCCAAAATCATCTTACTGCTGAGAGTTGAGCTCACCCTCGGTCCCTCACAGTTCCACACTGCCCGCAGAGTGAGTTTCCCACGTCTTCACCAGAGACTTTTGCCAGAGGCTTCTGAGACGCAAGTTAACAATGCACACCTGGACGGTATCTCCAGGTGCAGTAGAGTGGTAATCTGGGAACCTCCTTACTCAGAATACTGCTACCTTCACACTGTCATAAGAATGCAGCTAGTTGAGAGCTGGCTTCTAGGCAAGCTTCCCTGTGAGAGCTGAGGACAGGGCAGAACCCTCCCGCATCCTGCCTGACTGTAGACGTACCTGCTAACCTCCTTATGTTAGTGGCTGGGATGGGTTGAGGGAAAAGCATGTGTAAGCATTGGGCCTGAACTCCCGTGTATCTGAGTTGAATACAGCGATTTCCAACATCCTTTTCAATAGGAGTGTAGCTAGGTTCCAACTCCCATGTCCGAGTGGGCAGCAGACATCTGCCTCCCATGCATACACACTTCTGAGAGTTGAGCTTATGGCCTGTAACCCTACATCCTGCCTGCCGCTACCTTTCGCTTCCAAAAGGCCTAGGCTCGCTGCTTGACGCAAGTGTTGGGAGAGGTAACTGGAATCTCCCGGCACACAAGACGAGTGCCTCCAAGCTCAATCAAGCGATTTCCTAGTAATTCCTGGGGTAGACTGGTGCTACATACTAAGTTCCATACGTGAGTATGTAGTTGAATGCCTTGTCCAAAAACATCTTACTTCTGAGAGTTGAGCTCACCCTCAGTCCCTCACAGTTCCACACTGCCTGCAGAGTGAGTTTCGCACGTCTTCACCAGAGACGTTTGCCAGAGGCTTCTGAGACGCAAGTTAACAATGCAGACCTGGAGGGTATCTCCAGGTCCAGTAGAGTGGTAACCTGGGAACCTCCTGTCTCAGAATCCTGCTACCTTCACCCTGCCATAAGAATGCAGCTAGTTGACAGCTGGCTTCAAGGCCTGCTTCCCTGTGAGAGCTAAGGACAGGGCACAACCCTCCCGCATCCTGCTTGACTGTAGAAGGAGCTGCTAACGTCCTCATGTTAGTGGCAGGGAAACCTTGTGAGAAAAGCATGTGGAATCGTTGTGCCTGAACCCACGTGTATCTGAGTTGAATACAGCGATTTCCAAAGTCCTTCTTCATCAGAGTGTAGCTAGGTTCCCACTCGCATGTCCGAGTGGGTAGCAGACATCTGCCTCCCATGTATACACACTTCTGAGAGTTGAGCTTATGGCCTGTAAGCCTACCTCCTGCCTGTAGCTACCTTTCGCTTCCAAAAGGCCTAGGCTCGCTGCTTCACCGAAGTGTTGGGAGAGGTAACTGGAATCTCCCGGCACACAAGACTAGTGCCACCAAGCTCAATCCAGCGATTTCCCAGTAATTCCTGGGGTAGACTGGTGCTACATACTAAGTTCCATATGTCAGAAGGTAGCTGAACGCCTTGTCCAAAATCATCTTACTGCTGATAGTTGAGCTCACCCTCGGTCCCTCACAGTTCCACACTGACTGCAGAGTGAGTTTCCCACGTCTTCACCAGAGACTTTTGCCAGAGGCTTCTGAGACGCAAGTTAACAATGCACACCTGGACGGTATCTCCAGGTGCAGTAGAGTGGTAATCTGGGAACCTCCTTACTCAGAATACTGCTACCTTCACACTGTCATAAGAATGCAGCTAGTTGAGAGCTGGCTTCTAGGCAAGCTTCCCTGTGAGAGCTGAGGACAGGGCAGAACCCTCCCGCATCCTGCCTGACTGTAGACGTACCTGCTAACCTCCTTATGTTAGTGGCTGGGATGGGTTGCGGGAAAAGCATGTGTAAGCATTGGGCCTGAACTCCCGTGTATCTGAGTTGAATACAGCGATTTCCAACATCCTTCTTCAATAGGAGTGTAGCTAGGTTCCAACTCCCATGTCCGAGTGGGTAGCAGACATCTGCCTCCAATGCATACACACTTCTGAGAGTTGAGCTTATGGCCTGTAACCCTACATCCTGCCTGCCGCTACCTTTCGCTTCCAAAAGGCCTAGGCTCGCTGCTTGACGCAAGTGTTGGGAGAGGTAACTGGAATCTCCCGGCACACAAGACGAGTGCCTCCAAGCTCAATCAAGCGATTTCCTAGTAATTCCTGGGGTAGACTGGTGCTACATACTAAGTTCCATACGTGAGTATGTAGTTGAACGCCTTGTCCAAAAACATCTTACTTCTCAGAGTTGAGCTCACCCTCAGTCCCTCACAGTTCCACACTGCCTGCAGAGTGAGTTTCGCACGTCTTCACCAGAGACGTTTGCCAGAGGCTTCTGAGACGCAAGTTAACAATGCAGACCTGGAGGGTATCTCCAGGTCCAGTAGAGTGGTAACCTGGGAACCTCCTGTCTCAGAATCCTGCTACCTTCACCCTGCCATAAGAATGCAGCTAGTTGACAGCTGGCTTCAAGGCCTGCTTCCCTGTGAGAGCTAAGGACAGGGCACAACCCTCCCGCATCCTGCTTGACTGTAGAAGGCGCTGCTAACGTCCTCATGTTAGTGGCAGGGAAACGTTGTGAGAAAAGCATGTGGAATCGTTGTGCCTGAACCCACGTGTATCTGAGTTGAATACAGCGATTTCCAAAGTCCTTCTTCATCAGAGTGTAGCTAGGTTCCCACTCGCATGTCCGAGTGGGTAGCAGACATCTGCCTCCCATGTATACACACTTCTGAGAGTTGAGCTTATGGCCTGTAAGCCTACCTCCTGCCTGTAGCTACCTTTCGCTTCCAAAAGGCCTAGGCTCGCTGCTTCACCGAAGTGTTGGGAGAGGTAACTGGAATCTCCCGGCACACAAGACTAGTGCCACCAAGCTCAATCCAGCGATTTCACAGTAATTCCTGGGGTAGACTGGTGCTACATACTAAGTTCCATATGTGAGAAGGTAGCTGAACGCCTTGTCCAAAATCATCTTACTGCTGAGAGTTGAGCTCACCCTCAGTCCCTCACAGTTCCACCCTGCCTGCAGAGTGAGTTTCGCACGTCTTCACCAGAGACGTTTGCCAGAGGCTTCTGAGACGCAAGTTAACAATGCAGACCTGGAGGGTATCTCCAGGTCCAGTAGAGTGGTAACCTGGGAACCTCCTGTCTCAGAATACTGCTACCTTCACCCTGCCATAAGAATGCAGCTAGTTGACAGCTGGCTTCAAGGCCTGCTTCCCTGTGAGAGCTAAGGACAGGGCACAACCCTCCCGCATCCTGCTTGACTGTAGAAGGAGCTGCTAACGTCCTTATGTTAGTGGCAGGGAAACGTTGTGAGAAAAGCATGTGGAATCGTTGTGCCTGAACCCACGTGTATCTGAGTTGAATACAGCGATTTCCAAAGTCCTTCTTCATCAGAGTGTAGCTAGGTTCCCACTCGCATGTCCGAGTGGGTAGCAGACATCTGCCTCCCATGTATACACACTTCTGAGAGTTGAGCTTATGGCCTGTAAGCCTACCTCCTGCCTGTAGCTACCTTTCGCTTCCAAAAGGCCTAGGCTCGCTGCTTCACCGAAGTGTTCGGAGAGGTAACTGGAATCTCCCGGCACACAAGACTAGTGCCACCAAGCTCAATCCAGCGATTTCCCAGTAATTCCTGGGGTAGACTGGTGCTACATACTAAGTTCCATATGTGAGAAAGTAGCTGAACGCCTTGTCCAAAATCATCTTACTGCTGAGAGTTGAGCTCACCCTCAGTCCCTCACAGTTCCACACTGCCTGCAGAGTGAGTTTCCCACGTCTTCACCAGAGACTTTTGCCAGAGGCTTCTGAGACGCAAGTTAACAATGCACACCTGGACGGTATCTCCAGGTGCAGTAGAGTGGTAATCTGGGAACCTCCTTACTCAGAATACTGCTACCTTCACACTCTCATAAGAATGCAGCTAGTTGAGAGCTGGCTTCTAGGCAACCTTCCCTGTGAGAGCTGAGGACAGGGCAGAACCCTCCCGCATCCTACCTGACTGTAGACGTACCTGCTAACCTCCTTATGTTAGTGGCTGGGATGGGTTGCGGGAAAAGCATGTGTAAGCATTGGGCCTGAACTCCCGTGTATCTGAGTTGAATACAGCGATTTCCAACATCCTTCTTCAATAGGAGTGTAGCTAGGTTCCAACTCCCATGTCCGAGTGGGTAGCAGACATCTGCCTCCCATGCATACACACTTCTGAGAGTTGAGCTTATGGCCTGTAACCCTACATCCTGCCTGCCGCTACCTTCGCTTCCAAAAGGCCTAGGCTCGCTGCTTGACGCAAGTGTTGGGAGAGGTAACTGGAATCTCCCGGCACACAAGACGAGTGCCTCCAAGCTCAATCAAGCGATTTCCTAGTAATTCCTGGGGTAGACTGGTGCTACATACTAAGTTCCATACGTGAGTATGTAGTTGAACGCCTTGTCCAAAAACATCTTACTTCTGAGAGTTGAGCTCACCCTCAGTCCCTCACAGTTCCACACTGCCTGCAGAGTGAGTTTCGCAAGTCTTCACCAGAGACGTTTGCCAGAGGCTTCTGAGACGCAAGTTAACAATGCAGACCTGGAGGGTATCTCCAGGTCCAGTAGAGTGGTAACCTGGGAACCTCCTGTCTCAGAATCCTGCTACCTTCACCCTGCCATAAGAATGCAGCTAGTTGACAGCTGGCTTCAAGGCCTGCTTCCCTGTGAGAGCTAAGGACAGGGCACAACCCTCCCGCATCCTGCTTGACTGTAGAAGGAGCTGCTAACGTCCTCATGTTAGTGGCAGGGAAACGTTGTGAGAAAAGCATGTGGAATCGTTGTGCCTGAACCCACGTGTATCTGAGTTGAATACAGCGATTTCCAAAGTCCTTCTTCATCAGAGTGTAGCTAGGTTCCCACTCGCATGTCCGAGTGGGTAGCAGACATCTGCCTCCCATGTATACACACTTCTGAGAGTTGAGCTTATGGCCTGTAAGCCTACCTCCTGCCTGTAGCTACCTTTCGCTTCCAAAAGGCCTAGGCTCGCTGCTTCACCGAAGTGTTGGGAGAGGTAACTGGAATCTCCCGGCACACAAGACTAGTGCCACCAAGCTCAATCCAGCGATTTCCCAGTAATTCCTGGGGTAGACTGGTGCTACATACTAAGTTCCATATGTCAGAAGGTAGCTGAACGCCTTGTCCAAAATCATCTTACTGCTGAGAGTTGAGCTCACCCTCGGTCCCTCACAGTTCCACACTGCCTGCAGAGTGAGTTTCCCACGTCTTCACCAGAGACTTTTGCCAGAGGCTTCTGAGACGCAAGTTAACAATGCACACCTGGACGGTATCTCCAGGTGCAGTAGAGTGGTAATCTGGGAACCTCCTTACTCAGAATACTGCTACCTTCACACTCTCATAAAAATGCAGCTAGTTGAGAGCTGGCTTCTAGGCAAGCTTCCCTGTGAGAGCTGAGGACAGGGCAGAACCCTCCCGCATCCTGCCTGACTGTAGACGTACCTGCTAACCTCCTTATGTTAGTGGCTGGGATGGGTTGCGGGAAAAGCATGTGTAAGCATTGGGCCTGAACTCCCGTGTATCTGAGTTGAATACAGCGATTTCCAACATCCTTCTTCAATAGGAGTGTAGCTAGGTTCCAACTCCCATGTCCGGGTGGGTAGCAGACATCTGCCTCCAATGCATACACACTTCTGAGAGTTGAGCTTATGGCCTGTAACCCTACATCCTGCCTGCCGCTACCTTTCGCTTCCAAAAGGCCTAGGCTCGCTGCTTGACGCAAGTGTTGGGAGAGGTAACTGGAATCTCCCGGCACACAAGACGAGTGCCTCCAAGCTCAATCAAGCGATTTCCTAGTAATTCCTGGGGTAGACTGGTGCTACATACTAAGTTCCATACGTGAGTATGTAGTTGAACGCCTTGTCCAAAAACATCTTACTTCTGAGAGTTGAGCTCACCCTCAGTCCCTCACAGTTCCACACTGCCTGCAGAGTGAGTTTCGCACGTCTTCACCAGAGACGTTTGCCAGAGGCTTCTGAGACGCAAGTTAACAATGCAGACCTGGAGGGTATCTCCAGGTCCAGTAGAGTGGTAACCTGGGAACCTCCTGTCTCAGAATCCTGCTACCTTCACCCTGCCATAAGAATGCAGCTAGTTGACAGCTGGCTTCAAGGCCTGCTTCCCTGTGAGAGCTAAGGACAGGGCACAACCCTCCCGCATCCTGCTTGACTGTAGAAGGCGCTGCTAACGTCCTCATGTTAGTGGCAGGGAAACGTTGTGAGAAAAGCATGTGGAATCGTTGTGCCTGAACCCACGTGTATCTGAGTTGAATACAGCGATTTCCAAAGTCCTTCTTCATCAGAGTGTAGCTAGGTTCCCACTCGCATGTCCGAGTGGGTAGCAGACATCTGCCTCCCATGTATACACACTTCTGAGAGTTGAGCTTATGGCCTGTAAGCCTACCTCCTGCCTGTAGCTACCTTTCGCTTCCAAAAGGCCTAGGCTCGCTGCTTCACCGAAGTGTTGGGAGAGGTAACTGGAATCTCCCGGCACACAAGACTAGTGCCACCAAGCTCAATCCAGCGATTTCCCAGTAATTCCTGGGGTAGACTGGTGCTACATACTAAGTTCCATATGTGAGAAGGTAGCTGAACGCCTTGTCCAAAATCATCTTACTGCTGAGAGTTGAGCTCACCCTCAGTCCCTCACAGTTCCACACTGCCTGTAGAGTGAGTTTCGCACGTCTTCACCAGAGACGTTTGCCAGAGGCTTCTGAGACGCAAGTTAACAATGCAGACCTGGAGGGTATCTCCAGGTCCAGTAGAGTGGTAACCTGGGAACCTCCTGTCTCAGAATCCTGCTACCTTCACCCTGCCATAAGAATGCAGCTAGTTGACAGCTGGCTTCAAGGCCTGCTTCCCTGTGAGAGCTAAGGACAGGGCACAACCCTCCCGCATCCTGCTTGACTGTAGAAGGAGCTGCTAACGTCCTTATGTTAGTGGCAGGGAAACGTTGTGAGAAAAGCATGTGGAATCGTTGTGCCTGAACCCACGTGTATCTGAGTTGAATACAGCGATTTCCAAAGTCCTTCTTCATCAGAGTGTAGCTAGGTTCCCACTCGCATGTCCGAGTGGGTAGCAGACATCTGCCTCCCATGTATACACACTTCTGAGAGTTGAGCTTATGGCCTGTAAGCCTACCTCCTGCCTGTAGCTACCTTTCGCTTCCAAAAGGCCTAGGCTCGCTGCTTCACCGAAGTGTTCGGAGAGGTAACTGGAATCTCCCGGCACACAAGACTAGTGCCACCAAGCTCAATCCAGCGATTTCCCAGTAATTCCTGGGGTAGACTGGTGCTACATACTAAGTTCCATATGTCAGAAGGTAGCTGAACGCCTTGTCCAAAATCATCTTACTGCTGAGAGTTGAGCTCACCCTCAGTCCCTCACAGTTCCACACTGCCTGCAGAGTGAGTTTCCCACGTCTTCACCAGAGACTTTTGCCAGAGGCTTCTGAGACGCAAGTTAACAATGCACACCTGGACGGTATCTCCAGGTGCAGTAGAGTGGTAATCTGGGAACCTCCTTACTCAGAATACTGCTACCTTCACACTCTCATAAGAATGCAGCTAGTTGAGAGCTGGCTTCTAGGCAACCTTCCCTGTGAGAGCTGAGGACAGGGCAGAACCCTCCCGCATCCTGCCTGACTGTAGACGTACCTGCTAACCTCCTTATGTTAGTGGCTGGGATGGGTTGCGGGAAAAGCATGTGTAAGCATTGGGCCTGAACTCCCGTGTATCTGAGTTGAATACAGCGATTTCCAACATCCTTCTTCAATAGGAGTGTAGCTAGGTTCCTACTCCCATGTCCGAGTGGGCAGCAGACATCTGCCTCCCATGCATACACACTTCTGAGAGTTGAGCTTATGGCCTGTAACCCTACATCCTGCCTGCCGCTACCTTTCGCTTCCAAAAGGCCTAGGCTCGCTGCTTGACGCAAGTGTTGGGAGAGGTTACTGGAATCTCCCGGCACACAAGACGAGTGCCTCCAAGCTCAATCAAGCGATTTCCTAGTAATTCCTGGGGTAGACTGGTGCTACATACTAAGTTCCATACGTGAGTATGTAGTTGAACGCCTTGTCCAAAAACATCTTACTTCTGAGAGTTGAGCTCACCCTCAGTCCCTCACAGTTCCACACTGCCTGCAGAGTGAGTTTCGCACGTCTTCACCAGAGACGTTTGCCAGAGGCTTCTGAGACGCAAGTTAACAATGCAGCCCTGGAGGGTATCTCCAGGTGCAGTAGAGTGGTAACCTGGGAACCTCCTGTCTCAGAATACTGCTACCTTCACCCTGCCATAAGAATGCAGCTAGTTGACAGCTGGCTTCAAGGCCTGCTTCCCTGTGAGAGCTAAGGACAGGGCACAACCCTCCCGCATCCTGCTTGACTGTAGAAGGAGCTGCTAACGTCCTCATGTTAGTGGCAGGGAAACGTTGTGAGAAAAGCATGTGGAATCGTTGTGCCTGAACCCACGTGTATCTGAGTTGAATACAGCGATTTCCAAAGTCCTTCTTCATCAGAGTGTAGCTAGGTTCCCACTCGCATGTCCGAGTGGGTAGCAGACATCTGCCTCCCATGTATACACACTTCTGAGAGTTGAGCTTATGGCCTGTAAGCCTACCTCCTGCCTGCAGCTACCTTTCGCTTCCAAAAGGCCTAGGCTCGCTGCTTCACCAAAGTGTTGGGAGAGGTAACTGGAATCTCCCGGCACACAAGACTAGTGCCACCAAGCTCAATCCAGCGATTTCCCAGTAATTCCTGGGGTAGACTGGTGCTACATACTAAGTTCCATATGTGAGAAGGTAGCTGAACGCCTTGTCCAAAATCATCTTACTGCTGAGAGTTGAGCTCACCCTCAGTCCCTCACAGTTCCACACTGCCTGCAGAGTGAGTTTCCCATGTCTTCACCAGAGACTTTTGCCAGAGGCTTCTGAGACGCAAGTTAACAATGCACACCTGGACGGTATCTCCAGGTGCAGTAGATTGGTAATCTGGGAACCTCCTTACTCAGAATACTGCTACCTTCACACTGTCATAAGAATGCAGCTTGTTGAGAGCTGGCTTCTAGGCAAGCTTCCCTGTGAGAGCTGAGGACAGGGCAGAACCCTCCCGCATCCTGCCTGACTGTCGACGTACCTGCTAACCTCCTTATGTTAGTGGCTGGGATGGGTTGCGGGAAAAGCATGTGTAAGCATTGGGCCTGAACTCCCGTGTATCTGAGTTGAATACAGCGATTTCCAACATCCTTCTTCAATAGGAGTGTAGCTAGGTTCCAACTCCCATGTCCGAGTGGGTAGCAGACATCTGCCTCCCATGCATACACACTTCTGAGAGTTGAGCTTCTGGCCTGTAACCCTACATCCTGCCTGCCGCTACCTTTCGCTTCCAAAAGGCCTAGGCTCGCTGCTTGACGCAAGTGTTGGGAGAGGTAACTGGAATCTCCCGGCACACAAGACGAGTGCCTCCAAGCTCAATCAAGCGATTTCCTAGTAATTCCTGGGGTAGACTGGTGCTACATACTAAGTTCCATACGTGAGTATGTAGTTGAACGCCTTGTCCAAAAACATCTTACTTCTCAGAGTTGAGCTCACCCTCAGTCCCTCACAGTTCCACACTGCCTGCAGAGTGAGTTTCGCACGTCTTCACCAGAGACGTTTGCCAGAGGCTTCTGAGACGCAAGTTAACAATGCAGACCTGGAGGGTATCTCCAGGTCCAGTAGAGTGGTAACCTGGGAACCTCCTGTCTCAGAATCCTGCTACCTTCACCCTGCCATAAGAATGCAGCTAGTTGACAGCTGGCTTCAAGGCCTGCTTCCCTGTGAGAGCTAAGGACAGGGCACAACCCTCCCGCATCCTGCTTGACTGTAGAAGGAGCTGCTAACGTCCTTATGTTAGTGGGAGGGAAACGTTGTGAGAAAAGCATGTGGAATCGTTGTGCCTGAAACCACGTGTATCTGAGTTGAATACAGCGATTTCCAAAGTCCTTCTTCATCAGAGTGTAGCTAGGTTCCCACTCGCATGTCCGAGTGGGTAGCAGACATCTGCCTCCCATGTATACACACTTCTGAGAGTTGAGCTTATGGCCTGTAAGCCTACCTCCTGCCTGTAGCTACCTTTCGCTTCCAAAAGGCCTAGGCTCGCTGCTTCACCGAAGTGTTCGGAGAGGTAACTGGAATCTCCCGGCACACAAGACTAGTGCCACCAAGCTCAATCCAGCGATTTCCCAGTAATTCCTGGGGTAGACTGGTGCTACATACTAAGTTCCATATGTGAGAAAGTAGCTGAACGCCTTGTCTAAAATCATCTTACTGCTGAGAGTTGAGCTCACCCTCAGTCCCTCACAGTTCCACACTGCCTGCCGAGTGAGTTTCCCACGTCTTCACCAGAGACTTTTGCCAGAGGCTTCTGAGACGCAAGTTAACAATGCACACCTGGACGGTATCTCCAGGTGCAGTAGAGTGGTAATCTGGGAACCTCCTTACTCAGAATACTGCTACCTTCACACTGTCATAAGAATGCAGCTAGTTGAGAGCTGGCTTCTAGGCAAGCTTCCCTGTGAGAGCTGAGGACAGGGCAGAACCCTCCCGCATCCTGCCTGACTGTAGACGTACCTGCTAACCTCCTTATGTTAGTGGCTGGGATGGGTTGCGGGAAAAGCATGTGTAAGCATTGGGCCTGAACTCCCGTGTATCTGAGTTGAATACAGCGATTTCCAACATCCTTCTTCAATAGGAGTGTAGCTAGGTTCCAACTCCCATGTCCGAGTGGGTAGCAGACATCTGCCTCCCATGCATACACACTTCTGAGAGTTGAGCTTATGGCCTGTAACCCTACATCCTGCCTGCCGCTACCTTTCGCTTCCAAAAGGCCTAGGCTCGCTGCTTGACGCAAGTGTTGGGAGAGGTAACTGGAATCTCCCGGCACACAAGACGAGTGCCTCCAAGCTCAATCAAGCGATTTCCTAGTAATTCCTGGAGTAGACTGGTGCTACATACTAAGTTCCATACGTGAGTAGGTAGTTGAACGCCTTGTCCAAAAACATCTTACTTCTGAGAGTTGAGCTCACCCTCAGTCCCTCACAGTTCCACACTGCCTGCAGAGTGAGTTTCGCACGTCTTCACCAGAGACGTTTGCCAGAGGCTTCTGAGACGCAAGTTAACAATGCAGACCTGGAGGGTATCTCCAGGTCCAGTAGAGTGGTAACCTGGGAACCTCCTGTCTCAGAATCCTGCTACCTTCACCCTGCCATAAGAATGCAGCTAGTTGACAGCTGGCTTCAAGGCCTGCTTCCCTGTGAGAGCTAAGGACAGGGCACAACCCTCCCGCATCCTGCTTGACTGTAGAAGGAGCTGCTAACGTCCTCATGTTAGTGGCAGGGAAACGTTGTGAGAAAAGCATGTGGAATCGTTGTTCCTGAACCCACGTGTATCTGAGTTGAATACAGCGATTTCCAAAGTCCTTCTTCATCAGAGTGTAGCTAGGTTCCCACTCGCATGTCCGAGTGGGTAGCAGACATCTGCCTCCCATGTATACACACTTCTGAGAGTTGAGCTTATGGCCTGTAAGCCTACCTCCTGCCTGTAGCTACCTTTCGCTTCCAAAAGGCCTAGGCTCGCTGCTTCACCGAAGTGTTGGGAGAGGTAATTGGAATCTCCCGGCACACAAGACTAGTGCCACCAAGCTCAATCCAGCGATTTCCCAGTAATTCCTGGGGTAGACTGGTGCTACATACTAAGTTCCATATGTCAGAAGGTAGCTGAACGCCTTGTCCAAAATCATCTTACTGCTGAGAGTTGAGCTCACCCTCGGTCCCTCACAGTTCCACACTGCCTGCAGAGTGAGTTTCCCACGTCTTCACCAGAGACTTTTGCCAGAGGCTTCTGAGACGCAAGTTAACAATGCACACCTGGACGGTATCTCCAGGTGCAGTAGAGTGGTAATCTGGGAACCTCCTTACTCAGAATACTGCTACCTTCACACTCTCATAAGAATGCAGCTAGTTGAGAGCTGGCTTCTAGGCAAGCTTCCCTGTGAGAGCTGAGGACAGGGCAGAACCCTCCCGCATCCTGCCTGACTGTAGACGTACCTGCTAACCTCCTTATGTTAGTGGCTGGGATGGGTTGCGGGAAAAGCATGTGTAAGCATTGGTCCTGAACTCCCGTGTATCTGAGTTGAATACAGCGATTTCCAACATCCTTCTTCAATAGGAGTGTAGCTAGGTTCCAACTCCCATGTCCGAGTGGGTAGCAGACATCTGCCTCCAATGCATACACACTTCTGAGAGTTGAGCTTATGGCCTGTAACCCTACATCCTGCCTGCCGCTACCTTTCGCTTCCAAAAATCGTAGGCTCGCTGCTTGACGCAAGTGTTGGGAGAGGTAACTGGAATCTCCCGGCACACAAGACGAGTGCCTCCAAGCTCAATCAAGCGATTTCCTAGTAATTAGTGGGGTAGAATGGTGCTACATACTAAGTTCCATACGTGAGTATGTAGTTGAACGCCTTGTCCAAAAACATCTTACTTCTGAGAGTTGAGCTCACCCTCAGTCCCTCACAGTTCCACACTGCCTGCAGAGTGAGTTTCGCACGTCTTCACCAGAGACGTTTGCCAGAGGCTTCTGAGACGCAAGTTAACAATGCAGACCTGGAGGGTATCTCCAGGTCCAGTAGAGTGGTAACCTGGGAACCTCCTGTCTCAGAAACCTGCTACCTTCACCCTGCCATAAGAATGCAGCTAGTTGACAGCTGGCTTCAAGGCCTGCTTCCCTGTGAGAGCTAAGGACAGGGCACAACCCTCCCGCATCCTGCTTGACTGTAGAAGGAGCTGCTAACGTCCTCATGTTAGTGGCAAGGAAACGTTGTGAGAAAAGCATGTGGAATCGTTTTGCCTGAACCCACGTGTATCTGAGTTGAATACAGCGATTTCCAAAGTCCTTCTTCATCAGAGTGTAGCTAGGTTCCCACTCGCATGTCCGAGTGGGTAGCAGACATCTGCCTCCCATGTATACACACTTCTGAGAGTTGAGCTTATGGCCTGTAAGCCTACCTCCTGCCTGTAGCTACCTTTCGCTTCCAAAAGGCCTAGGCTCGCTGCTTCACCGAAGTGTTGGGAGAGGTAACTGGAATCTCCCGGCACACAAGACTAGTGCCACCAAGCTCAATCCAGCGATTTCCCAGTAATTCCTGGGGTAGACTGGTGCTACATACTAAGTTCCATATGTCAGAAGGTAGCTGAACGCCTTGTCCAAAATCATCTTACTGCTGAGAGTTGAGCTCACCCTCAGTCCCTCACAGTTCCACACTGCCTGCAGAGTGAGTTTCCCACGTCTTCACCAGAGACTTTTGCCAGAGGCTTCTGAGACGCAAGTTAACAATGCACACCTGGACGGTATCTCCAGGTGCAGTAGAGTGGTAATCTGGGAACCTCCTTACTCAGAATACTGCTACCTTCACACTGTCATAAGAATGCAGCTAGTTGAGAGCTGGCTTCTAGGCAAGCTTCCCTGTGAGAGCTGAGGACAGGGCAGAACCCTCCCGCATCCTGCCTGACTGTAGACGTACCTGCTAACCTCCTTATGTTAGTGGCTGGGATGGGTTGCGGGAAAAGCATGTGTAAGCATTGGGCCTGAACTCCCGTGTATCTGAGTTGAATACAGCGATTTCCAACATCCTTCTTCAATAGGAGTGTAGCTAGGTTCCAACTCCCATGTCCGAGTGGGTAGCAGACATCTGCCTCCCATGCATACACACTTCTGAGAGTTGAGCTTATGGCCTGTAACCCTACATCCTGCCTGCCGCTACCTTTCGCTTCCAAAAGGCCTAGGCTCGCTGCTTGACGCAAGTGTTGGGAGAGGTAACTGGAATCTCCCGGCACACAAGACGAGTGCCTCCAAGCTCAATCAAGCGATTTCCTAGTAATTCCTGGGGTAGACTGGTGCTACATACTAAGTTCCATACGTGAGTATGTAGTTGAACGCCTTGTCCAAAAACATCTTACTTCTGAGAGTTGAGCTCACCCTCAGTCCCTCACAGTTCCACACTGCCTGCAGAGTGAGTTTCGCACGTCTTCACCAGAGACGTTTGCCAGAGGCTTCTGAGACGCAAGTTAACAATGCAGAGCTGGAGGGTATCTCCAGGTCCAGTAGAGTGGTAACCTGGGAACCTCCTGTCTCAGAATCCTGCTACCTTCACCCTGCCATAAGAATGCAGCTAGTTGACAGCTGGCTTCAAGGCCTGCTTCCCTGTGAGAGCTAAGGACAGGGCACAACCCTCCCGCATCCTGCTTGACTGTAGAAGGAGCTGCTAACGTCCTCATGTTAGTGGCAGGGAAACGTTGTGAGAAAAGCATGTGGAATCGTTGTGCCTGAACCCACGTGTATCTGAGTTGATTACAGCGATTTCCAAAGTCCTTCTTCATCAGAGTGTAGCTAGGTTCCCACTCGCATGTCCGAGTGGGTAGCAGACATCTGCCTCCCATGTATACACACTTCTGAGAGTTGAGCTTATGGCCTGTAAGCCTACCTCCTGCCTGTAGCTACCTTTCGCTTCCAAAAGGCCTAGGCTCGCTGCTTCACCGAAGTGTTGGGAGAGGTAACTGGAATCTCCCGGCACACAAGACTAGTGCCACCAAGCTCAATCCAGCGATTTCCCAGTAATTCCTGGGGTAGACTGGTGCTACATACTAAGTTCCATATGTCAGAAGGTAGCTGAACGCCTTGTCCAAAATCATCTTACTGCTGAGAGTTGAGCTCACCCTCAGTCCCTCACAGTTCCACACTGCCTGCAGAGTGAGTTTCCCACGTCTTCACCAGAGACTTTTGCCAGAGGCTTCTGAGACGCAAGTTAACAATGCACACCTGGACGGTATCTCCAGGTGCAGTAGAGTGGTAATCTGGGAACCTCCTTACTCAGAATACTGCTACCTTCACACTGTCATAAGAATGCAGCTAGTTGAGAGCTGGCTTCTAGGCAAGCTTCCCTGTGAGAGCTGAGGACAGGGCAGAACCCTCCCGCATCCTGCCTGACTGTAGACGTACCTGCTACCCTCCTTATGTTAGTGGCTGGGATGGGTTGCGGGAAAAGCATGTGTAAGCATTGGGCCTGAACTCCCGTGTATCTGAGTTGAATACAGCGATTTCCAACATCCTTCTTGAATAGGAGTGTAGCTAGGTTCCAACTCCCATGTCCGAGTGGGTAGCAGACATCTGCCTCCCATGCATACACACTTCTGAGAGTTGAGCTTATGGCCTGTAACCCTACATCCTGCCTGCCGCTACCTTTCGCTTCCAAAAATCGTAGGCTCGCTGCTTGACGCAAGTGTTGGGAGAGGTAACTGGAATCTCCCGGCACACAAGACGAGTGCCTCCAAGCTCAATCAAGCGATTTCCTAGTAATTCCTGGGGTAGACTGGTGCTACATACTAAGTTCCATACGTGAGTATGTAGTTGAACGCCTTGTCCAAAAACATCTTACTTCTCAGAGTTGAGCTCACCCTCAGTCCCTCACAGTTCCACACTGCCTGCAGAGTGAGTTTCGCACGTCTTCACCAGAGACGTTTGCCAGAGGCTTCTGAGACGCAAGTTAACAATGCAGACCTGGAGGGTATCTCCAGGTCCAGTAGAGTGGTAACCTGGGAACCTCCTGTCTCAGAATCCTGCTACATTCACCCTGCCATAAGAATGCAGCTAGTTGACAGCTGGCTTCAAGGCCTGCTTCCCTGTGAGAGCTAAGGACAGGGCACAACCCTCCCGCATCCTGCTTGACTGTAGAAGGAGCTGCTAACGTCCTCATGTTAGTGGCAGGGAAACGTAGTGAGAAAAGCATGTGGAATCGTTGTGCCTGAACCCACGTGTATCTGAGTTGAATACAGCGATTTCCAAAGTCCTTCTTCATCAGAGTGTAGCTAGGTTCCCACTCGCATGTCCGAGTGGGTAGCAGACATCTGCCTCCCATGTATACACACTTCTGAGAGTTGAGCTTATGGCCTGTAAGCCTACCTCCTGCCTGCAGCTACCTTTCGCTTCCAAAAGGCCTAGGCTCGCTGCTTCACCGAAGTGTTCGGAGAGGTAACTGGAATCTCCCGGCACACAAGACTAGTGCCACCAAGCTCAATCCAGCGATTTCCCTGTAATTCCTGGGGTAGACTGGTGCTACATACTAAGTTCCATATGTGAGAAAGTAGCTGAACGCCTTGTCCAAAATCATCTTACTGCTGAGAGTTGAGCTCACCCTCAGTCCCTCACAGTTCCACACTGCCTGCAGAGTGAGTTTCCCACGTCTTCACCAGAGACTTTTGCCAGAGGCTTCTGAGACGCAAGTTAACAATGCACACCTGGACGGTATCTCCAGGTGCAGTAGAGTGGTAATCTGGGAACCTCCTTACTCAGAATACTGCTACCTTCACACTGTCATAAGAATGCAGCTAGTTGAGAGCTGGCTTCTAGGCAAGCTTCCCTGTGAGAGCTGAGGACAGGGCAGAACCCTCCCGCATCCTGCCTGACTCTAGACGTACCTGCTAACCTCCTTATGTTAGTGGCTGGGATGGGTTGCGGGAAAAGCATGTGTAAGCATTGGGCCTGAACTCCCGTGTATCTGAGTTGAATACAGCGATTTCCAACATCCTTCTAAAATAGGAGTGTAGCTAGGTTCCTACTCCCATGTCCGAGGGGGTAGCAGACATCTGCCTCCCATGCATACACACTTCTGAGAGTTGAGCTTATGGCCTGTAACCCTACATCCTGCCTGCCGCTACCTTTCGCTTCCAAAAGGCCTAGGCTCGCTGCTTGACGCAAGTGTTGGGAGAGGTAACTGGAATCTCCCGGCACACAAGACGAGTGCCTCCAAGCTCAATCAAGCGATTTCCTAGTAATTCCTGGGGTAGACTGATGCTACATACTAAGTTCCATACGTGAGTATGTAGTTGAACGCCTTGTCCAAAAACATCTTACTTCTCAGAGTTGAGCTCACCCTCAGTCCCTCACAGTTCCACACTGCCTGCAGAGTGAGTTTCGCACGTCTTCACCAGAGACGTTTGCCAGAGGCTTCTGAGACGCAAGTTAACAATGCAGACCTGGAGGGTATCTCCAGGTGCAGTAGAGTGGTAACCTGGGAACCTCCTGTCTCAGAATCCTGCTACCTTCACCCTGCCATAAGAATGCAGCTAGTTGACAGCTGGCTTCAAGGCCTGCTTCCCTGTGAGAGCTAAGGACAGGGCACAACCCTCCCGCATCCTGCTTGACTGTAGAAGGCGCTGCTAACGTCCTCATGTTAGTGGCAAGGAAACGTTGTGAGAAAAGCATGTGGAATCGTTGTGCCTGAACCCACGTGTATCTGAGTTGAATACAGCGATTTCCAAAGTCGTTCTTCATCAGAGTGTAGCTAGGTTCCCACTCGCATGTCCGAGTGGGTAGCAGACATCTGCCTCCCATGTATACACACTTCTGAGAGTTGAGCTTATGGCCTGTAAGCCTACCTCCTGCCTGTAGCTACCTTTCGCTTCCAAAAGGCCTAGGCTCGCTGCTTCACCGAAGTGTTGGGAGAGGTAACTGGAATCTCCCGGCACACAAGACTAGTGCCACCAAGCTCAATCCAGCGATTTCCCAGTAATTCCTGGGGTAGACTGGTGCTACATACTAAGTTCCATATGTCAGAAGGTAGCTGAACGCCTTGTCCAAAATCATCTTACTGCTGAGAGTTGAGCTCACCCTCAGTCCCTCACAGTTCCACACTGCCTGCAGAGTGAGTTTCCCACGTCTTCACCAGAGACTTTTGCCAGAGGCTTCTGAGACGCAAGTTAACAATGCACACCTGGACGGTATCTCCAGGTGCAGTAGAGTGGTAATCTGGGAACCTCCTTACTCAGAATACTGCTACCTTCACACTGTCATAAGAATGCAGCTAGTTGAGAGCTGGCTTCTAGGCAAGCTTCCCTGTGAGAGCTGAGGACAGGGCAGAACCCTCCCGCATCCTGCCTGACTGTAGACGTACCTGCTAACCTCCTTATGTTAGTGGCTGGGATGGGTTGCGGGAAAAGCATGTGTAAGCATTGGGCCTGAACTCCCGTGTATCTGAGTTGAATACAGCGATTTCCAACATCCTTCTTCAATAGGAGTGTAGCTAGGTTCCAACTCCCATGTCCGAGTGGGTAGCAGACATCTGCCTCCCATGCATACACACTTCTGAGAGTTGAGCTTCTGGCCTGTAACCCTACATCCTGCCTGCCGCTACCTTTCGCTTCCAAAAGGCCTAGGCTCGCTGCTTGACGCAAGTGTTGGGAGAGGTAACTGGAATCTCCCGGCACACAAGACGAGTGCCTCCAAGCTCAATCAAGCGATTTCCTAGTAATTCCTGGGGTAGACTGGTGCTACATACTAAGTTCCATACGTGAGTATGTAGTTGAACGCCTTGTCCAAAAACATCTTACTTCTGAGAGTTGAGCTCAGCCTCAGTCCCTCACAGTTCCACACTGCCTGCAGAGTGAGTTTCGCACGTCTTCACCAGAGACGTTTGCCAGAGGCTTCTGAGACGCAAGTTAACAATGCAGACCTGGAGGGTATCTCCAGGTCCAGTAGAGTGGTAACCTGGGAACCTCCTGTCTCAGAATCCTGCTACCTTCACCCTGCCATAAGAATGCAGCTAGTTGACAGCTGGCTTCAAGGCCTGCTTCCCTGTGAGAGCTAAGGACAGGGCACAACCCTCCCGCATCCTGCTTGACTGTAGAAGGAGCTGCTAACGTCCTCATGTTAGTGGCAGGGAAACGTTGTGAGAAAAGCATGTGGAATCGTTGTGCCTGAACCCACGTGTATCTGAGTTGAATACAGCGATTTCCAAAGTCCTTCTTCATCAGAGTGTAGCTAGGTTCCCACTCGCATGTCCGAGTGGGTAGCAGACATCTGCCTCCCATGTATACACACTTCTGAGAGTTGAGCTTATGGCCTGTAAGCCTACCTCCTGCCTGTAGCTACCTTTCGCTTCCAAAAGGCCTAGGCTCGCTGCTTCACCGAAGTGTTGGGAGAGGTAACTGGAATCTCCCGGCACACAAGACTAGTGCCACCAAGCTCAATCCAGCGATTTCCCAGTAATTCCTGGGGTAGACTGGTGCTACATACTAAGTTCCATATGTCAGAAGGTAGCTGAACGCCTTGTCCAAAATCATCTTACTGCTGAGAGTTGAGCTCACCCTCAGTCCCTCACAGTTCCACACTGCCTGCAGAGTGAGTTTCCCACGTCTTCACCAGAGACTTTTGCCAGAGGCTTCTGAGACGCAAGTTAACAATGCACACCTGGACGGTATCTCCAGGTGCAGTAGAGTGGTAATCTGGGAACCTCCTTACTCAGAATACTGCTACCTTCACACTGTCATAAGAATGCAGCTAGTTGAGAGCTGGCTTCTAGGCAAGCTTCCCTGTGAGAGCTGAGGACAGGGCAGAACCCTCCCGCATCCTGCCTGACTGTAGACGTACCTGCTACCCTCCTTATGTTAGTGGCTGGGATGGGTTGCGGGAAAAGCATGTGTAAGCATTGGGCCTGAACTCCCGTGTATCTGAGTTGAATACAGCGATTTCCAACATCCTTCTTCAATAGGAGTGTAGCTAGGTTCCAACTCCCATGTCCGAGTGGGTAGCAGACATCTGCCTCCCATGCATACACACTTCTGAGAGTTGAGCTTATGGCCTGTAACCCTACATCCTGCCTGCCGCTACCTTTCGCTTCCAAAAGGCCTAGGCTCGCTGCTTGACGCAAGTGTTGGGAGAGGTAACTGGAATCTCCCGGCACACAAGACGAGTGCCTCCAAGCTCAATCAAGCGATTTCCTAGTAATTCCTGGGGTAGACTGGTGCTACATACTAAGTTCCATACGTGAGTATGTAGTTGAACGCCTTGTCCAAAAACATCTTACTTCTCAGAGTTGAGCTCACCCTCAGTCCCTCACAGTTCCACACTGCCTGCAGAGTGAGTTTCGCACGTCTTCACCAGAGACGTTTGCCAGAGGCTTCTGAGACGCAAGTTAACAATGCAGACCTGGAGGGTATCTCCAGGTCCAGTAGAGTGGTAACCTGGGAACCTCCTGTCTCAGAATCCTGCTACCTTCACCCTGCCATAAGAATGCAGCTAGTTGACAGCTGGCTTCAAGGCCTGCTTCCCTGTGAGAGCTAAGGACAGGGCACAACCCTCCCGCATCCTGCTTGACTGTAGAAGGAGCTGCTAACGTCCTCATGTTAGTGGCAGGGAAACGTAGTGAGAAAAGCATGTGGAATCGTTGTGCCTGAACCCACGTGTATCTGAGTTGAATACAGCGATTTCCAAAGTCCTTCTTCATCAGAGTGTAGCTAGGTTCCCACTCGCATGTCCGAGTGGGTAGCAGACATCTGCCTCCCATGTATACACACTTCTGAGAGTTGAGCTTATGGCCTGTAAGCCTACCTCCTGCCTGCAGCTACCTTTCGCTTCCAAAAGGCCTAGGCTCGCTGCTTCACCGAAGTGTTCGGAGAGGTAACTGGAATCTCCCGGCACACAAGACTAGTGCCACCAAGCTCAATCCAGCGATTTCCCTGTAATTCCTGGGGTAGACTGGTGCTACATACTAAGTTCCATATGTGAGAAAGTAGCTGAACGCCTTGTCCAAAATCATCTTACTGCTGAGAGTTGAGCTCACCCTCAGTCCCTCACAGTTCCACACTGCCTGCAGAGTGAGTTTCCCACGTCTTCACCAGAGACTTTTGCCAGAGGCTTCTGAGACGCAAGTTAACAATGCACACCTGGACGGTATCTCCAGGTGCAGTAGAGTGGTAATCTGGGAACCTCCTTACTCAGAATACTGCTACCTTCACACTGTCATAAGAATGCAGCTAGTTGAGAGCTGGCTTCTAGGCAAGCTTCCCTGTGAGAGCTGAGGACAGGGCAGAACCCTCCCGCATCCTGCCTGACTGTAGACGTACCTGCTAACCTCCTTATGTTAGTGGCTGGGATGGGTTGCGGGAAAAGCATGTGTAAGCATTGGGCCTGAACTCCCGTGTATCTGAGTTGAATACAGCGATTTCCAACATCCTTCTAAAATAGGAGTGTAGCTAGGTTCCTACTCCCATGTCCGAGTGGGTAGCAGACATCTGCCTCCCATGCATACACACTTCTGAGAGTTGAGCTTATGGCCTGTAACCCTACATCCTGCCTGCCGCTACCTTTCGCTTCCAAAAGGCCTAGGCTCGCTGCTTGACGCAAGTGTTGGGAGAGGTAACTGGAATCTCCCGGCACACAAGACGAGTGCCTCCAAGCTCAATCAAGCGATTTCCTAGTAATTCCTGGGGTAGACTGGTGCTACATACTAAGTTCCATACGTGAGTATGTAGTTGAACGCCTTGTCCAAAAACATCTTACTTCTCAGAGTTGAGCTCACCCTCAGTCCCTCACAGTTCCACACTGCCTGCAGAGTGAGTTTCGCACGTCTTCACCAGAGACGTTTGCCAGAGGCTTCTGAGACGCAAGTTAACAATGCAGACCTGGAGGGTATCTCCAGGTGCAGTAGAGTGGTAACCTGGGAACCTCCTGTCTCAGAATCCTGCTACCTTCACCCTGCCATAAGAATGCAGCTAGTTGACAGCTGGCTTCAAGGCCTGCTTCCCTGTGAGAGCTAAGGACAGGGCACAACCCTCCCGCATCCTGCTTGACTGTAGAAGGCGCTGCTAACGTCCTCATGTTAGTGGCAAGGAAACGTTGTGAGAAAAGCATGTGGAATCGTTGTGCCTGAACCCACGTGTATCTGAGTTGAATACAGCGATTTCCAAAGTCCTTCTTCATCAGAGTGTAGCTAGGTTCACACTCGCATGTCCGACTGGGTAGCAGACATCTGCCTCCCATGTATACACACTTCTGAGAGTTGAGCTTATGGCCTGTAAGCCTACCTCCTGCCTGTAGCTACCTTTCGCTTCCAAAAGGCCTAGGCTCGCTGCTTCACCGAAGTGTTCGTAGAGGTAACTGGAATCTCCCGGCACACAAGACTAGTGCCACCAAGCTCAATCCAGCGATTTCCCAGTAATTCCTGGGGTAGACTGGTGCTACATACTAAGTTCCATATGTCAGAAGGTAGCTGAACGCCTTGTCCAAAATCATCTTACTGCTGAGAGTTGAGCTCACCCTCAGTCCCTCACAGTTCCACACTGCCTGCAGAGTGAGTTTCCCACGTCTTCACCAGAGACTTTTGCCAGAGGCTTCTGAGACGCAAGTTAACAATGCACACCTGGACGGTATCTCCAGGTGCAGTAGAGTGGTAATCTGGGAACCTCCTTACTCAGAATACTGCTACCTTCACACTGTCATAAGAATGCAGCTAGTTGAGACCTGGCTTCTAGGCAAGCTTCCCTGTGAGAGCTAAGGACAGGGCAGAACTCTCCCGCATCCTGCCTGACTGTAGACGTACCTGCAAACCTCCTTATGTTAGTGGCTGGGATGGGTTGAGGGAAAAGCATGTGTAAGCATTGGGCCTGAACTCCCGTGTATCTGAGTTGAATACAGCGATTTCCAACATCCTTCTTCAATAGGAGTGTAGCTAGGTTCCAACTCCCATGTCCGAGTGGGCAGCAGACATCTGCCTCCCATGCATACACACTTCTGAGAGTTGAGCTTATGGCCTGTAACCCTACATCCTGCCTGCCGCTACCTTTCGATTCCAAAAGGCCTAGGCTCGCTGCTTGACGCAAGTGTTGGGAGAGGTAACTGGAATCTCCCGGCACACAAGACGAGTGCCTCCAAGCTGAATCAAGCGATTTCCTAGTAATTCCTGGGGTAGACTGGTGCTACATACTAAGTTCCATACGTGAGTATGTAGTTGAACGCCTTGTCCAAAAACATCTCACTTCTGAGAGTTGAGCTCACCCTCAGTCCCTCACAGTTCCACACTGCCTGCAGAGTGAGTTTCGCACGTCTTCACCAGAGACGTTTGCCAGAGGCTTCTGAGACGCAAGTTAACAATGCAGACCTGGAGGGTATCTCCAGGTCCAGTAGAGTGGTAACCTGGGAACCTCCTGTCTCAGAATCCTGCTACCTTCACCCTGCCATAAGAATGCAGCTTGTTGACAGCTGGCTTCAAGGCCTGCTTCCCTGTGAGAGCTAAGGACAGGGCACAACCCTCCCGCATCCTGCTTGACTCTAGAAGGAGCTGCTAACGTCCTCATGTTAGTGGCAGGGAAACGTTGTGAGAAAAGCATGTGGAATCGTTGTGCCTGAACCCACGTGTATCTGAGTTGAATACAGCGATTTCCAAAGTCCTTCTTCATCAGAGTGTAGCTAGGTTCCCACTCGCATGTCCGAGTGGGTAGCAGACATCTGCCTCCCATGTATACACACTTCTGAGAGTTGAGCTTATGGCCTGTAAGCCTACCTCCTGCCTGCAGCTACCTTTCGCTTCCAAAAGGCCTAGGCTCGCTGCTTCACCGAAGTGTTGGGAGAGGTAACTGGAATCTCCCGGCACACAAGACTAGTGCCACCAAGCTCAATCCAGCGATTTCCCAGTAATTCCTGGGGTAGACTGGTGCTACATACTAAGTTCCATATGTGAGAAGGTAGCTGAACGCCTTGTCCAAAATCATCTTACTGCTGAGAGTTGAGCTCACCCTCAGTCCCTCACAGTTCCACACTGCCTGCAGAGTGAGTTTCCCACGTCTTCACCAGAGACTTTTGCCAGAGGCTTCTGAGACGCAAGTTAACAATGCACACCTGGACGGTATCTCCAGGTGCAGTAGAGTGGTAATCTGGGAACCTCCTTACTCAGAATACTGCTACCTTCACACTGTCATAAGAATGCAGCTAGTTGAGAGCTGGATTCTAGGCAAGCTTCCCTGTGAGAGCTGAGGACAGGGCAGAACCCTCCCGCATCCTGCCTGACTGTAGACGTACCTGCTAACCTCCTTATGTTAGTGGCTGGGATGGGTTGCGGGAAAAGCATGTGTAAGCATTGGGCCTGAACTCCCGTGTATCTGAGTTGAATACAGCGATTTCCAACATCCTTCTTCAATAGGAGTGTAGCTAGGTTCCAACTCCCATGTCCGAGTGGGCAGCAGACATCTGCCTCCCATGCATACACACTTCTGAGAGTTGAGCTTCTGGCCTGTAACCCTACATCCTGCCTGCCGCTACCTTTCGCTTCCAAAAGGCCTAGGCTCGCTGCTTGACACAAGTGTTGGGAGAGGTAACTGGAATCTCCCGGCACACAAGACGAGTGCCTCCAAGCTCAATCAAGCGATTTCCTAGTAATTCCTGTGGTAGACTGGTGCTACATACTAAGTTTCATACGTGAGTATGTAGTTGAACGCCTTGTCCAAAAACATCTTACTTCTCAGAGTTGAGCTCACCCTCAGTCCCTCACAGTTCCACACTGCCTGCAGAGTGAGTTTCGCACGTCTTCACCAGAGACGTTTGCCAGAGGCTTCTGAGACGCAAGTTAACAATGCAGACCTGGAGGGTATCTCCAGGTCCAGTAGAGTGGTAACCTGGGAACCTCCTGTCTCAGAATCCTGCTACCTTCACCCTGCCATAAGAATGCAGCTAGTTGACAGCTGGCTTCAAGGCCTGCTTCCTGTGAGAGCTAAGGACAGGGCACAACCCTCCCGCATCCTGCTTGACTGTAGAAGGCGCTGCTAACGTCCTCATGTTAGTGGCAGGGAAACGTTGTGAGAAAAGCATGTGGAATCGTTGTGCCTGAACCCACGTGTATCTGAGTTGAATACAGCGATTTCCAAAGTCCTTCTTCATCAGAGTGTAGCTAGGTTCCCACTCGCATGTCCGAGTGGGTAGCAGACATCTGCCTCCCATGTATACACACTTCTGAGAGTTGAGCTTATGGCCTGTAAGCCTACCTCCTGCCTGCAGCTACCTTTCGCTTCCAAAAGGCCTAGGCTCGCTGCTTCACCGAAGTGTTGGGAGAGGTAACTTGAATCTCCCGGCACACAAGACTAGTGCCACCAAGCTCAATCCAGCGATTTCCCAGTAATTCCTGGGGTAGACTGGTGCTACATACTAAGTTCCATATGTGAGAAGGTAGCTGAACGCCTTGTCCAAAATCATCTTACTGCTGAGAGTTGAGCTCACCCTCAGTCCCTCACAGTTCCACACTGCCTGCAGAGTGAGTTTCCCACGTCTTCACCAGAGACTTTTGACAGAGGCTTCTGAGACGCAAGTTAACAATGCACACCTGGACGGTATCTCCAGGTGCAGTAGAGTGGTAATCTGGGAACCTCCTTACTCAGAATACTGCTACCTTCACACTGTCAGAAGAATGCAGCTAGTTGAGAGCTGGCTTCAAGGCCTGCTTCCCTGTGAGAGCTAAGGACAGGGCACAACCCTCCCGCATCCTGCTTGACTGTAGAAGGAGCTGCTAACGTCCTCATGTTAGTGGCAGGGAAACGTTGTGAGAAAAGCATGTGGAATCGTTGTGCCTGAACCCACGTGTATCTGAGTTGAATACAGCGATTTCCAAAGTCCTTCTTCATCAGAGTGTAGCAAGGTTCCCACTCGCATGTCCGAGTGGGTAGCAGACATCTGCCTCCCATGTATACACACTTCTGAGAGTTGAGCTTATGGCCTGTAAGCCTACCTCCTGCCTGCAGCTACCTTTCGCTTCCAAAAGGTCTAGGCTCGCTGCTTCACCGAAGTGTTGGGAGAGTTAACTGGAATCTCCCGGCACACAAGACTAGTGCCACCAAGCTCAATCCAGCGATTTCCCAGTAATTCCTGGGGTAGACTGGTGCTACATACTAAGTTCCATATGTGAGAAGGTAGCTGAACGCCTTGTCCAAAATCATCTTACTGCTGAGAGTTGAGCTCACCCTCAGTCCCTCACAGTTCCACACTGCCTGCAGAGTGAGTTTCCCACGTCTTCACCAGAGACTTTTGCCAGAGGCTTCTGAGACGCAAGTTAACAATGCACACCTGGACGGTATCTCCAGGTGCAGTAGAGTGGTAATCTGGGAACCTCCTTACTCAGAATACTGCTACCTTCACACTGTCATAAGAATGCAGCTAGTTGAGAGCTGGCTTCTAGGCAAGCTTCCCTGTGAGAGCTGAGGACAGGGCAGAACCCTCCCGCATCCTGCCTGACTGTAGACGTACCTGCTAACCTCCTTATGTTAGTGGCTGGGATGGGTTGAGGGAAAAGCATGTGTAAGCAATGGGCCTGAACTCCCGTGTATCTGAGTTGAATACAGCGATTTCCAACATCCTTCTTCAATAGGAGTGTAGCTAGGTTCCAACTCCCATGTCCGAGTGGGCAGCAGACATCTGCCTCCCATGCATACACACTTCTGAGAGTTGAGCTTATGGCCTGTAACCCTACATCCTGCCTGCCGCTACCTTTCGCTTCCAAAAGGCCTAGGCTCGCTGCTTGACGCAAGTGTTGGGAGAGGTAAATGGAATCTCCCGGCACACAAGACGAGTGCCTCCAAGCTCAATCAAGCGATTTCCTAGTAATTCCTGGGGTAGACTGGTGCTACATACTAAGTTCCATACGTGAGTATGTAGTTGAACGCCTTGTCCAAAAACATCTTACTTCTGAGAGTTGAGCTCACCCTCAGTCCCTCACAGTTCCACACTGCCTGCAGAGTGAGTTTCGCACGTCTTCACCAGAGACGTTTGCCAGAGGCTTCTGAGACGCAAGTTAACAATGCAGACCTGGAGGGTATCTCCAGGTCCAGTAGAGTGGTAACCTGGGAACCTCCTGTCTCAGAATACTGCTACCTTCACCCTGCCATAAGAATGCAGCTAGTTGACAGCTGGCTTCAAGGCCTGCTTCCCTGTGAGAGCTAAGGACAGGGCACAACCCTCCCGCATCCTGCTTGACTGTAGAAGGCGCTGCTAACGTCCTCATGTTAGTGGCAAGGAAACGTTGTGAGAAAAGCATGTGGAATCGTTGTGCCTGAACCCACGTGTATCTGAGTTGAATACAGCGATTTCCAAAGTCCTTCTTCATCAGAGTGTAGCTAGGTTCCCACTCGCATGTCCGAGTGGGTAGCAGACATCTGCCTCCCATGTATACACACTTCTGAGAGTTGAGCTTATGGCCTGTAAGCCTACCTCCTGCCTGTAGCTACCTTTCGCTTCCAAAAGGCCTAGGCTCGCTGCTTCACCGAAGTGTTGGGAGAGGTAACTGGAATCTCCCGGCACACAAGACTAGTGCCACCAAGCTCAATCCAGCGATTTCCCAGTAATTCCTGGGGTAGACTGGTGCTACATACTAAGTTCCATATGTCAGAAGGTAGCTGAACGCCTTGTCCAAAATCATCTTACTGCTGAGAGTTGAGCTCACCCTCAGTCCCTCACAGTTCCACACTGCCTGCAGAGTGAGTTTCCCACGTCTTCACCAGAGACTTTTCCCAGAGGCTTCTGAGACGCAAGTTAACAATGCACACCTGGACGGTATCTCCAGGTGCAGTAGAGTGGTAATCTGGGAACCTCCTTACTCAGAATACTGCTACCTTCACACTGTCATAAGAATGCAGCTAGTTGAGAGCTGGCTTCTAGGCAAGCTTCCCTGTGAGAGCTGAGGACAGGGCAGAACCCTCCCGCATCCTGCCTGTCTGTAGACGTACCTGCTAACCTCCTTATGTTAGTGGCTGGGATGGGTTGAGGGAAAAGCATGTGTAAGCATTGGGCCTGAACTCCCGTGTATCTGAGTTGAATACAGCGATTTCCAACATCCTTCTTCAATAGGAGTGTAGCTAGGTTCCAACTCCCATGTCCGAGTGGGTAGCAGACATCTGCCTCCCATGCATACACACTTCTGAGAGTTGAGCTTATGGCCTGTAACCCTACATCCTGCCTGCCGCTACCTTTCGCTTCCAAAAGGCCTAGGCTCGCTGCTTGACGCAAGTGTTGGGAGAGGTAACTGGAATCTCCCGGCACACAAGACGAGTGCCTCCAAGCTCAATCAAGCGATTTCCTAGTAATTCCTGGGGTAGACTGGTGCTACATACTAAGTTCCATACGTGAGTATGTAGTTGAACGCCTTGTCCAAAAACATCTTACTTCTCAGAGTTGAGCTCACCCTCAGTCCCTCACAGTTCCACACTGCCTGCAGAGTGAGTTTCGCACGTCTTCACCAGAGACGTTTGCCAGAGGCTTCTGAGACGCAAGTTAACAATGCAGACCTGGAGGGTATCTCCAGGTCCAGTAGAGTGGTAACCTGGGAACCTCCTGTCTCAGAATCCTGCTACCTTCACCCTGCCATAAGAATGCAGCTAGTTGACAGCTGGCTTCAAGGCCTGCTTCCCTGTGAGAGCTAAGGACAGAGCACAACCCTCCCGCATCCTGCTTGACTGTAGAAGGAGCTGCTAACGTCCTCATGTTAGTGGCAGGGAAACGTAGTGAGAAAAGCATGTGGAATCGTTGTGCCTGAACCCACGTGTATCTGAGTTGAATACAGCGATTTCCAAAGTCCTTCTTCATCAGAGTGTAGCTAGGTTCCCACTCGCATGTCCGAGTGGGTAGCAGACATCTGCCTCCCATGTATACACACTTTTGAGAGTTGAGCTTATGGCCTGTAAGCCTACCTCCTGCCTGCAGCTACCTTTCGCTTCCAAAAGGCCTAGGCTCGCTGCTTCACCGAAGTGTTCGGAGAGGTAACTGGAATCTCCCGGCACACAAGACTAGTGCCACCAAGCTCAATCCAGCGATTTCCCAGTAATTCCTGGGGTAGACTGGTGCTACATACTAAGTTCCATATGTGAGAAGGTAGCTGAACGCCTTGTCCAAAATCATCTTACTGCTGAGAGTTGAGCTCACCCTCAGTCCCTCACAGTTCCACACTGCCTGCAGAGTGAGTTTCCCACGTCTTCACCAGAGACTTTTGCCAGAGGCTTCTGAGACGCAAGTTAACAATGCACACCTGGACGGTATCTCCAGGTGCAGTAGAGTGGTAATCTGGGAACCTCCTTACTCAGAATACTGCTACCTTCACACTGTCATAAGAATGCAGCTAGTTGAGAGCTGGCTTCTAGGCAAGCTTCCCTGTGAGAGCTGAGGACAGGGCAGAACCCTCCCGCATCCTGCCTGACTGTAGACGTACCTGCTAACCTCCTTATGTTAGTGGTTGGGATGGGTTGCGGGAAAAGCATGTGTAAGCATTGGGCCTGAACTCCCGTGTATCTGAGTTGAATACAGCGATTTCCAACATCCTTCTTCAATAGGAGTGTAGCTAGGTTCCTACTCCCATGTCCGAGTGGGCAGCAGACATCTGCCTCCCATGCATACACACTTCTGAGAGTTGAGCTTATGGCCTGTAACCCTACATCCTGCCTGCCGCTACCTTTCGCTTCCAAAAGGCCTAGGCTCGCTGCTTGACGCAAGTGTTGGGAGAGGTAACTGGAATCTCCCGGCACACAAGACGAGTGCCTCCAAGCTCAATCAAGCGATTTCCTAGTAATTCCTGGGGTAGACTGGTGCTACATACTAAGTTCCATACGTGAGTATGTAGTTGAACGCCTTGTCCAAAAACATCTTACTTCTGAGAGTTGAGCTCACCCTCAGTCCCTCACAGTTCCACACTGCCTGCAGAGTGAGTTTCGCACGTCTTCACCAGAGACGTTTGCCAGAGGCTTCTGAGACGCAAGTTAACAATGCAGACCTGGAGGGTATCTCCAGGTCCAGTAGAGTGGTAACCTGGGAACCTCCTGTCTCAGAATCCTGCTACCTTCACCCTGCCATAAGAATGCAGCTAGTTGACAGCTGGCTTCAAGGCCTGCTTCCCTGTGAGAGCTAAGGACAGGGCACAACCCTCCCGCATCCTGCTTGACTGTAGAAGGCGCTGCTAACGTCCTCATGTTAGTGGCAAGGAAACGTTGTGAGAAAAGCATGTGGAATCGTTGTGCCTGAACCCACGTGTATCTGAGTTGAATACAGCGATTTCCAAAGTCCTTCTTCATCAGAGTGTAGCTAGGTTCCCACTCGCATGTCCGAGTGGGTAGCAGACATCTGCCTCCCATGTATACACACTTCTGAGTGTTGAGCTTATGGCCTGTAAGCCTACCTCCTGCCTGTAGCTACCTTTCGCTTCCAAAAGGCCTAGGCTCGCTGCTTCACCGAAGTGTTGGGAGAGGTAACTGGAATCTCCCGGCACACAAGACTAGTGCCACCAAGCTCAATCCAGCGATTTCCCAGTAATTCCTGGGGTAGACTGGTGCTACATACTAAGTTCCATATGTCAGAAGGTAGCTGAACGCCTTGTCCAAAATCATCTTACTGCTGAGAGTTGAGCTCACCCTCAGTCCCTCACAGTTCCACACTGCCTGCAGAGTGAGTTTCCCACGTCTTCACCAGAGACTTTTCCCAGAGGCTTCTGAGACGCAAGTTAACAATGCACACCTGGACGGTATCTCCAGGTGCAGTAGAGTGGTAATCTGGGAACCTCCTTACTCAGAATACTGCTACCTTCACACTGTCATAAGAATGCAGCTAGTTGAGAGCTGGCTTCTAGGCAAGCTTCCCTGTGAGAGCTGAGGACAGGGCAGAACCCTCCCGCATCCTGCCTGACTGTAGACGTACCTGCTAACCTCCTTATGTTAGTGGCTGGGATGGGTTGCGGGAAAAGCATGTGTAAGCATTGGGCCTGAACTCCCGTGTATCTGAGTTGAATACAGCGATTTCCAACATCCTTCTTCAATAGGAGTGTAGCTAGGTTCCAACTCCCATGTCCGAGTGGGTAGCAGACATCTGCCTCCCATGCATACACACTTCTGAGAGTTGAGCTTATGGCCTGTAACCCTACATCCTGCCTGCCGCTACCTTTCGCTTCCAAAAGGCCTAGGCTCGCTGCTTGACGCAAGTGTTGGGAGAGGTAACTGGAATCTCCCGGCACACAAGACGAGTGCCTCCAAGCTCAATCAAGCGATTTCCTAGTAATTCCTGGGGTAGACTGGTGCTACATACTAAGTTCCATACGTGAGTATGTAGTTGAACGCCTTGTCCAAAAACATCTTACTTCTCAGAGTTGAGCTCACCCTCAGTCCCTCACAGTTCCACACTGCCTGCAGAGTGAGTTTCGCACGTCTTCACCAGAGACGTTTGCCAGAGGCTTCTGAGACGCAAGTTAACAATGCAGACCTGGAGGGTATCTCCAGGTCCAGTAGAGTGGTAACCTGGGAACCTCCTGTCTCAGAATCCTGCTACCTTCACCCTGCCATAAGAATGCAGCTAGTTGACAGCTGGCTTCAAGGCCTGCTTCCCTGTGAGAGCTAAGGACAGAGCACAACCCTCCCGCATCCTGCTTGACTGTAGAAGGAGCTGCTAACGTCCTCATGTTAGTGGCAGGGAAACGTAGTGAGAAAAGCATGTGGAATCGTTGTGCCTGAACCCACGTGTATCTGAGTTGAATACAGCGATTTCCAAAGTCCTTCTTCATCAGAGTGTAGCTAGGTTCCCACTCGCATGTCCGAGTGGGTAGCAGACATCTGCCTCCCATGTATACACACTTTTGAGAGTTGAGCTTATGGCCTGTAAGCCTACCTCCTGCCTGCAGCTACCTTTCGCTTCCAAAAGGCCTAGGCTCGCTGCTTCACCGAAGTGTTCGGAGAGGTAACTGGAATCTCCCGGCACACAAGACTAGTGCCACCAAGCTCAATCCAGCGATTTCCCAGTAATTCCTGGGGTAGACTGGTGCTACATACTAAGTTCCATATGTGAGAAGGTAGCTGAACGCCTTGTCCAAAATCATCTTACTGCTGAGAGTTGAGCTCACCCTCAGTCCCTCACAGTTCCACACTGCCTGCAGAGTGAGTTTCCCACGTCTTCACCAGAGACTTTTGCCAGAGGCTTCTGAGACGCAAGTTAACAATGCACACCTGGACGGTATCTCCAGGTGCAGTAGAGTGGTAATCTGGGAACCTCCTTACTCAGAATACTGCTACCTTCACACTGTCATAAGAATGCAGCTAGTTGAGAGCTGGCTTCTAGGCAAGCTTCCCTGTGAGAGCTGAGGACAGGGCAGAACCCTCCCGCATCCTGCCTGACTGTAGACGTACCTGCTAACCTCCTTATGTTAGTGGTTGGGATGGGTTGCGGGAAAAGCATGTGTAAGCATTGGGCCTGAACTCCCGTGTATCTGAGTTGAATACAGCGATTTCCAACATCCTTCTTCAATAGGAATGTAGCTAGGTTCCTACTCCCATGTCCGAGTGGGCAGCAGACATCTGCCTCCCATGCATACACACTTCTGAGAGTTGAGCTTATGGCCTGTAACCCTACATCCTGCCTGCCGCTACCTTTCGCTTCCAAAAGGCCTAGGCTCGCTGCTTGACGCAAGTGTTGGGAGAGGTAACTGGAATCTCCCGGCACACAAGACGAGTGCCTCCAAGCTCAATCAAGCGATTTCCTAGTAATTCCTGGGGTAGACTGGTGCTACATACTAAGTTCCATACGTGAGTATGTAGTTGAACGCCTTGTCCAAAAACATCTTACTTCTGAGAGTTGAGCTCACCCTCAGTCCCTCACAGTTCCACACTGCCTGCAGAGTGAGTTTCGCACGTCTTCACCAGAGACGTTTGCCAGAGGCTTCTGAGACGCAAGTTAACAATGCAGACCTGGAGGGTATCTCCAGGTCCAGTAGAGTGGTAACCTGGGAACCTCCTGTCTCAGAATCCTGCTACCTTCACCCTGCCATAAGAATGCAGCTAGTTGACAGCTGGCTTCAAGGCCTGCTTCCCTGTGAGAGCTAAGGACAGGGCACAACCCTCCCGCATCCTGCTTGACTGTAGAAGGAGCTGCTAACGTCCTCATGTTAGTGGCAGGGAAACGTAGTGAGAAAAGCATGTGGAATCGTTGTGCCTGAACCCACGTGTATCTGAGTTGAATACAGCGATTTCCAAAGTCCTTCTTCATCAGAGTGTAGCTAGGTTCCCACTCGCATGTCCGAGTGGGTAGCAGACATCTGCCTCCCATGTATACACACTTCTGAGAGTTGAGCTTATGGCCTGTAAGCCTACCTCCTGCCTGCAGCTACCTTTCGCTTCCAAAAGGCCTAGGCTCGCTGCTTCACCGAAGTGTTGGGAGAGGTAACTGGAATCTCCCGGCACACAAGACTAGTGCCACCAAGCTCAATCCAGCGATTTCCCAGTAATTCCTGGGGTAGACTGGTGCTACATACTAAGTTCCATATGTGAGAAGGTAGCTGAACGCCTTGTCCAAAATCATCTTACTGCTGAGAGTTGAGCTCACCCTCAGTCCCTCACAGTTCCACACTGCCTGCAGAGTGAGTTTCCCACGTCTTCACCAGAGACTTTTGCCAGAGGCTTCTGAGACGCAAGTTAACAATGCACACCTGGACAGTATCTCCAGGTGCAGTAGAGTGGTAATCTGGGAACCTCCTTACTCAGAATACTGCTACCTTCACACTGTCATAAGAATGCAGCTAGTTGAGAGCTGGCTTCTAGGCAAGCTTCCCTGTGAGAGCTGAGGACAGGGCAGAACCCTCCCGCATCCTGCCTGACTGTAGACGTACCTGCTAACCTCCTTATGTTAGTGGCTGGGATGGGTTGCGGGAAAAGCATGTGTAAGCATTGGGCCTGAACTCCCGTGTATCTGAGTTGAATACAGCGATTTCCAACATCCTTCTTCAATAGGAGTGTAGCTAGGTTCCAACTCCCATGTCCGAGTGGGTAGCAGACATCTGCCTCCCATGCATACACACTTCTGAGAGTTGAGCTTCTGGCCTGTAACCCTACATCCTGCCTGCCGCTACCTTTCGCTTCCAAAAGGCCTAGGCTCGCTGCTTGACGCAAGTGTTGGGAGAGGTAACTGGAATCTCCCGGCACACAAGACGAGTGCCTCCAAGCTCAATCAAGCGATTTCCTAGTAATTCCTGGGGTAGACTGGTGCTACATACTAAGTTCCATACGTGAGTAGGTAGTTGAACGCCTTGTCCAAAAACATCTTACTTCTCAGAGTTGAGCTCACCCTCAGTCCCTCACAGTTCCACACTGCCTGCAGAGTGAGTTTCGCACGTCTTCACCAGAGACGTTTGCCAGAGGCTTCTGAGACGCAAGTTAACAATGCAGACCTGGAGGGTATCTCCAGGTCCAGTAGAGTGGTAACCTGGGAACCTCCTGTCTCAGAATCCTGCTACCTTCACCCTGCCATAAGAATGCAGCTAGTTGACAGCTGGCTTCAAGGCCTGCTTCCCTGTGAGAGCTAAGGACAGGGCACAACCCTCCCGCATCCTGCTTGACTGTAGAAGGCGCTGCTAACGTCCTCATGTTAGTGGCAGGGAAACGTTGTGAGAAAAGCATGTGGAATCGTTGTGCCTGAACCCACGTGTATCTGAGTTGAATACAGCGATTTCCAAAGTCCTTCTTCATCAGAGTGTAGCTAGGTTCCCACTCGCATGTCCGAGTGGGTAGCAGACATCTGCCTCCCATGTATACACACTTCTGAGAGTTGAGCTTATGGCCTGTAAGCCTACCTCCTGCCTGCAGCTACCTTTCGCTTCCAAAAGGCCTAGGCTCGCTGCTTCACCGAAGTGTTCGGAGAGGTAACTGGAATCTCCCGGCACACAAGACTAGTGCCACCAAGCTCAATCCAGCGATTTCCCAGTAATTCCTGGGGTAGACTGGTGCTACATACTAAGTTCCATATGTGAGAAGGTAGCTGAACGCCTTGTCCAAAATCATCTTACTGCTGAGAGTTGAGCTCACCCTCAGTCCCTCACAGTTCCACACTGCCTGCAGAGTGAGTTTCCCACGTCTTCACCAGAGACTTTTGCCAGAGGCTTCTGAGACGCAAGTTAACAATGCAGACCTGGACGGTATCTCCAGGTGCAGTAGAGTGGTAATCTGGGAACCTCCTTACTCAGAATACTGCTACCTTCACACTGTCATAAGAATGCAGCTAGTTGAGAGCTGGCTTCTAGGCAAGCTTCCCTGTGAGAGCTGAGGACAGGGCAGAACCCTCCCGCATCCTGCCTGACTGTAGACGTACCTGCTAACCTCCTTATGTTAGTGGCTGGGATGGGTGGCGGGAAAAGCATGTGTAAGCATTCGGCCTGAAATCCCGTGTATCTGAGTTGAATACAGCGATTTCCAAATCCTTCTAAAATAGGAGTGTAGCTAGGTTCCAACTCCCATGTCCGAGTGGGCAGCAGACATCTGCCTCCCATGCATACACACTTCTGAGAGTTGAGCTTATGGCCTGTAACCCTACATCCTGCCTGCCGCTACCTTTCGCTTCCAAAAGGCCTAGGCTCGCTGCTTGACGCAAGTGTTGGGAGAGGTAACTGGAATCTCCCGGCACACAAGACGAGTGCCTCCAAGCTCAATCAAGCGATTTCCTAGTAATTCCTGGGGTAGACTGGTGCTACATACTAAGTTCCATACGTGAGTATGTAGTTGAACGCCTTGTCCAAAAACATCTTACTTCTGAGAGTTGAGCTCACCCTCAGTCCCTCACAGTTCCACACTGCCTGCAGAGTGAGTTTCCCACGTCTTCACCAGAGACTTTTGCCAGAGGCTTCTGAGACGCAAGTTAACAATGCACACCTGGACGGTATCTCCAGGTGCAGTAGAGTGGTAATCTGGGAACCTCCTTACTCAGAATACTGCTACCTTCACACTGTCATAAGAATGCAGCTAGTTGAGAGCTGGCTTCTAGGCAAGCTTCCCTGTGAGAGCTGAGGACAGGGCAGAACCCTCCCGCATCCTGCCTGACTGTAGACGTACCTGCTAACCTCCTTATGTTAGTGGCTGGGATGGGTTGCGGGAAAAGCATGTGTAAGCATTGGGCCTGAACTCCCGTGTATCTGAGTTGAATACAGCGATTTCCAACATCCTTCTTCAATAGGAGTGTAGCTAGGTTCCAACTCCCATGTCTGAGTGGGTAGCAGACATCTGCCTCCCATGCATACACACTTCTGAGAGTTGAGTTTATGGCCTGTAACCCTACATCCTGCCTGCCGCTACCTTTCGCTTCCAAAAGGCCTAGGCTCGCTGCTTGACGCAAGTGTTGGGAGAGGTAACTGGAATCTCCCGGCACACAAGACGAGTGCCTCCAAGCTCAATCAAGCGATTTCCTAGTAATTCCTGGGGTAGACTGGTGCTACATACTAAGTTCCATACGTGAGTATGTAGTTGAACGCCTTGTCCAAAAACATCTTACTTCTCAGAGTTGAGCTCACCCTCAGTCCCTCACAGTTCCACACTGCCTGCAGAGAGAGTTTCCCACGTCTTCACCAGAGACGTTTGCCAGAGGCTTCTGAGACGCAAGTTAACAATGCAGACCTGGAGGGTATCTCCAGGTCCAGTAGAGTGGTAACCTGGGAACCTCCTGTCTCAGAATCCTGCTACCTTCACCCTGCCATAAGAATGCAGCTTGTTGACAGCTGGCTTCAAGGCCTGCTTCCCTGTGAGAGCTAAGGACGGGGCACAACCCTCCCGCATCCTGCTTGACTGTAGAAGGCGCTGCTAACGTCCTCATGTTAGTGGCAGGGAAACGTTGTGAGAAAAGCATGTGGAATCGTTGTGCATGAACCCACGTGTATCTGAGTTGAATACAGCGATTTCCAAAGTCCTTCTTCATCAGAGTGTAGCTAGGTTCCCACTCGCATGTCCGAGTGGGTAGCAGACATCTGCCTCCCATGTATACACACTTATGAGAGTTGAGCTTATGGCCTGTAAGCCTACCTCCTGCCTGCAGCTACCTTTCGCTTCCAAAAGGCCTAGGCTCGCTGCTTCACCGAAGTGTTCGGAGAGGTAACTGGAATCTCCCGGCACACAAGACTAGTGCCACCAAGCTCAATCCAGCGATTTCCCAGTAATTCCTGGGGTAGACTGGTGCTACATACTAAGTTCCATATGTGAGAAGGTAGCTGAACGCCTTGTCCAAAATCATCTTACTGCTGAGAGTTGAGCTCACCCTCAGTCCCTCACAGTTCCACACTGCAAGCAGAGTGAGTTTCCCACGTCTTCACCAGAGACTTTTGCCAGAGGCTTCTGAGACGCAAGTTAACAATGCACACCTGGACGGTATCTCCAGGTGCAGTAGAGTGGTAATCTGGGAACCTCCTGTCTCAGAATACTGCTACCTTCACACTGTCATAAGAATGCAGCTAGTTGAGAGCTGGCTTCAAGGCCTGCTTCCCTGTGAGAGCTAAGGACAGGGCACAACCCTCCCGCATCCTGCTTGACTGTAGAAGGAGCTGCTAACGTCCTCATGTTAGTGGCAGGGAAACGTTGTGAGAAAAGCATGTGGAATCGTTGTGCCTGAACCCACGTGATCTGAGTTGAATACAGCGATTTCCAAAGTCCTTCTTCATCAGAGTGTAGCTAGGTTCCCACTCGCATGTCCGAGTGGGTAGCAGACATCTGCCTCCCATGTATACACACTTCTGAGAGTTGAGCTTATGGCCTGTAAGCCTACCTCCTGCCTGCAGCTACCTTTCGCTTCCAAAAGGTCTAGGCTCGCTGCTTCACCGAAGTGTTGGGAGAGGTAACTGGAATCTCCCGGCACACAAGACTAGTGCCACCAAGCTCAATCCAGCGATTTCCCAGTAATTCCTGGGGTAGACTGGTGCTACATACTAAGTTCCATATGTGAGAAGGTAGCTGAACGCCTTGTCCAAAATCATCTTACTGCTGAGAGTTGAGCTCACCCTCAGTCCCTCACAGTTCCACACTGCCTGCAGAGTGAGTTTCCCACGTCTTCACCAGAGACTTTTGCCAGAGGCTTCTGAGACGCAAGTTAACAATGCACACCTGGACGGTATCTCCAGGTGCAGTAGAGTGGTAATCTGGGAACCTCCTTACTCAGAATACTGCTACCTTCACACTGTCATAAGAATGCAGCTAGTTGAGAGCTGGCTTCTAGGCAAGCTTCCCTGTGAGAGCTGAGGACAGGGCAGAACCCTCCCGCATCCTGCCTGACTGTAGACGTACCTGCTAACCTCCTTATGTTAGTGGCTGGGATGGGTTGCGGGAAAAGCATGTGTAAGCATTGGGCCTGAACTCCCGTGTATCTGAGTTGAATACAGCGATTTCCAACATCCATTCTTCAATAGGAGTGTAGCTAGGTTCCAACTCCCATGTCCGAGTGGGCAGCAGACATCTGCCTCCCATGCATACACACTTCTGAGAGTTGAGCTTATGGCCTGTAACCCTACATCCTGCCTGCCGCTACCTTTCGCTTCCAAAAGGCCTAGGCTCGCTGCTTGACGCAAGTGTTGGGAGAGGTAACTGGAATCTCCCGGCACACAAGACGAGTGCCTCCAAGCTCAATCAAGCGATTTCCTAGTAATTCCTGGGGTAGACTGGTGCTACATACTAAGTTCCATACGTGAGTATGTAGTTGAACGCCTTGTCCAAAAACATCTTACTTCTCAGAGTTGAGCTCACCCTCAGTCCCTCACAGTTCCACACTGCCTGCAGAGTGAGTTTCGCACGTCTTCACCAGAGACGTTTGCCAGAGGCTTCTGAGACGCAAGTTAACAATGCAGACCTGGAGGGTATCTCCAGGTCCAGTAGAGTGGTAACCTGGGAACCTCCTGTCTCAGAATCCTGCTACCTTCACCCTGCCATAAGAATGCAGCTTGTTGACAGCTGGCTTCAAGGCCTGCTTCCCTGTGAGAGCTAAGGACAGGGCACAACCCTCCCGCATCCTGCTTGACTGTAGAAGGCGCTGCTAACGTCCTCATGTTAGTGGCAGGGAAACGTTGTGAGAAAAGCATGTGGAATCGTTGTGCCTGAACCCACGTGTATCTGAGTTGAATACAGCGATTTCCAAAGTCCTTCTTCATCAGAGTGTAGCTAGGTTCCCACTCGCATGTCCGAGTGGGTAGCAGACATCTGCCTCCCATGTATACACTCTTCTGAGACTTGAGCTTATGGCCTGTAAGCCTACCTCCTGCCTGCAGCTACCTTTCGCTTCCAAAAGGCCTAGGCTCGCTGCTTCACCGAAGTGTTGGTAGAGGTAATTGGAATCTCCCGGCACACAAGACTAGTGCCACCAAGCTCAATCCAGCGATTTCCCAGTAATTCCTGGGGTAGACTGGTGCTACATACTAAGTTCCATATGTGAGAAGGTAGCTGAACGCCTTGTCCAAAATCATCTTACTGCTGAGAGTTGAGCTCACCCTCAGTCCCTCACAGTTCCACACTGCCTGCAGAGTGAGTTTCCCACGTCTTCACCAGAGACTTTTGCCAGAGGCTTCTGAGACGCAAGTTAACAATGCACACCTTGACGGTATCTCCAGGTGCAGTAGAGTGGTAATCTGGGAACCTCCTTACTCAGAATACTGCTACCTTCACACTGTCATAAGAATGCAGCTAGTTGAGAGCTGGCTTCTAGGCAAGCTTCCCTGTGAGAGCTGAGGACAGGGCAGAACCCTCCCGCATCCTGCCTGACTGTAGACGTACCTGCTAACCTCCTTATGTTAGTGGCTGGGATGGGTTGCGGGAAAAGCATGTGTAAGCATTGGGCCTGAACTCCCGTGTATCTGAGTTGAATACAGCGATTTCCAACATCCTTCTAAAATAGGAGTGTAGCTAGGTTCCTACTCCCATGTCCGAGTGGGCAGCAGACGTCTGCCTCCCATGCATACACACTTCTGAGAGTTGAGCTTATGGCCTGTAACCCTACATCCTGCCTGCCGCTACCTTTCGCTTCCAAAAGGCCTAGGCTCGCTGCTTGACGCAAGTGTTGGGAGAGGTAACTGGAATCTCCCGGCACACAAGACGAGTGCCTCCAAGCTCAATCAAGCGATTTCCTAGTAATTCCTGGGGTAGACTGGTGCTACATACTAAGTTCCATACGTGAGTATGTAGTTGAACGCCTTGTCCAAAAACATCTTACTTCTCAGAGTTGAGCTCACCCTCAGTCCCTCACAGTTCCACACTGCCTGCAGAGTG
Source organism: Canis aureus (assembly GCF_053574225.1). NCBI lineage: Eukaryota > Metazoa > Chordata > Mammalia > Carnivora > Canidae > Canis > Canis aureus. The sequence goes on along the minus strand of NW_027554444.1, from coordinate 311,992 downwards.
AGTTTCGCACGTCTTCACCAGAGACGTTTGCCAGAGGCTTCTGAGACGCAAGTTAACAATGCAGACCTGGAGGGTATCTCCAGGTGCAGTAGAGTGGTAACCTGGGAACCTCCTGTCTCAGAATACTGCTACCTTCACCCTGCCATAAGAATGCAGCTAGTTGACAGCTGGCTTCAAGGCCTGCTTCCCTGTGAGAGCTAAGGACAGGGCACAACCCTCCCGCATCCTGCTTGACTGTAGAAGGAGCTGCTAACGTCCTCATGTTAGTGGCAGGGAAACGTTGTGAGAAAAGCATGTGGAATCGTTGTGCCTGAACCCACGTGTATCTGAGTTGAATACAGCGATTTCCAAAGTCCTTCTTCATCAGAGTGTAGCTAGGTTCCCACTCGCATATCCGAGTGGGTAGCAGACATCTGCCTCCCATGTATACACACTTCTGAGAGTTGAGCTTATGGCCTGTAAGCCTACCTCCTGCCTGTAGCTACCTTTCGCTTCCAAAAGGCCTAGGCTCGCTGCTTCACCGAAGTGTTGGGAGAGGTAACTGGAATCTCCCGGCACACAAGACTAGTGCCACCAAGCTCAATCCAGCGATTTCCCAGTAATTCCTGGGGTAGACTGGTGCTACATACTAAGTTCCATATGTGAGAAGGTAGCTGAACGCCTTGTCCAAAATCATCTTACTGCTGAGAGTTGAGCTCACCCTCAGTCCCTCACAGTTCCACACTGCCTGCAGAGTGAGTTTCCCACGTCTTCACCAGAGACTTTTGCCAGAGGCTTCTGAGACGCAAGTTAACAATGCACACCTGGACGGTATCTCCAGGTGCAGTAGAGTGGTAATCTGGGAACCTCCTTACTCAGAATACTGCTACCTTCACACTGTCATAAGAATGCAGCTAGTTGAGAGCTGGCTTCTAGGCAAGCTTCCCTGTGAGAGCTGAGGACAGGGCAGAACCCTCCCGCATCCTGCCTGACTGTAGACGTACCTGCTAACCTCCTTATGTTAGTGGCTGGGATGGGTTGCGGGAAAAGCATGTGTAAGCATTGGGCCTGAACTCCCGTGTATCTGAGTTGAATACAGCGATTTCCAACATCCTTCTAAAATAGGAGTGTAGCTAGGTTCCAACTCCCATGTCCGAGTGGGCAGCAGACATCTGCCTCCCATGCATACACACTTCTGAGAGTTGAGCTTATGGCCTGTAACCCTACATCCTGCCTGCCGCTACCTTTCGCTTCCAAAAGGCCTAGGCTCGCTGCTTGACGCAAGTGTTGGGAGAGGTAACTGGAATCTCCCGGCACACAAGACGAGTGCCTCCAAGCTCAATCAAGCGATTTCCTAGTAATTCCTGGGGTAGACTGGTGCTACATACTAAGTTCCATACGTGAGTATGTAGTTGAACGCCTTGTCCAAAAACATCTTACTTCTCAGAGTTGAGCTCACCCTCAGTCCCTCACAGTTCCACACTGCCTGCAGAGTGAGTTTCGCACGTCTTCACCAGAGACGTTTGCCAGAGGCTTCTGAGACGCAAGTTAACAATGCAGACCTGGAGGGTATCTCCAGGTGCAGTAGAGTGGTAACCTGGGAACCTCCTGTCTCAGAATACTGCTACCTTCACCCTGCCATAAGAATGCAGCTAGTTGACAGCTGGCTTCAAGGCCTGCTTCCCTGTGAGAGCTAAGGACAGGGCACAACCCTCCCGCATCCTGCTTGACTGTAGAAGGAGCTGCTAACGTCCTCATGTTAGTGGCAGGGAAACGTTGTGAGAAAAGCATGTGGAATCGTTGTGCCTGAACCCACGTGTATCTGAGTTGAATACAGCGATTTCCAAAGTCCTTCTTCATCAGAGTGTAGCTAGGTTCCCACTCGCATGTCCGAGTGGGTAGCAGACATCTGCCTCCCATGTATACACACTTCTGAGAGTTGAGCTTATGGCCTGTAAGCCTACCTCCTGCCTGCAGCTACCTTTCGCTTCCAAAAGGTCTAGGCTCGCTGCTTCACCGAAGTGTTGGGAGAGGTAACTGGAATCTCCCGGCACACAAGACTAGTGCCACCAAGCTCAATCCAGCGATTTCCCAGTAATTCCTGGGGTAGACTGGTGCTACATACTAAGTTCCATATGTGAGAAGGTAGCTGAACGCCTTGTCCAAAATCATCTTACTGCTGAGAGTTGAGCTCACCCTCAGTCCCTCACAGTTCCACACTGCCTGCAGAGTGAGTTTCCCACGTCTTCACCAGAGACGTTTGCCAGAGGCTTCTGAGACGCAAGTTAACAATGCACACCTGGACGGTATCTCCAGGTGCAGTAGAGTGGTAATCTGGGAACCTCCTTACTCAGAATACTGCTACCTTCACACTGTCATAAGAATGCAGCTAGTTGAGAGCTGGCTTCTAGGCAAGCTTCCCTGTGAGAGCTGAGGACAGGGCAGAACCCTCCCGCATCCTGCCTGACTGTAGACGTACCTGCTAACCTCCTTATGTTAGTGGCTGGGATGGGTGGCGGGAAAAGCATGTGTAAGCATTGGGCCTGAACTCCCGAGTATCTGAGTTGAATACAGCGATTTCCAACATCCTTCTTCAATAGGAGTGTAGCTAGGTTCCAACTCCCATGTCCGAGTGGGTAGCAGACATCTGCCTCCCATGCATACACACTTCTGAGAGTTGAGCTTATGGCCTGTAACCCTACATCCTGCCTGCCGCTACCTTTCGCTTCCAAAAGGCCTAGGCTCGCTGCTTGACGCAAGTGTTGGGAGAGGTAACTGGAATCTCCCGGCACACAAGACGAGTGCCTCCAAGCTCAATCAAGCGATTTCCTAGTAATTCCTGGGGTAGACTGGTGCTACATACTAAGTTCCATACGTGAGTATGTAGTTGAACGCCTTGTCCAAAAACATCTTACTTCTCAGAGTTGAGCTCACCCTCAGTCCCTCACAGTTCCACACTGCCTGCAGAGTGAGTTTCGCACGTCTTCACCAGAGACGTTTGCCAGAGGCTTCTGAGACGCAAGTTAACAATGCAGACCTGGAGGGTATCTCCAGGTCCAGTAGAGTGGTAACCTGGGAACCTCCTGTCTCAGAATCCTGCTACCTTCACCCTGCCATAAGAATGCAGCTAGTTGACAGCTGGCTTCAAGGCCTGCTTCCCTGTGAGAGCTAAGGACAGGGCACAACCCTCCCGCATCCTGCTTGACTGTAGAAGGAGCTGCTAACGTCCTCATGTTAGTGGCAGGGAAAGGTTGTGAGAAAAGCATGTGGAATCGTTGTGCCTGAACCCACGTGTATCTGAGTTGAATACAGCGATTTCCAAAGTCCTTCTTCATCAGAGTGTAGCTAGGTTCCCACTCGCATGTCCGAGTGGGTAGCAGACATCTGCCTCCCATGTATACACACTTCTGAGAGTTGAGCTTATGGCCTGTAAGCCTACCTCCTGCCTGTAGCTACCTTTCGCTTCCAAAAGGCCTAGGCTCGCTGCTTCACCGAAGTGTTGGGAGAGGTAACTGGAATCTCCCGGCACACAAGACTAGTGCCACCAAGCTCAATCCAGCGATTTCCCAGTAATTCCTGGGGTAGACTGGTGCTACATACTAAGTTCCATATGTGAGAAGGTAGCTGAACGCCTTGTCCAAAATCATCTTACTGCTGAGAGTTGAGCTCACCCTCAGTCCCTCACAGTTCCACACTGCCTGCAGAGTGAGTTTCCCACGTCTTCACCAGAGACTTTTGCCAGAGGCTTCTGAGACGCAAGTTAACAATGCACACCTGGACGGTATCTCCAGGTGCAGTAGAGTGGTAATCTGGGAACCTCCTTACTCAGAATACTGCTACCTTCACACTGTCATAAGAATGCAGCTAGTTGAGAGCTGGCTTCTAGGCAAGCTTCCCTGTGAGAGCTGAGGACAGGGCAGAACCCTCCCGCATCCTGCCTGACTGTAGACGTACCTGCTAACCTCCTTATGTTAGTGGCTGGGATGGGTTGCGGGAAAAGCATGTGTAAGCATTGGGCCTGAACTCCCGTGTATCTGAGTTGAATACAGCGATTTCCAACATCCTTCTAAAATAGGAGTGTAGCTAGGTTCCAACTCCCATGTCCGAGTGGGCAGCAGACATCTGCCTCCCATGCATACACACTTCTGAGAGTTGAGCTTATGGCCTGTAACCCTACATCCTGCCTGCCGCTACCTTTCGCTTCCAAAAGGCCTAGGCTCGCTGCTTGACGCAAGTGTTGGGAGAGGTAACTGGAATCTCCCGGCACACAAGACGAGTGCCTCCAAGCTCAATCAAGCGATTTCCTAGTAATTCCTGGGGTAGACTGGTGCTACATACTAAGTTCCATACGTGAGTATGTAGTTGAACGCCTTGTCCAAAAACATCTTACTTCTCAGAGTTGAGCTCACCCTCAGTCCCTCACAGTTCCACACTGCCTGCAGAGTGAGTTTCGCACGTCTTCACCAGAGACGTTTGCCAGAGGCTTCTGAGACGCAAGTTAACAATGCAGACCTGGAGGGTATCTCCAGGTGCAGTAGAGTGGTAACCTGGGAACCTCCTGTCTCAGAATCCTGCTACCTTCACCCTGCCATAAGAATGCAGCTAGTTGACAGCTGGCTTCAAGGCCTGCTTCCCTGTGAGAGCTAAGGACAGGGCACAACCCTCCGGCATCCTGCTTGACTGTAGAAGGCGCTGCTAACGTCCTCATGTTAGTGGCAAGGAAACGTTGTGAGAAAAGCATGTGGAATCGTTGTGCCTGAACCCACGTGTATCTGAGTTGAATACAGCGATTTCCAAAGTCCTTCTTCATCAGAGTGTAGCTAGGTTCCCACTCGCATGTCCGAGTGGGTAGCAGACATCTGCCTCCCATGTATACACACTTCTGAGAGTTGAGCTTATGGCCTGTAAGCCTACCTCCTGCCTGTAGCTACCTTTCGCTTCCAAAAGGCCTAGGCTCGCTGCTTCACCGAAGTGTTGGGAGAGGTAACTGGAATCTCCCGGCACACAAGACTAGTGCCACCAAGCTCAATCCAGCGATTTCCCAGTAATTCCTGGGGTAGACTGGTGCTACATACTAAGTTCCATATGTCAGAAGGTAGCTGAACGCCTTGTCCAAAATCATCTTACTGCTGAGAGTTGAGCTCACTCTGAGTCCCTCACAGTTCCACACTGCCTGCAGAGTGAGTTTCCCACGTCTTCACCAGAGACTTTTGCCAGAGGCTTCTGAGACGCAAGTTAACAATGCACACCTGGACGGTATCTCCAGGTGCAGTAGAGTGGTAATCTGGGAACCTCCTTACTCAGAATACTGCTACCTTCACACTGTCATAAGAATGCAGCTAGTTGAGAGCTGGCTTCTAGGCAAGCTTCCCTGTGAGAGCTGAGGACAGGGCAGAACCCTCCCGCATCCTGCCTGACTGTAGACGTACCTGCTAACCTCCTTATGTTAGTGGCTGGGATGGGTTGCGGGAAAAGCATGTGTAAGCATTGGGCCTGAACTCCCGTGTATCTGAGTTGAATACAGCAATTTCCAACATCCTTCTTCAATAGGAGTGTAGCTAGGTTCCAACTCCCATGTCCGAGTGGGCAGCAGACATCTGCCTCCCATGCATACACACTTCTGAGAGTTGAGCTTATGGCCTGTAACCCTACATCCTGCCTGCCGCTACCTTTCGCTTCCAAATGGCCTAGGCTCGCTGCTTGACGCAAGTGTTGGGAGAGGTAACTGGAATCTCCCGGCACACAAGACGAGTGCCTCCAAGCTCAATCAAGCGATTTCCTAGTAATTCCTGGGGTAGACTGGTGCTACATACTAAGTTCCATACGTGAGTAGGTAGTTGAACGCCTTGTCCAAAAACATCTTACTTCTGAGAGTTGAGCTCACCCTCAGTCCCTCACAGTTCCACACTGCCTGCAGAGTGAGTTTCGCACGTCTTCACCAGAGACGTTTGCCAGAGGCTTCTGAGACGCAAGTTAACAATGCAGACCTGGAGGGTATCTCCAGGTCCAGTAGAGTGGTAACCTGGGAACCTCCTGTCTCAGAATCCTGCTACCTTCACCCTGCCATAAGAATGCAGCTAGTTGACAGCTGGCTTCAAGGCCTGCTTCCCTGTGAGAGCTAAGGACAGGGCACAACCCTCCCGCATCCTGCTTGACTGTAGAAGGAGCTGCTAACGTCCTCATGTTAGTGGCAGGGAAACGTTGTGAGAAAAGCATGTGGAATCGTTGTGCCTGAACCCACGTGTATCTGAGTTGAATACAGCGATTTCCAAAGTCCTTCTTCATCAGAGTGTAGCTAGGTTCCCACTCGCATGTCCGAGTGGGTAGCAGACATCTGCCTCCCATGTATACACACTTCTGAGAGTTGAGCTTATGGCCTGTAAGCCTACCTCCTGCCTGTAGCTACCTTTCGCTTCCAAAAGGCCTAGGCTCGCTGCTTCACCGAAGTGTTGGGAGAGGTAACTGGAATCTCCCGGCACACAAGACTAGTGCCACCAAGCTCAATCCAGCGATTTCCCAGTAATTCCTGGGGTAGACTGGTGCTACATACTAAGTTCCATATGTCAGAAGGTAGCTGAACGCCTTGTCCAAAATCATCTTACTGCTGAGAGTTGAGCTCACCCTGAGTCCCTCACAGTTCCACACTGCCTGCAGAGTGAGTTTCCCACGTCTTCACCAGAGACTTTTGCCAGAGGCTTCTGAGACGCAAGTTAACAATGCACACCTGGACGGTATCTCCAGGTGCAGTAGAGTGGTAATCTGGGAACCTCCTTACTCAGAATACTGCTACCTTCACCCTGTCATAAGAATGCAGCTAGTTGAGAGCTGGCTTCTAGGCAAGCTTCCCTGTGAGAGCTGAGGACAGGGCAGAACCCTCCCGCATCCTGCCTGACTGTAGACGTACCTGCTAACCTCCTTATGTTAGTGGCTGGGATGGGTGGCGGGAAAAGCATGTTTAAGCATTGGGCCTGAACTCCCGTGTATCTGAGTTGAATACAGCGATTTCCAACATCCTTCTTCAATAGGAGTGTAGCTAGGTTCCAACTCCCATGTCCGAGTGGGTAGCAGACATCTGCCTCCCATGCATACACACTTCTGAGAGTTGAGCTTATGGCCTGTAACCCTACATCCTGCCTGCCGCTACCTTTCGCTTCCAAAAGGCCTAGGCTCGCTGCTTGACGCAAGTGTTGGGAGAGGTAACTGGAATCTCCCGGCACACAAGACGAGTGCCTCCAAGCTCAATCAAGCGATTTCCTAGTAATTCCTGGGGTAGACTGGTGCTACATACTAAGTTCCATACGTGAGTATGTAGTTGAACGCCTTGTCCAAAAACATCTTACTTCTGAGAGTTGAGCTCACCCTCAGTCCCTCACAGTTCCACACTGCCTGCAGAGTGAGTTTCGCACGTCTTCACCAGAGACGTTTGCCAGAGGCTTCTGAGACGCAAGTTAACAATGCAGACCTGGAGGGTATCTCCAGGTCCAGTAGAGTGGTAACCTGGGAACCTCCTGTCTCAGAATCCTGCTACCTTCACCCTGCCATAAGAATGCAGCTAGTTGACAGCTGGCTTCAAGGCCTGCTTCCCTGTGAGAGCTAAGGACAGGGCACAACCCTCCCGCATCCTGCTTGACTGTAGAAGGAGCTGCTAACGTCCTCATGTTAGTGGCAGGGAAACGTAGTGAGAAAAGCATGTGGAATCGTTGTGCCTGAACCCACGTGTATCTGAGTTGAATACAGCGATTTCCAAAGTCCTTCTTCATCAGAGTGTAGCTAGGTTCCCACTCGCATGTCCGAGTGGGTAGCAGACATCTGCCTCCCATGTATACACACTTCTGAGAGTTGAGCTTATGGCCTGTAAGCCTACCTCCTGCCTGTAGCTACCTTTCTCTTCCAAAAGGCCTAGGCTCGCTGCTTCACCGAAGTGTTGGGAGAGGTAACTGGAATCTCCCGGCACACAAGACTAGTGCCACCAAGCTCAATCCAGCGATTTCCCAGTAATTCCTGGGGTAGACTGGTGCTACATACTAAGTTCCATATGTCAGAAGGTAGCTGAACGCCTTGTCCAAAGTCATCTTACTGCTGAGAGTTGAGCTCACCCTCAGTCCCTCACAGTTCCACACTGCCTGCAGAGTGAGTTTCCCACGTCTTCACCAGAGACTTTTGCCAGAGGCTTCTGAGACGCAAGTTAACAATGCACACCTGGACGGTATCTCCAGGTGCAGTAGAGTGGTAATCTGGGAACCTCCTTACTCAGAATACTGCTCCCTTCACACTGTCATAAGAATGCAGCTAGTTGAGAGCTGGCTTCTAGGCAAGCTTCCCTGTGAGAGCTGAGGACAGGGCAGAACCCTCCCGCATCCTGCCTGACTGTAGACGTACCTGCAAACCTCCTTATGTTAGTGGCTGGGATGGGTTGAGGGAAAAGCATGTGTAAGCATTGGGCCTGAACTCCCGTGTATCTGAGTTGAATACAGCGATTTCCAACATCCTTCTTCAATAGGAGTGTAGCTAGGTTCCAACTCCCATGTCCGAGTGGGTAGCAGACATCTGCCTCCCATGCATACACACTTCTGAGAGTTGAGCTTATGGCCTGTAACCCTACATCCTGCCTGCCGCTACCTTTCGCTTCCAAAAGGCCTAGGCTCGCTGCTTGACGCAAGTGTTGGGAGAGGTAACTGGAATCTCCCGGCACACAAGACGAGTGCCTCCAAGCTCAATCAAGCGATTTCCTAGTAATTCCTGGGGTAGACTGGTGCTACATACTAAGTTCCATACGTGAGTATGTATTTGAACGCCTTGTCCAAAAACATCTGACTTCTGAGAGTTGAGCTCACCCTCAGTCCCTCACAGTTCCACACTGCCTGCAGAGTGAGTTTCGCACGTCTTCACCAGAGACGTTTGCCAGAGGCTTCTGAGACGCAAGTTAACAATGCAGACCTGGAGGGTATCTCCAGGTCCAGTAGAGTGGTAACCTGGGAACCTCCTGTCTCAGAATCCTGCTACCTTCACCCTGCCATAAGAATGCAGCTAGTTTACAGCTGGCTTCAAGGCCTGCTTCCCTGTGAGAGCTAAGGACAGGGCACAACCCTCCCGCATCCTGCTTGACTGTAGAAGGAGCTGCTAACGTCCTCATGTTAGTGGCAGGGAAAGGTTGTGAGAAAAGCATGTGGAATCGTTGTGCCTGAACCCACGTGTATCTCAGTTGAATACAGCAATTTCCAAAGTCCTTCTTCATCAGAGTGTAGCTAGGTTCCCACTCGCATGTCCGAGTGGGTAGCAGACATCTGCCTCCCATGTATACACACTTCTGAGAGTTGAGCTTATGGCCTGTAAGCCTACCTCCTGCCTGTAGCTACCTTTCGCTTCCAAAAGGCCTAGGCTCGCTGCTTCACCGAAGTGTTGGGAGAGGTAACTGGAATCTCCCGGCACACAAGACTAGTGCCACCAAGCTCAATCCAGCGATTTCCCAGTAATTCCTGGGGTAGACTGGTGCTACATACTAAGTTCCATATGTGAGAAGGTAGCTGAACGCCTTGTCCAAAATCATCTTACTGCTGAGAGTTGAGCTCACCCTCAGTCCCTCACAGTTCCACACTGCCTGCAGAGTGAGTTTCCCACGTCTTCACCAGAGACTTTTGCTAGAGGCTTCTGAGACGCAAGTTAACAATGCACACCTGGACGGTATCTCCAGGTGCAGTAGAGTGGTAATCTGGGAACCTCCTTACTCAGAATACTGCTACCTTCACACTGTCATAAGAATGCAGCTAGTTGAGAGCTGGCTTCTAGGCAAGCTTCCCTGTGAGAGCTGAGGACAGGGCAGAACCCTCCTGCATCCTGCCTGACTGTAGACGTACCTGCTAACCTCCTTATGTTAGTGGCTGGGATGGGTTGCGGGAAAAGCATGTGTAAGCATTGGGCCTGAACTCCCGTGTATCTGAGTTGAATACAGCGATTTCCAACGTCCTTCTAAAATAGGAGTGTAGCTAGGTTCCAACTCCCATGTCCGAGTGGGCAGCAGACATCTGCCTCCCATGCATACACACTTCTGAGAGTTGAGCTTATGGCCTGTAACCCTACATCCTGCCTGCCGCTACCTTTCGCTTCCAAAAGGCCTAGGCTCGCTGCTTGACGCAAGTGTTGGGAGAGGTAACTGGAATCTCCCGGCACACAAGACGAGTGCCTCCAAGCTCAATCAAGCGATTTCCTAGTAATTCCTGGGGTAGACTGGTGCTACATACTAAGTTCCATACGTGAGTATGTAGTTGAACGCCTTGTCCAAAAACATCTTACTTCTGAGAGTTGAGCTCACCCTCAGTCCCTCACAGTTCCACACTGCCTGCAGAGTGAGTTTCGCACGTCTTCACCAGAGACGTTTGCCAGAGGCTTCTGAGACGCAAGTTAACAATGCAGACCTGGAGGGTATCTCCAGGTCCAGTAGAGTGGTAACCTGGGAACCTCCTGTCTCAGAATCCTGCTACCTTCACCCTGCCATAAGAATGCAGCTAGTTGACAGCTGGCTTCAAGGCCTGCTTCCCTGTGAGAGCTAAGGACAGGGCACAACCCTCCCGCATCCTGCTTGACTGTAGAAGGAGCTGCTAACGTCCTCATGTTAGTGGCAGGGAAACGTTGTGAGAAAAGCATGTGGAATCGTTGTGCCTGAACCCACGTGTATCTGAGTTGAATACAGCGATTTCCAAAGTCCTTCTTCATCAGAGTGTAGCTAGGTTCCCACTCGCATGTCCGAGTGGGTAGCAGACATCTGCCTCCCATGTATACACACTTCTGAGAGTTGAGCTTATGGCCTGTAAGCCTACCTCCTGCCTGCAGCTACCTTTCGCTTCCAAAAGGCCTAGGCTCGCTGCTTCACCGAAGTGTTGGGAGAGGTAACTGGAATCTCCCGGCACACAAGACTAGTGCCACCAAGCTCAATCCAGCGATTTCCCAGTAATTCCTGGGGTAGACTGGTGCTACATACTAAGTTCCATATGTGAGAAGGTAGCTGAACGCCTTGTCCAAAATCATCTTACTGCTGAGAGTTGAGCTCACCCTCAGTCCCTCACAGTTCCACACTGCCTGCAGAGTGAGTTTCCCACGTCTTCACCAGAGACTTTTGCCAGAGGCTTCTGAGACGCAAGTTAACAATGCAAACCTGGACGGTATCTCCAGGTGCAGTAGAGTGGTAATCTGGGAACCTCCTTACTCAGAATACTGCTACCTTCACACTGTCATAAGAATGCAGCTAGTTGAGAGCTGGCTTCTAGGCAAGCTTCCCTGTGAGAGCTGAGGACAGGGCAGAACCCTCCCGCATCCTGCCTGACTGTAGACGTACCTGCTAACCTCCTTATGTTAGTGGCTGGGATGGGTTGCGGGAAAAGCATGTGTAAGCATTGGGCCTGAACTCCCGTGTATCTGAGTTGAATACAGCGATTTCCAACATCCTTCTTCAATAGGAGTGTAGCTAGGTTCCAACTCCCATGTCCGAGTGGGCAGCAGACATCTGCCTCCCATGCATACACACTTCTGAGAGTTGAGCTTATGGCCTGTAACCCTACATCCTGCCTGCCGCTACCTTTCGCTTCCAAAAGGCCTAGGCTCGCTGCTTGACGCAAGTGTTGGGAGAGGTAACTGGAATCTCCCGGCACACAAGACGAGTGCCTCCAAGCTCAATCAAGCGATTTCCTAGTAATTCCTGGGGTAGACTGGTGCTACATACTAAGTTCCATACGTGAGTATGTAGTTGAACGCCTTGTCCAAAAACATCTTACTTCTCAGAGTTGAGCTCACCCTCAGTCCCTCACAGTTCCACACTGCCTGCAGAGTGAGTTTCGCACGTCTTCACCAGAGACGTTTGCCAGAGGCTTCTGAGACGCAAGTTAACAATGCAGACCTGGAGGGTATCTCCAGGTCCAGTAGAGTGGTAACCTGGGAACCTCCTGTCTCAGAATCCTGCTACCTTCACCCTGCCATAAGAATGCAGCTTGTTGACAGCTGGCTTCAAGGCCTGCTTCCCTGT